>NW_011948419.1:16848-122484 GCF_000503995.2 Ceratosolen solmsi marchali | reverse complement strand
ATATATATATATGTATATATGTATTTAATTTAATTGAAAGTTAGGATATTCCATTTTTATATCTCCTCACTTGTTTGAGTATAAAGTTTTTCATTGAATTTAAAAACTTTCGTCCTGTTTTGCCTCTGAAAATGAAACCGTTGACTTGTAAGATAGTAAGATAGTAAGTATTGAAAAATTCAACATATAGCATTAAAATTAGAAAAGTAAGTCAAAGATATAAATTATACTTCGTTACTTAGTAAAAAAACATAAAATTTCTTAACTAATAATTTTTACTTAAAATAAATATAATTCTGATAGTTCATGCATACAAGTTCATCCTTCTCCCATCAATCTTTAGAAAAGAGAGAGTTTGAGTTTAAAAACGGAACGACTCACTGTCTGCTTGTAGATAGCTTTTACGTCAATGTAGAGATAATAAATTGTACAATACAAAAGGAGAATTAACTATATCGTAAATCTTTTGAGTTATTTAATCGCCATAAGGAGAATAGAGTCAAAAGTTTGATTACCATGAAAATTAAAATAAATTCTTATAGCTAATATTTAAATTATTTGTTTAAACTATTTTCCTGCTGCTTTATTTTTAAATTAATATTTATTTTATATTATAATTTTATATATCATTTTTTTAATTCAATATACTTTGCATTTGTAATAACAATTTAATAAATCAAATAAAGTAAATTATTATTAAACTTGTTTAATTAACTAATAAATAGTTATTTTTACGAAAATTAATGACTAATTTGTTAATTATTTCGTATATATTTATTATCCATTTGTTATTATCGCAGAGAAATATTTACTTTTCTATATATTAGAAACTATGATAAATACTTGTATAGAAAATGTATCATTCATGAAAATATCATTATATATAATCATATCCCTTGTCACTTAACGCAAAATAATAATAGAGAAATAATAATAGAGAAAAGGAAACCAGATATGGAAGTATTTAAGAAAATGGAGACGTCTTATTGGGAGGTTCGACATTCGATTTGTGCTGTGCCCCTGTTAAAATGGTAACGAATAATGCACACAGTAAAAAAAAAAAAAAAAGAAAGAAAAAAAAGAAGAAAGCTAACCGAACGCGTAATGAAAGGGATAAAAATAAATAATATACGATTACTTTGGCTTAACGAACATGTTGGCTTTACATCTTTTCTGCGCGTGTGAAACGTAACGCGTGCAGATGCGATATATGTGTTTTTTTTTTTTTCGTGGCTTCCTCTATCTGCACGAAATCCATCACAACAAGGTCCGACAGTTGAATACGCGTGTCGTCACATTATTATTATATAATATTTAGATTATTCGCCAATATTTATCTATGTAAACATTTATTGAAAACAAGTCGATCGATTCCACTTCATTATACTATTTCACTTTATTTCCTTCACTTCACTACACGATGTACTTACAAATATATCCATATATAATATACAGGGCGAAATTTTAAATAATTTTTACTTAGTGCATAAAATGTTCTTTCTTACAATGTATCAGTTTAAAAGTAAATACATCGAATCACATTTAATTTGGAATATAATATCGATAAACTTATAATAATAACTTATGAAATACTTCACCTCTTACCGAATGTAATAAATTATAAACAACTGATTTTTCCATTGATTTTTTTTTAACACGGGTATTAATATTTATAATTATAAATCTTTTCGAATTTACCCCAACACTTTTGATAGATTCGTTTTCAATAATACTTCTCCACAAATGAAAAACGCGCATCAAAGTCTCTATTGTATTGATATATTTTTTATAATTTTTAATATATACATAATGAATGTATTATTCATATATATTGTAATTTAATTATCTCTTATTAATTACCTCTTGTAATTTAAAGTAAATAGTTTCTATAATAATAGGATAAACTGCCCTACTTCAATATGTTACATATTAATGTAAGTCCACGAATCAAAATGACTGCAGTATTTTACAAGATAGTAGAAGAAACAAAATTATCATGGTCGTGAAACTACAATTTCAAATTAAATAATACACAAACAATTATTATCTAACATTGGTAATATTTATAATAATAACACATAAGACTTTATGTAAAACAATATATAATAAGAATATGTCCTAATTTAACATTGAGAAGCAATAAATTTAGTAGTATTATATTATCATACTTCAATTATAGTTATATATTATAAAATAACATTACATATTAAAAATCATACACATACTAAACCGGTTCATACTAAAAACATTTCATATATACATACATATATATATATATATATATATATATTGCTTAATAATTCCGTTTAAGTTAATAAGAGTTTCGAATATTTTTTATTTTGAAACGAATTTTTGCTTATATTATAATGTGAATATTATTACCGAAAGTAATTCTTTCGATATATTATTACAGTTTTAGAATATTATTTAATGCACTATTTACTTCATATTTATTATTGTATAATTCGAAAGAATTTCATATATTTTTATTGAATTTATTTCATTTGACTTTACCATCTTAAATTCCTCCTTCCTCCACTCATATCATCTTTCTTTCTCTGTCTGTCTGTCTGTCTGCCTGTCTCTCTCTCTCTCTCTCTCTCTCTTTTGTTTTTCCTCTATTATAATTTGCTCTTTTTCCTTTTTTTTTTTTTTTTTTTTTTTTTTTTTTTTTTTTTTTTTTAATAGCCTTAATTACAGTATACGACAGACTATTTAGATAAATTACTATTTATACATGAGTGACAATCTGTTTGTTACATAATTCATTCTATTTATATTAATTAATTTAATTGTTTTACCTTTTTATTAATTAGATAATCTCATATAGATATAATTATTAAAATTTTCTAGCTAAAATTATATTGATCTTTATTGAAAAGTTATGCTACAACCTTGTACTATTTTGTTTGTCATTTAGTCTAATTGTTTTATATATTATTTAAAATCATAATTTTAATTTACATAATTTCTACTACATTTTTTCAAAGTATAATGAAAAGAAATTTATTTTTAATAGTTTATTTATACGTTCAAAATCTTTTGTGATTCATTGCTTTTTACATCCGTACTGCAAAGTCCCTATACAAGCATTTCGAAATTTCATCTTCTTTGTTTTTAAAAGTATAAACGTATCTACAAATAAATTCGCGTATATGTTTTATTATATTTATATGATGTCTTCTAGTTAATCGGTTTTTTTTTTATTTTTTTTTTTTTTATTATTACTGCATAAAATCTATATCGTACTTCAAAATAACGTGACTCTAAACATATTTTTATTTCACATTATCAATATTTTTTCAATCAATATATATATTTAATAAATTTAGTTAAAAATTTATAATACCTTAAAGAGTAATGAGCAAAGAAGTTTTGATTCTTTAAGTATAAATAAATGAGTGTGCTGGAAAACAATGAATATTTAATAAAACTATAAGTTTAAAAAATGTCAAACAATTAACTATGAAAAATCAATAAATTAAAAAATCAATAATATTTTACATCAAAATATAAACAATGTAACTGTTGAGAAATTTAAAGTTTGAAATTAAAGATAAAATCAATAACAATCCATTTTTCCGAATAAATATTGATATAATTTCAAAAATTAGGTTATAATTATGAATTATTTGAAATGGATATTTTAAAATTATTTAGCTCGAGTGATTGAAACAAACCTGAAGGCATTATATTTATTTTTAAAACAATTGCCTGTAACTTGTTATTGCTAGTAAATATTTATTTATCATCTGTTATCAAAAATGTATTCAATAACGATTTAGACAATTAAAATAAATCGCTTGAAATATTGTTGTGATTTTATTATTTTCAATACGATTTATTTGAAATTCTACGTACTATTTCGCTTTTAGTTCAACATGAATATTTAAAATCTCCTGACCGAATTGATTTCAGTAAACTGTGTTTGTAAAATATAGCATTATGTAAAATATTTCTATTTAGTGGATCAATAATAGCATTAATATTTTACATAAAATAAATAATCCTTTCATGTTTGTATTAATAATTATTTTTTGTTGTATATAAATATATGATATACGTATGTATGTATATAGATACATTTGGCTACGTATGATATGTACGTACACAATATAATATTGATATGTAGATTGACATAAATGTGTATGATATATCCTATATCAATTTCTTAATTATAATCAATCATGTTTCATTTTTTTGTTGTCTTTTTTTTTTTTTTTAATATGGGAATAGCAATAATTCATTTTCGTCAAAATGAAGAATAAATAAACAATTTGGTTTATATACTGTAAATGTGAATAACATGGTGAGGTAATTCTACATTTGGTCTTCTTCTAATCTCGCAAGCACTTAATCTTGCAAATGATTAAACATCATCTTTCGTGGATTATAAATTTATAGTTTAATTAATCTAGTTTTAATCTAGTTTTAAAATATAAAATACATGTTACTCACATTACAAATACCTTGCATTAATTCAATATGCTTTAATTTATTGTTGTAATTTATTGTTGTATTAAGAAGACTTTCTTTTTCCTAATTATACAATTTTTTTTTTTTTTTTTTTTTTTTTTTTTTTTTTTTTTTGTAAAAATACAAGTATTTTATTAAAATTGTAATAAATATTGGACAATTTAATGCAAGAATATACGTTTTAATTGCGGTGGCATACAGTTTATAACACGATAGAACAAAAAAAATTATCTATAATTATGAACAAGTTAGAAAAGGCCTTATTTTAAAAGCTAAAATAATTGTGAATATAATTGTTACAACAAATTTTACACGCCGTAAGTTGGTATGTTGAATATAAAACGATACTTATGAGACGATACTTAACCGATGCTTTGACAAATCCAAATTCCAAGCATGTCGAGCTTAAGCAGGTACTTGTAAACGGCCTCGCCGAAGTCGAGGTTCATGAAGACGTGGTAGAGGAAGGATCCGATCCACGGACTGATGGCTCCGATCACATGACACCAGGAGAGAAAACCCATAAGGGATTCGCGCGTTCCCCATGGAAGTAGATGCGGCACAGTGATCAATATATAAATAATGGCAACTCCTAAAACAAACGGATAGTGAGATCTCTCGTTAGCACAGAGTTCTTTATAATATTTTACGCTGAAAAATTAATTGTAAATCTTTTATCAATGTTTACATGCGTTTACAGAGATATTGAAAGTATACTTATGAACTGTAGCGACGATTAGTTTTATTCTATAATATTCTCTAAATCGTTATTATTCGTCGGTACATTATGAAAAATAGCTAAGCTCTGCAGCCTCTTAAAAATTCGTTATGTAATTGACAAATTGTCGACAAAATTATGGGCAAATTTCATAATCGTTAATCATTAATCGATATAATTCTCGTGGTCACCAATTAGTATGTTGTTATACTCTTTTGACGTGTCCTTGGCCACGAACCTGCGAGCAAAGGACAAACAGTGACAATGCATTTAACAACGCCTTGCCACCGAGGCTTCGCACCACGTGCATGTCGATGTCGCGGAAGCACTTGATTGATCGTCATAATGTAGCAGCCACCCTCAAGATGGTGAGCGATGGAACTGGGCCTGGGACGAGGTGGGGGAGGAAGAGATACCGCGAGGTGCAATGCCAAGGCCGAGCGTAAAGCGTAAGAACACGTGACAGCAGCGACGATAGCCCGCTCGAATGTCTTTTATCGAGCTTCGTCGTATAACTGCGGTTTCTCCTCTCGTTTTTTCCCCCTTTCGCCCCTCTTCAACCACTATATCTGCCAGATTATAAGCAAGCAAGCGGAGTACAAAGTAGCCGAGGTATTACGACTTGTATTATAGAATTGCTGGGCGACCTGGTTTTCCGGAAGTTCTAGCATCGGCTGTGCATTTGGATTAGCTGGAAAGGAAACGAGAAAAGAGAATAATCGATTCATACGCATTTTTATTTATCGTAGAGAGTAGATTGTCCCTGGGATTAAATCCACTCAGCAGCTGTGCTTCATGCTTCACTTTTCAGACGTTGAATATTTAGATAGTAGATGGTAGAAAAGAAGTTTCGAATATGTAGGACGTAAAATTGACGTAAAATTGAAAATTCTCTTGTCGAATCCCTTACCTTATAGCCTCCATTCCGATTTTATATAAAAATATTTATTCTTCGCGCCGTTACTTGTGCACCGTTATCACAAAGCCGTTGATAGAAGACGTCTGGTAATAACTCAAGGATAACTTACAAAAATTGTGCATTAGTATAACGCATCAACTGGCCCATAAAATAACTCTTTCAAATATTCGTAACAAAAGTATTGTCTTTCTGTTAAAGCTGCTTAAATTTTCAAACTGATTTCTCGTTAAATACGAAAATAAAGAGAGACGTTAAGGTAAATGGTATGTACGAACGTTAAACAAAATTGATTAAAAATTACAAGACTCCTTTATGGCATAGATTTCAGAAACGTTTTAAAGACTGAAAAAATTTCGTACCAGCATACTTTATCAAACAAAGACTTATCAATAGAGAGAATTTGAATAATATTATTCATTAAGAAAATTGTATTTTATCGACTGTACTAAAACCGCACGATTTTTTTTTTTGTTTTTTTTGTTGTTAAACTTTGTTTATTATTAGCAATTTCAACAGATTTCTTTTCTTTTGGAGAAAAATTTTAATGCCCGCAATAAAATTTTTATGGTAGCTTTATCAGTAGCTTTATGTCTTTTCAAGTCAAGTATGCTTTTTACTTCTATATAATTATTAATAGAGTGAATTTTTTCTTTTTTTTTCTTTAATTTATAGCTATTAACAAAAAATTATTCATTAAAAAGTAGAAGAAAGAATAACGATAATCAATACTCCGAAAGTATTTG
Source organism: Ceratosolen solmsi marchali (assembly GCF_000503995.2). Classification (NCBI taxonomy): domain Eukaryota; kingdom Metazoa; phylum Arthropoda; class Insecta; order Hymenoptera; family Agaonidae; genus Ceratosolen; species Ceratosolen solmsi. The sequence continues at coordinate 115,628 of NW_011948419.1, read as the reverse complement.
ATGTAAAATATGTATTAGTAATGAATGACACACGGTTTTGAAAGCAAAAAAATTAGAAATATTTACATTTGTCGATAAAATTATCAAATAATTTTATTACATAACGAATTAAATGTACATGATTATAAATATCGCTTATTTTAATTTTTGTATATACCGAATGAATTTGTAATTTTTAAATTACTCTTAAGATATAAACTTCCGTATTAACTAATTAAATATTGTTATGATAATACATAGATAAATAAAACGTAAATTTTAATCACCTGTTTATTAACATTTTATTTTGTATTATTAATTGTAATATTATTAATTATGATATGAATATCAAGGATAAAGATAAACTATTAATTCTTTTTATTGTTTAATTGTCAAATTTAATATATTTTATATGCGAAATTACAAAATTATATACATAATTGAGCATAAACAATTAAATCAATAAACAAGAAATATTATTTGTCTTGTAAATACTAAAAGGTTGTCCTGACTATATTTGCAAAATACAGCATCAAATTGAAAACTGATGCTTACCTATAAAAATAATGTCATTATAAGATATTTTAACCGAGATTATCTATATAATACTACCCATAAATTCAACTTTATTAATATTTATTTTAAAATTTATTATTATATTTGAATAACTCTTCACTATTGCTATTATTATGATTTGTCTTGGAATAATTTTAGCAGCAAAATGTTTGATGCTGAAGTAATTTTCAATGAGTGTCAGTGGTAAACGAAGTAGTCGTAATGGTCATTGAAAAAAGCATTTTTTTTTTTAACTTCTAAATTACTAGTGATGATAATTTTAATAAGTAAATGCAAACTCTTTATTCCATTAAATACAAAAATCTCTTATTATTCCAATGACTATGTAATAGTACTTTAAATGACTAATTGCAGTAAAAAGAAAACTTTGTATTAAAATTTCTGTAAAAATTAATAATTCAATGCAATTTTTGTTTGAATGAAAAAAAAAAAAACTGTATCTTTATTAATAAATGAAATGCGCCTTAGATTATAAAATCTCAAAATAAAACTGCAAATTCTATATAAATATACATGAAAAATCCATTAATGCGCTGTAAATAATAATAAACGTAAAAAAATGTTTTAAAAAATAATACCTACAATTCATGTGGTAACAAATAAAAATATGATAGATGTTTAATGTAAGTAAATGTATTATTTAAATAATGACAGCATTTGGTATAAACAAAAATCAACCTACGCATGGTGTAGGTAAGAGATTAAAGCTGAAAACCGAATGAAACAAACCGGTAAATCACTAAAGAAAATGACTCGATGAAGATGTGCGGAGTATACCGTAACTAAAGTATTTAGAAAACATTTGTTTCGGCATTTATGGAATACTTATGTGTGAAATTCATTGGCAAGAATAAATTGAAAAAAATTTGAACTTCGAGTGACGTCTCAACTATTACCATTTCATATTCGTATGGTATTCTTGTATTCTTTCATTTGATTTCATAAAATTCGACTAGATCAGCCATAGCAGACGAATAACTTAAAAATCTTATTTTGTTAATTCTATTAACATTTTTAAATATTACGTGCATAATAATTAAATTGATTACAAATTATTGAAAAAATTATTCAAAAATTTAATTATTAAAAAAAATTAATGAATAGTGCTTTACCAAAACTTTTACATTACATATGTTATATTAAATATAAAACTATATTTAATGTATAATAAACTTTTTCTTTCCTATGTTGTAATACAAGTTGAAATAATTTTCCAATTTTACAGAACACGAAACTTGAGTGTTCTTGAAATTCGTAAATTTCTTACATAACGTTACGTAATAATGTAGAGAATACATTATATTATTAATTATTAAGCTTATATTATTAATTATTATTTCAAATCAATCAAAAGACTCGCGTTTATTAAGTTATTATAATACAGTATTGTTATAATAATAATTTGATTTATTTAATTAAAAGTGCGTGGAAGATGTAGAAAGAAGAATTAACTTGTATTATAAACAAAATCATTCTTCAATTAAAGCAACTACTATAAATAATTTTAAAGATATTTCCAAACATAAATTAGTAATTTAGATAATATCGTTTTGGAAAAAAAATTAATAATAAATTATTACAATATACTGCTTCGTCATATTTTACATTTCAATGACAATGTCAGTGAACCAATGAATACCGCACAAAATACTACTCATATTAAACATAATACATTAATGACAAAGATTAAAATAATAATTTATCAAAATGTTATGAATTTAAATATAATACTTTCTAAATATATGCATTTAAATTGAAACAGTACAGGAAATAAATAATAGCTATAAAAAAAAAAATAGTTTATGAACTTTCATATGCATTTACAAAGCAAAATAATTTATTATTATTAACATATGAATATTTATATTGAAGTGTATTTAAATTTATATCTTTTTCAGCAATTATTTTATTTTCATAACTCGACACAAATACACGACCACTTGAAATGAACATTTATTCCTATTTATCTCTCTCTCTCTCTCTCTCTCTCACTCTCTCTCTCTCTCTCTCTCTGCATTTTTTGCATCGTTTATCAATCATATTTGATTACGTAAATCATACTTTACTCTTCCTTATGAATGTGAAATAATTTAATTAAAAATATACGATATAATTCATTAGACTATATTTAAATACATATTGTATTATTTAATAATTGTAATAATATAATAAATGATTGATATAATAAATGTTTAATGTTTTGAAATATATTAACAAAGAGGAGTAATTGTTAAGATAAATATTAATTTTCTTATACGTGTACATACAAAATTATCTTACGATTGAAGTCAATGTTTTCTTATTCATTAGTAATCATCTTCAGCAAATAGGCAATGATTATAGTGACATAGTCACACCAAATTTATTTTTTGATATCCACGTATTTGACACAATGGAATGTTTCACAAAATACTAGTGAAATCCTAATTACTTGATTGATAAATTTAGCATATGCGAAAATCGAAATACATCTCGCACTCTTTAGAGTAATATACATTTCAATAAATTAAGAATTACATAACTCCTGAACCATTTTCTTTTATTTAATAAAAACTGTTACAAGTTAACAGTCACCTAGATATTAATTTGTTAAATTTTTCATATTTAAATACTATATAGCTTTATAATCGTAATATATTTTAATACTTGTTAAATGTGAGAATAAAAAAAAAATGTAATTAAAATTATGCATATGTACACATGTATAGAAATAGATGAGCAACATTGAATTACATCTAGTTAATAATGTATATTATTCTATTTATCATTTGCTTTCATAGATACATATGAAAAACTTACTTATTAAAAAGAAACTTAATATTCGTAGATATTGAAAACTTTGTAAAGTGCGCAAACTTTATATGCAATTTACGCTTTGTACATAATTATAAAATGTTACAAGTTGATGAATTTAGTATACTATTATTCCCATACTAACTCCCACCTAAATTTTTAATCGCTCGATTGTTTGGCTTACAGATTATGTATTCGTTAATACGAATTGTCAAATATATTTATTAAAAAAAAATCTGTGTATCAATATTTCCAGTTTTGGTGCCCATACAACATTCTGCTGATTCGAATACCAAACTCTTCTATCGTCCTGGGATACATCCGATCGCGTTTTCGCTCTGATCAACTTGCAATGATTAAATAAGTTTGAAAGGATGCGATGAGTACCAAAAGTATATATAGCTTTACTAAACTTTAATGATTATCTAGGATGACGATTACGTTGACGGAGGCAGAATAATATGAAATATCTCGCGCGTCGATCTTACTTACAATAGATATAGTTTTGTTCTTTTTTTATGTTTTTTTTTTGTTTTTTTTTTGTTTTTGTTTTTGTTTTTGTTTTTGTTTTTGATTATTAAAATCAAAGTGACCGAGTGAGAGAAACGAAAAAGACTCATAATGTTGCGAATAGCGTTTTAATGACTTGCATTGTTCTTTTCTCTAACGTGGAAAGAAATAAATATAAGAATTGTTATATGATTTGAAAGAGCTAGTAAAACAGGTGGTTCTTCGTCATTTCAAGATAGACATCACAGCATCACGCTTGTATTATAGATTGCAATGAAAGGCCAAAAGTACGAGAGGCGAATCGGTCAATCGCTGGGACAGGGCAGTCGTACGATAATTCAAACATGAATAAAATTACTCACCGTGCGTCCATATATTCACAGTCTCGTTGTGCAGGCAGAAGATGCTCCTGAGGCACTCGACGGGCTTCATGAGGGGCCTGTAACCCCCGCGTATATACGGATTGAACTGCAGGTGCATAGGCATCTCGCTCCATTGTCTCAGGGTGGATGCCTGCGACTTCGCAGAGACCCCATGACTCTGGGGCGGCTCCGTCGCCGAGAAGCGGCGGATCACCCGATGCCTGACGCCCTTGTGGTCACCTAACTCGTTAGCATTACTCGTCGTTGGGCCTTACTGACACGTTCTGCGAACAGCGGTAAACAGCCACCGATTAATCGAGCCTCGTCTCTACTTGGACACCGGCATTGCTCGCGGCTTCGTAGCCCGATCGATTGAACAAGGCGACCGGGATTGGCGACGCGACCCTTCGTCCACACGACCGACAGTGACTGTTAAAACGACGATTGCTCGGCAGCTCCGCGGCCGTCAGGCTTTTCGATCTTGGCGATCGACTCCAAGAGCCAACGCCTCTTAAAGCCGTCATTTGGGCATAAGGCGATCGAGTTTCAGAGGCGCGATTTCCGTTTCATTAATCATTTTATAATCCTCAAGCGATAATAGCCGTTTATCTTATATTCCGACGACACGTATGTTGTTGGAATTAAAAAAAAAATCATTGTTATTTCGTGAAATGATAAGTGACACATGGAATACGGGAGGGTTAAATTTGGTTTGTCACGAAGCCAAATGCTATAAGGAAAGAGGCAGTGTATAAATATGAATATTGCAAATTAAACTGTGCAGTAATTAACAATATTCGGATACCATGAGAAAGGCCCTACGATACGATTAAGCATATAAAAAAATAAAATTTAAAAAATAAAGAATTTATGATTAAAAAAAATCATCTTGTTTGTTAGCTTTAATCGTTATTATTCATACGTAATTTGATAATATGCATGGCTAAAGTGCTTTATACGACAAACGAATTCACACTTTTCAGTTGAGTAATTAATGACTGGCTCCAGTAAATATGTAGTCAATTTGGTGACATAAAATCATTACAAAAACTTATTATTATTTTTTATTTCACGTGACATTGTCACTACATTTTGAATATTCTTGATAATGAGTGCCTTTCATATAGAGCTGCATTCTGTTCCAATTACATTACATATCAAACAATGTTCTAGTACGTTGAATAATTTATAATATTTTAGGTTTACTCGATAAAATTATTTAACAGTATACTTCATCGTTATTATATGTATATTTACTAAATTTTAGACCATTCGAAATTTATCATTCGTATACATAAAGTAAAATTGTCAATGTTAATTTAAAATACTTATCATCTAATTATGCCCATGAAAAATTAATTTACAAATTCATCGCGAATTTAAACATCTTCAACTTTTACAACGAAATATCGAAAAATAGAAATCGATAAAATTTAGAAAAGAAAAGAATATAATAGAAATTGTAACGAATATAGTAATGAATAAAGAAATATAATAAAAGAAGGAAAGGAGGTGATATTCAAAACTATAATGAACAATAGAAAATATTACACGAAGAACAAAAGCTAAATGAATAGGGCGATCAAAGAATGACACACACAGAGAGAGAGAGAGAGAGAGAGAGAGAGAGAGAGAGAGTATCTGATAAAAAAATTAGATAAACGGATGCACGTATACGGAAGATTTGACAAAGACGGGACAAAATCGAAAAACAGCATAAAATATATTTTAATGAAGAAAGAAATTTTTAATTATTTAAATGTTTTAAAAAGTTTAATACAGAAAGAACAAAATGAATAAAAAATAAATTATATAAGAAGAAAGACGTAATCAAAACAATAAAAAATACAAGTGAAAACATTAGATGACATTGAAAACAAAAAGTAAAACTGCGATATTAATATAAAAATTATATAAAAATAATGGAAAAAATATTGATTATTCTTCTAAACAAACATAAACTTATTAATCGACTATAAATTAAGTTAAAAATCACAATCAAAAAGGTTTATTAGAAAAAAAAAGATAAAAAAACAAAACATATAGTGAGAGCATAAACATGTTCGTATCAATAATTTATTATATGTTATTATTAAATAATAGATTTTGAAAAGTGCGAAAAATGCAAATAAGTAGTAATAGTACGTATGATCACAAAAAAACTGGTAGATTGGATAGGAAGAAGACATGTAACTTAAATTTATTCTTTCAATTGAACATAAAGTTTTTGCTTGACTAATAAATTTTACATTTACTGTTACAATTATAAATAGAAGGTAATTTAACAAATAAATACGTTTTAAAAATGAGGTTAAAATCACATACATTCGTGATAAAAGAACTTTTTATTTATCATAATAATAAATCTTAAATAATTGAATTGTTGTTTACAATTAAGAAAGATTTTATTCGTAAAAAGTATAATATTCGATATGCTTTATTAAATTAAAAAAATTTATATATATAATAATTTTTGTTTGTATTCATTTGCAAAGGTAAAATTTGCAATATTGATCATTACAAATAAAACTGCAGATTGTTCTATAGAGTTGTACAACAAAATTTTTATAATCTAAATTTATTGTACAACAAATATTGAAATAAATATTATAATTGAAAAAGAACTATCATTATTAGTATTATAATTACTAATAATTGAAATTAATGTCATGAATAATTTAATTTATATAGTACCGAAACCGTAGAGATTCCACATTCCAATTTTAAATCTAATGATTTAGGTAAATTTAATTTTTCAAACAGTTTATTTTAAAAAGACAGTTTTACAATAATTATAGTTATTGTAATTATGTACACAAAATTATCTAAGACATTATAAATAACAAAGTATTTAATGAAAAATTTGGTGATAAGATTTTGAATAATTTGTGCTAGGAAGCAAACATTTCACTTAATAAATATTATACTATTCTCTGTTATATAAATTTTTAAGTTAAATCAATAATTCACTTTCAATATAATTTAAATTAAAACTTGTCTTCTGTTCTTTAATTCTATTTTTTGAATTACAAACACGTATTTCCAATTACATCTACCATTGTGTGCACTGCGGTAGAATATAAAAAAATCTGGCCAGACATACATGCTACTTGTACATGTATATCCAAGTTGCAGTAATATTTCGTATAAATTGACTTTACCTATTGGAAACTATTTTCGAATGTACTTTTAATAACATTAATATCGTTAGTGTAATTTGTTCTATTTCGCATTCATTTATCAATTATCTAATCATAATTTAATTAAAACAAAGACATTTTCCGAGTAAATTAAATTTAATCGATTAAATACATTTGATCCTATATTATAAATAATTTTAAAACATTATACCATGCAACGATAATCTACATAAAAAGATAGTTTAAACTTTTACGAATACATGAATAAGAAAAATAAACGATTAAACCATGCGATAATCGAATACTAATGCAATCCAACTCAACTATATTTAAATGCAATTGCAATGGTACTGCAGTAAGAAACACACTTTAAAATTATTTTGTAATTTAAAATTTTATGTAATAAACTGATACGTTTTTCAAACATAAAGACTTATAATGTGAATTTATTAACTTAATATAGACAACAGCCATTGCTAGTAGTGTAGTATTACATATAGTTAAGACAGTAATGTTTTATAAAATAGTAATACACATATGTTATATAAGTACATAATTATATATAGCCAATATCAGATTATTGCTTATTATTATTATATAATGTACATTGATTTTAGAAATTTTAACAGTAAATGTAATGATGCAATTATTTGATTTGACGATTTGAATTAGTTAGTTGTCGATTGAGCTAGTTAGTTGTAATTGATTGAAAATATTAAAAAAATTTTAAATTAATGAAATTAAATATTCAATATAAATATAACTATAATCTTCGTATAGAATAGGCGTTCTTTTTGAATAAATAAATTTCTTAAATACTTATTTTACAGTAATGTATTGTCAAAAATTTGTATCGATTGTTATATTTTTTTTATCTTGACTTTCAATGATTATCACATTATAAACAAAATTCTCTGTACAATTTGAATTACATTTATGTAGTTATAAATATTATATAAAATATCATAGCAAATATTATACATACTTTTATATATTATATATACTGTTTTGAAAAGTAATAAAAAATAGAAAATAAAAAGAATAAAAAATTATGAAAAATACAAAGTAAATGAAAAATATAAATATATAATTATATATGTAGAATGTCTCGATGTTAAATATTTAGTATTTACATCATTACCTTTATATCTTTTAACATATTAAAATTATTTAAATAACATTGTGTTAAAAGTTAAGAAAACAAGAAACTATATTAATGTACGAATGATTAATATCATAATATAAAAATTAATCTATTTTCGAAGCATAAATTAGGAATATTTATAAACTAACACTTAAAATAAATTATAAATTGTGAACTTTTTATTCAATAATTTTTTATTTAAAATTAGAATTATTTGAAAATTGAAATAATAATTTTATTGTAATAATATGTGATTTTAATCAACTAATTAAATGCAACTGAAAAATTTGCTGCTTTAAAAAATTTATAAAATGAATAAATAAAATAAATAATGAATTCTTATATAATAAACATATTTCGTAGTTAATTTTATTAATTATTGATGACGTTAAAAATCACTTAAGTTTAAAAGATTTGAAAGCGAATCGATGAGCATAAATCTATCTTTTATAGATATTTGAAATTGAAATTATTTATACATCAATTATATATTTAAATAATTTAATTTACTTAAAATTAATCATTAAAAATGGTGAAAATAAATTTATTCATATAGCAACATTACGTATAATTTATATTAATATAATTTCCACGCTTTGAATTAACTATATTGAGTATGAATTATGTTTTAACAAAATATTGTTTTTTTTTTTTTTTTTTTTTTAATTAAAAAATGACGTTAGATGACATTCATATTTTCATACATAGGAATCTAAGCGAAAGCATAAAATTTTTTATAATTTAATATCGCCTATTAGCCTACGTTTTTATTAGTTAATATTTATGATTTTTTTTGTCAATTGTTAATATTTTTATTACCAATTATACATATTTACAATATTAGGAAATCATAAAATAGTTCTAATGAAATAATTTTATTCAAAATTTTTAACAATCAGATTTACAGCTTGAAATAATAACAATAAACAAATAGAATCAATTTATTGCCTTTGATGGATCGAAATCAAACTATAGAAAATTAAGCCACGCTAACTAGTTTTCATCATAAACGACAAACTTATTTACCATGAAAAATTATCTTTACAAAGCAGTTAGACTGATTATACGAGCATAGAAATTAAACTAACAGACAAATTAAAATAAATTTAGGTTATCTAAAATTTATTTAATTTTTATTGAAATTATCTATAAATTCCATAAGGCTGCATTTAAAAGCTTTAAAAACAATATATAAAATTTCAAATCGAACGTACTTTACAAACATTTCCTTTATTTAACTAATACGTTTACAATTTTGGATGCATCAGATGCGACTACTTTCCCTTCATTACTCAGTAGTTCCCTTAATATAAAAATATTCTGTCAAAATACAAATCTGCGATATTGTAGCGCGCAGTGCGCTTTAACAATTAACAGAAGTATTGCACACTATCAAAGAGAAAACTAACAATAGAAGCGTATTTATCATTTGTTCACGTGCACGATAAAATAGTAGCGTTTTTCCAATTCCAATACGGTTTCCTACTATTAACTCGATAAGCGCTAATGACGACAGTACACAATAATGGCAATAAATGAAAAAGTAATACGTAAGTACTGAGTAAAGCAAATGTAATTAAAATCCAATAAAAAACAAGCAAACAAACAAAAAAAGAAAAAAAAAAAGAAAAAAGAAAGGAAATGAAAGAAAAAGCAGAATGTGCGCGCGGCGTATTAACCGTCCGAGTCGAAATAAACGTTAAACGTCGGCTAAAGTGTCAGCGGGCTGATACCAAGTTGGCGCGTATAAGGAAGAGATAGATACTTGCGCGAGGCACGGCAAAGTTATTTATAAATGTCGCATTAAGCATCGATGAAATACGTACTGGGTGTACTTGCACCTGGAGTAGTACAAGACGAATCGGCCTACGGCGATCCCTCGTCTCATGCACGGGAGACCCCAAGCCCTCGTCCCGACGAGAGCGCGACTTTCGAACGAGCCGCGGGTGAGCGGAAGTCCGTCCCGCACGAGGTGGACGGAAGGATGCGTGTATTGCGGGTCACGGAGGAATGCGGAAGTCACGGGCTTCGGGGGTTGACTGTTTGCACGAGTGCGGAGCCAAACGTAGCCAGCGTCGGCGCCGCCTGCGGACTTCAACCCCCTCCGAGTCCACGTCCAACTCTCGGCGCCGTCGCCGAGGAAACGATCGTATCGATCGTTTATTATATGCATGTGGACGGTTTACCCGCTCTCACTCACTCACTCGCTCGCTCCCCTGCTCTCGCTCACTCACTCACTCACTCTGTCTTGCTCGTTCCTGCACGTGTAGCAGATCCTCGCTGGCCTACCTTTCTCGTTCTCTTGGCTTTTGACTTCTCGATCAGCTTTATTTAATGCAGCAGTTATGGAGGTGCGCGCGCCCCTTGGACGATATTGGCCAAAAGACTGGATCGGCTTCGTTGAAACCGTACTTATCGTCGATGATGCCTAGCCGGACACGTGTGAGGTGTTGCCAGTGTAGGTCACGACATGTGGGTTAAGTCCATTTTCGTAACTGAGCCACTCTTAAGCAAGCCGGTCGGGCACTTGCCTTTTATTTTTACAAGTTACTTAACCATCATCTTTGGTTTTCTATTGTTTATTATTTTCGGCGAATAGAGAGGCTTCGTATTTAAAGTTTACATGAAGGTTGAATTTCGGATTTAATACAATAACCTGTACTTTATTTATCTGCAAATTTAATTTCAATATAATTATATTGCCATTAGTTAAGAATACTTAACTTTAAACTTAACTTAACTAGTTCTTATAATAACATCGTAATTATTTTCTAAATTATATCGATTACGAACTTGTTGATCGGTATACACTGGATAACGAAATGCATTTCTCTTAAAATTGTTAATTTGCATTATAAACTACGAAAATTGCAGCGATTGAATTTGCATGTGAATATTCGCTACCTCGTGGGAGCTTATAAATGTAACGTTTATACTCATTGTAATTTATATACAGATCCTTTGTTTCAAATCGGAATTAGCGATATAAGATAAATATCATAAAATAAAAGAGGATAAAAATAATTATTGAATGAGTAAAAAAAATAAATATTGAAGAGAATTCCATTCGTAATGTAAGACAATTGACAAATTACAAACCACATCAAAAACATTGATGATTTTATACATTCTCACTATTGAATGTAAATTATAATGAAATAACTAACACTTACCTGTGATACGTGACAGTATTATGGACTGTTGCTTCAATTATTTATCAATCGAAAAAATAATATTTGTTAAATAATGGTGTGGGAATTTGTCCTCTCTGTGGGAGTTTTTAAAAATTCGTAGAACTCATTGTTGTAAGCATCTCTACCTATTTTGATTGATTTTTGTTGTACATATAATCAATAATTAATTATTATTCAAAATAATTAGTAGACAAATACAGTAAGTGGCATACCATTGATATAATAGTTACCATAGTTTTACCATACCATATTACCATATTACCATAGTTTTCAATTTTTATCCGTAACTTTACTTTTGTACAATTAATTAAAGTCTTAAATTTACACTTGAAAATACTATTATAGAATATTAAGGTAAAATTATACGAAATTGTTTTTCTTAGTGTAGTTCAAGAATGAATTTTCCTACTAATATTGGATTTACGGATAGAGTCTAATGCGAAAATGATGGTTTTTCATAGGAAACGCCGGATTACTAGGAAAGTGCTTCTATTCTCTTTTATGATTATTATGATGCTGACGATTACAATTATTGCTATTGTTGTTATTATTGTTATTATTTTTTGTCGTCGTCGTTGTCGTCGTCGTCGTCGTCGTCGTCGTCGTCGTCGTCGTCGTCGTTGTTGTTGTTAATACAGTTAAATAATGTTGGAATGAATGTAAAAATTTTACAAATATGACATTTAGCAGTGAAGTTGGTTTTTAAAAATATTTCAATAAACATCGGTGGTAGGCCATTGTTTAAGATAAATTATCCAATACTAATTGACCCGACGATTCATGCGAAATGCCGTAGAAAAGGAAAGTAAGCGCCGGCGCTTTGGCAATTCGCAATAATGCAGACGACTTCTTGGCGTTGATTATATAGATGTTGAAAATTCGGGTCGACTCGCGCTGCGCGCAATCTCGAGAATTGTGTCAAAACACCGATATGCAGTGTCAGTGCCGCGGATTATCGGTGTGAGGTCGGCAATCATCGCTCGTAGCTTCGTGCAATAAACAAAGATATTTATATAAATGTAATGAGAAATTAGCAAGCTCGTGTGTGTAAACATTTTACACGGAATTCGTGATACAATTTTTACGAAATCCATTAATCTTTCTAATTTTACATAAACGAATGACAATTCATTTATTTAATGCAAAAAAAAAACGTTTCACTTATTAATATTAATAATTGTTGAATAAATAAGTAAACTTGAATAAGATTTCATTTAATTTAGCTTCATTCTTCGCGAAATGTGCATGCAACACTACACGATTATATAATATACTTTATCTTCGCTGTTTTGAAGTTTATAAAATGTGTAAATGTTGCGATAACAATTACTTGTAACACTTCAAAATTATATTATCGGTAAAAAATTTTAAAGAAATTTTTCCGCATCATGCAATTTGTAGAAAATATATATTATAGTTTGGATATAATTTCGTGCTGTTTTCAAAAACTTATATACAATAATAATCGGAGCTTTATATTTACATATTATATTATGATGTTCCAGAACATTGCGATACCAATATATATGATACCAATAAATTATAAAAAATATATTATTATTATACAGTTGAAATTATTTACGGGTTAATTGCACTCGCACACGACAAAAAGAAATTACTACACTTTATCATTAAAGCACAAACATACATTGTTGACACACATTAAAAAGTCTTAAATTATTCAAGTGAACTGAAATAATAAAAGACAAATTAATTACGTATGTATATACTTAATTATTACAACTATTGTAATTATACAAAATATATAAATTGTATATATAATATCAAAACATTAAAATCTAGAACATTGATGTGGTAAGAAACATCGTAATAATTATCTCATCCGCCATTGAATGCTTATCCGAAAATAACTCATACCAAAGAATTTTCAGTTTCAGTTTTAAATAGAAGATCCTAACAAGTAGACGTTACTTAATAATGAAAGTGTTTGCAATGTAAGATTACACGTAGGACTAAGTGCATTGAATTATATGCATTTTGCAATCTTTCAAAGCGTATTGAAAAGTTATAAAAATTATTTTTCAAGTGAATAGTGTGCAGTTGATTTGTGATATTTATCATAGATATATATGATTTTGAGAAAAAATGATTAATAATGGGTGCTTCAAAAATAAAATATAATTGGATAAAATTATTGAAGTATAGTAAAATAATTAACCAGGTAAATACCGAGTTGCTTCATCATTTCTACTTCTGGCAAAGAACTGAAATTAACTTTGAAACGAAACGATATAATTTACAAAAGTGAATTTATAATGCTATTTAATTTATTTATTTTTGTAGCGTCATAAAGTGTCCCAAATAAAATATTACTTTATTTATTATGTACATTTAATCCATTATATTTTATACTGATATTATAAATTGTAAAATTTTAATGTACTTTGAAAATCTTATGTACCAAAACTAATATAGGTCATATAAAAAGAAAAAAAAAGAAAAAAAAAGAAAAAAAAAGACAATTCTAAAGTTGTGACTTGTGACTTATGAATAGTGACAATTTCTCAAACTATGTCGCTCTTATAAAGTAAAATAATTGTTGAACTTCTTCTAGACAACATTATTCACATATTTCGAAAAGTTTATTTTTAATAATGAGTACATCAAATACCAAGCGCTATATTAAGCTGCTTATAATAATAATAATATAATTAATCTCAAAAGATAATGTTAATTTCAGAATTCTTTAGTCCGATATTATTTACTTATAGATTTTATTTGTAAATAGACTTATTAAATAATTGATGTCAAATTTTATGTATTATTAATGCACGTAAATATTATGCTTGCTATAACTAAACATAACATAAGGACATTTTTAAATTTTGTCGATCTCTGTAATTATAAAAAAATTTTAATTGCAAAAACATTGCACCTAAATTTGGCTAAATTATTAAAATGAATGGATATTTCAATTACATTATCTTAAATAAAAATACATATTTTCTTACAGTTAATATTAAATAGTGTCTTACGTTCATTTTGCATAAAATTATGAAGGTATTTTATGTATATTAAAAGTAAGTTGAGATATTTTGCATATCGGATATAGAAACGAAGATGCCATGCATTTCAAGAAAATAATTAAAATATTAAATAGGTTAAAGACAAATTTTTAAAATATTTTTAAATAATTAAAAATAAATTATACAATCATTTTGTTAATTAATTATTATATAGAGAAATTTGAGTTTATTGATAAATAAATTTTATTTGCCTGATCAATATCCTCCAAAGTTATATTTATATATATATATATATATATATTTTTTTTTTTTAATTATTCGTCTACTCTATATTTCATTACATTCATTATTAACAAATGTTTTATTATTATTTTTTATTATTATATGTTTATTATTCAAATATATAGTTGTAAAAGAAATGGCATTAATACCTAAATACGTACGTACTATTAACTAAATTACATCTACTGTAAATATATAATAGAAGAATAATTACAACATCAAATATTTCTCTACGCCTTATTTTTCAAATTACAAAGAAAGATTTTATTTTTATCGATATATTATATGAGATTATATATATTATATTATATATTGTTTAGTATAATCTAAAGATTCATCGTAATTCAGAAAATAATATTTCTCTATTCAAACTTTTTATTAATTTGTGTTTATAATTTCTTCTAAAATATTATATCATAGGAAAAAAATTAATCAATAAAAAATAAATTAGCAAAAAAATATCATAAATTCTTAATTTTATTAAATTTAAAAAGTTATTAAATGATATTTTTTGCTAGAGAAGTATTTCAAATATTTAATAAAAATTTATAAACTGAACAAAAAAAAAAAAAATGTCAAAATTATGTCATCGATAGATATCTTTCTTAGAATTTTAATTAATTGACTCGTCATCACTTACCCACAAAATACAGTGAAGATATTTCATTTTTCGATAAATAGATTATTTTTAAGAAAAATATTATATCATATTTCTTACACGAATGCGAATATCAACACGAAAGTCCTTACACCAAAACATAATTTTATACGATATGATATGCTATTAATATTTACATTTATGTAAATTTTTGCGTTAAAAATCTTTTTAATACAGAAAAAAGAATCCATTTTTTCACTCTTTTTTTTTTTTTTTTTTTTTTTAAGAAATTGTCTATAATTACATACTGCTAAATAAGGCAAAAAACTTGTGGCAAAACATAATTTGTAATGTATGAGTTATATTAAAAGTACCTGATTGATACATCATTTATAGAGATCATTTAATGAGTTTAATAAAGTTTAAGTCGAGATGTTCTTATCGGCCTTAATAAGCTGGATAAGTTGAACTCGCTAACACATCCCAATTACAAAATAGACTCATGCAAACGTCATAATAGAGCTTTCTGCAAGACGTAAGCAAGAATTGTTGAAATTACAATTTCATATGATCCATTTCATGGATATATAAAGTTAATAATAAACCTTTGTTGTAATAATAATAAAGCACGATTATCGGAAGCTCTCCAACATATTTAACGCCCGTTCCGAGTCCGAAAGAGAGTATAGCGGCGCAGGTCAAAGTCGCGGCAACAAACCTAAAATTACATTTAAGACAGAGTGCACTCGTGTTATCAAAAGACTCGCCCTTGCGAGGCCACATTCGACCGCATCGCCGTATCCTCGTCAGCCTGCGTGAGGGGCTCGCCTCCACCTACGCCACCCCCGCACCGACCTCCCACCACCTTCGCCCATCCCCCGAACGGTACCGAGCAAAATCACAGAGGCGTAAGGAGGCCGCCTCTCCGGTTACACATGCATTGGTCGACGCGTCCAGGAGCAGCTCGGCGCGTGCGCCCGGGGAGGCCGTGAACGAGGCCGCCCCACCGTTTCGGAGGAAAAGTCGCAGTGTGACCTGGAGCGCCGCTCCTCTAGGATGAGTAGGGCCCTCATGCGGCTCATCCAGCTCCCGCACACGGTTATCCTCGACATATCGCGACGTCAGTCGACTGAACCGAGACACAGCACCCGCATCTCCATACTGGAACACCTTCGCGAGTACAAGGTACGCGCCTACCTTGGCTGGGGAGAGAAAAGCTCTCCTACGCCTGGGAGCGAAAGTGCTTTTGGCCGCAAGAGTTCCGAGTATCGCTTCCCTCGCGCCTTTGACATTGCACAGAGGCCGAACGATGCACCGATGACCCGCGTTTATCCTCTAAACAAACACACTTTATCGCTTTCTGAATCAAGGACGCGCAACTTTTGGTAATTCGCGCACCGAAATCCTGAGCTTACTTAGCTTCTTCCTTCGTCAATGGACTCGCTTGTCTCTTAGTTGTTTGTAGTGCGCATAACGAGTGATCGGAATTTTCGACTTGGAATCTTAACATTTTACTACGGCCTGAAGTATAAGGCGATAAAAAATATTGACAACTAGTATTACGCGATTTGTGTGAAACATCGATGGAATGTACAGTTTTCATCTACGAACTTGTGCCCATTTTGTAACATCTCAAAATAAACACATTTACTCGATATTACTCGATATTTTACGTTTTCGTACATGACAAAATTTTAATATTCGAGTTGCATTCTGTTATGCGGCACGCAATAAAACTGTCAACGACACCAGTTTAAAAATATCTTTTTTAGTTTTCTTTTAAGAGCAAAAGTTATAAGTTCACTAAAATAATTACCTTTCTACGACATTTTTCTACGTATTATACAATACTCATATTAAATGGATAACCTTATTTATCTCATTAAGGCCGATTATGTTTAATTATATAATTTTCATGCTAACACTAAGGAAATATACGTACACTAAATCGGTAAAAGATTAATAAAATATTAAAGTGATTTTATATGAATGTAAAATTATTCAATTATAATAACCATGAGTACTATTTGAAATTTACTAGCTTGATGCATGAAAATAATATAATGACATTCCATTTTAATCGTAATTTATAGAGTGACAATTTTTTAATGTTAACTCTGATTACGCATGACCATTATAAAAAGCTCGTATATTAAAGCACGAAAGAAAAAAAAATAATAATAAGATTGAGTGAAAAGATGATATGAGTAAATATATGGGTAAAATTATTGAGAATCATGCTTTATAATTCTTCTATATGATAATATCCGATTAAAAGAAAACATGTTAAATCATTTTTATTTTTAATTCAATAAAGTTTTGTTTTTTAATATAAACTTATTTCTTCAATTATTAAAATTAAATATACGATAAAACTGATATTATATTTTCATTAATGAAAAATAGAAATATAAAACTGAATTATTATAAGAATGTCCAAAGTTTTAAAATCGTACGAATTGATACAGTTTAAAGAGGAAATAAATCTTAAAGGATACTTAGTTAATAACACTAAATAATATTTAAATAATCTCATACTCTAATAATTTTATTTATAAATCTATTTTCAGATATTGTTACCAAATTTAAATTTACTCCAAATTATTCTTTTGAACTAAATAATATCGATTTAATTGCAGTTGGCATGCAAAAAGCTGTGGATGACATCACTAAATACTGTACTTTCGTCATACGCGCACAACAAAATTGATGTGGGAAATAACTTTAACAGATTAAACATTCTTACATCCAAAACTTTACTAGATTTACAAGTATGTATTTAAGGATTATTATATCAATTTTTATCCAAGAATTTTCATACTGTTATTTACTGATTTATGTGATTTAATTAATGGCATCTAATTGGCTTTTTTTTTTCTTAATTAAATTGTCAATGATACTTTATTGGTGTTGTAAATTTTACGTTTTATGAAATATTTAGAATACAATGCAATCGGATATAATTGCTTATATATTAGTTTTATATATTTTGTTTATAATATGAAAGCCAAATACCATATAACATTATTTATTTATTAAACACGTTCAGAATAGAAAATTTTGTTTTTTTTATGTTTTTAATTTTTTTTTTTTTTTTTTTTTTTTTTTTTTTTTTTTTTTTTTTTTTTTTTTTTTCATAAAAACAACATGAATTTTGTACATTATTTTATAAATTTATAAATTGAATGAATAAACCACTAAATAATTGTACAAATTTTAATAAAACTAATAAAATTGCAGCTCTAGATCTATTGTATTAATCTCCTAGTATTTATCGTATTACGGATGTACCAATATATAATTAAAATAAAAGTCACATTTGCAAATATAAAAATATTTTGAAAAAAGTATTTTATATGATTTTTACTTTTAAAATATTAAAGAATTAATAATATACGACTATGTATGATTACAAATTTAACAAATATCATCTATTTTGCATTTAATAATCCATTAAACATACATATTACACTTACGCACATGTAGATATACAGCTGTTATAATAAAATAATTCTTGTGCGAATATTACAGCAGATGGTCATAAAGACCCGAGCAATAATTGCTAGCGTTTTTGCATTTCCTTAACATAAAACAATTTGGGTTATCCAACTATATTGAATAATTCTGGAGGATATATTAATAGTCATATAAACATTTTTTCTTAAAATCAAATTTTATAAATACATGATTTTAATATGTATTGAAAAAAAAAAACACAAAAAACCATATAAATTACATATACTTGGTTATTTGGACACTTAATTTTCAATGACGTTAAATTTTCTTATTTAAGATGAAATTCGATTAAGAACGGAGTCTTCAATAAAAATGAAAAAAAGCTAATTTATGCTTTTTGAAAGTAAAAATACGTATGTAATTAATCTATTGTTATAATATAAATTTATTTTATTTCAGAAGCAGTTAAAATTTTAAGGCTGCTGTAAAAATTAAATAAATAATAAAACTTATATAAGCAATTATTATACAAATACTACCAAAGAAAAATTAATTAAGTAAATTATATACTCTTATTGCAAAAAATGTACGCATAAAATTATCTTTGATAATATTTGAAAAATCTAGCACATGTTACTTTTCTACTCAAATGAAATATGTCATAAGATGTCCGCAATAAGTGAAAATTAAATTTCTACATTAATATATATTATTATGAAAATTAATTATTGAATTAAATGTTCAAAGTATTCTTAATTAATAAGAAAATAAATTACTATATTCATCAACGTACACGAAAATTCTTTGTAGATATAACCCACTCTGTGTTATATACATATATGTATATATATATATATATATATGATTTATTGTTAATGCCTTATTTATGTATTAAAATTTTAACAACATTAGTCATAATGATTCATAATTCAGTATGATTGTAAATGGGAACTATTTACCTAAATATTTGGATTGAATGTGAAATAAATAGAGTGTTTTAATAATCACAAAAATTGCTCAGATGAATAAATGAAATTATATGAAAAATATCTTCCCATTTGTTCGAATAATGGAAAACTTGTGTTGAAGTATAAGAATTTTTAAGAAATAAATAAAGACAATCAAGAAGCTTTATCCATGTGCATTATTAATGGAAATTTGCTTGTTCCTAGGCAAATTTCTTATAGAATTTTTAATTTTTAATCTGAATATTGATCCTTTAGGAATGATATAAATAAAATTTTGTCACTTCAATGAATGAAAAGATGAGACAACACACCTTGTACATAATCTTAATTATTGTCACAGGCCTACTTATAAAAGTAAAATTAATCTTTAGTTTTAATGAATATCGAGTATTAATTGAAGTGGAATTTAATATGAAAAAGACAATGTTGCAACGAGTAAATATTATTGTTCGAACGAAGCCACTGAAAATTCTTAAAAATAATTCCCAATTATTTACGTTCTCGGTAGCAATCTCGCATCTCAATCGTTAGTCAATCGTTACAATTATTAAAGTTGCAAAAGTAAAAATTCACTACGATCATAACATAAGACAGGGGAGGTTATGGGCACGTTAAATAGATCGTTAGCTTTTCCCGGGTACGCCGATATAATTGATTTCACTTGAGGACTTTGAATGGCGCTTACCGATTGCCAATCCCATTGCAAGCCGGAAAGTAACTGTGACAGAATCGCTACGCCGAGCATCCGCCATTTGCACGATTATCAGATAATAAGAAAGAGACGTCTCGCGCAAAAAATCGAAACCCCCAAATAAATCTGAAAGCGCTCCGTCGTTCCTTATCCTCGTTGCGACCTACTAATTATCATATAACGAGCGAGCACGTACACAGTCGTAGACCTCCGTAACAAATCCTCTCGCTCTCTCGCTCGATTATCACCATCTCCATTCCCCTGGACAGCCGTTTGGCGCCATCTGCCGTATGCCGTAGAAAGTACGCGTATGACACGTCCGCCACTGTGAGTGTGCGTGGCGGCGACGAGATTACGCTTGCTACACTACTAATGCACGGCAATATCAGCGACGTATGAAAGTGTCGCTGCTCCTCTTAAGTGTGCGAGCATCGTATACCGGCGACTGCAGCAAGTTAAATTCCTATAGTCCAGTTGCGCGAATGGGGCCGTCGACACGAAGACGACGACCGTCGCGGCACACGCGACCGTAAGGCATAACATGCTTTGGGGCTATTTGAGTATCATCTGCAAGAATTTTCTAAGTCGTTGGATCCCAGCACAGGTATCCTCTATATTTTTATTATTATGCTCACTGTCTCTCTCCCATTCTTTATCTCACTCCCTCTCTCACTCGCTCACACACACACACACACGCACATTAGCATGCACATATACACACACACACGTGCACACATGTCTTTATCTCACTCCCTCTCTCACTCGCTCACACACACACACACGCACACACACACACGCACATTAGCATGCACATATACATACACACGCACACATGCACACACACACACACATATACACACTCTATATATATATATATATATATATATATATATATATATATATATATCGTTCGTTCTTATGTTTTGTGCAATTGTTTGTTGGGAGCGACGCGCGCGTTTCCGAGGGCTAAGGTTTCGGAACGAAGGGCCTTTTTGCAGGTCAATTTTTGCGAACGAAGCTTTCGTCGTACGACGGAGCGATGAGCACTGGTTTTGCGAGAGAATGAGATAGTTTGGAGAAGCCAGGCAGGTTCTCGAAAGCAATTCTAGAATTGAAAATTCCGATACAGTTTGGCGTTTGTCAAATGTTATTTTTGGCCTCGTACAACAAATTGATTCATAAATATTAGTAAGGCTTTGAGCTTTTTTTTCAAATTATTTAAGTAAAGATAACGACGCGGCAGTACAAAATTTTCAGTGTTCGAAACCAAACCGAGTTAAGAAGGAAAAGGTAATGAATTTGAAAATGTCTAGTTAGATATCCCGTAAAATGGATTAGATAGTGGTTTCTTTTAGGTTAGTGCTAGTCTACATGCAATATATATATATAACGAGGACCTTCATCACGTGATGATTTTTCTTTACGAACATAATATAAACATCGTTAAAACACTACTAAGTTTACGTATTTATTTGCTTAAGAGAAAAATTTTCCGATCAATCCATTCACCTCGTCTAGTTTTAGTTTTCAATGTTGGGATACGGCCTGTCCAATTTTTCATTCGATATTTATCATTTTTAATTCAAGAAAATCGATCGTAACATTCACTCATTTTCTTAGCTTAACTTGGTTAAGAGTCGTGGAGAACCGTAGATTACGAGTAAAAAGAGGAAATCAAGATATATGAGAGAATTTGAGTATTGACAAAGCTTGTTTTAGTTGAACATACATAAATTACTATAGAAAATTATTTTAAAAAATTCAGTAGCCATTATCTTTGGGATTCGATTGTGTTGTTTATTGTTTTAGTTTGTGACAAAATTGTCAAAATAACTAAATAGTAATGACAATTTCTTTATACGAATTTCTCGTGTTTATATTTTTAACATTAATTTTTATGATCCGATGAATTCGCATATTATTTATGTTAAGCAAAGCATGAGAATTGAGCGATAAATCAACTACTTATGAAAAATTATTATCATTAATATAGTATAAAACTCGTAAACAATGATTGTTTTAGATACTTTATTCGTACTGCTTGTAAACGTATATAATTTTTTGAACTAATTAAGTAAAATTGTATGAATTATTGTAATCGTAAGCTGGATTTTTTATTTTAAACAATAATAGTATTGATGCCATCATCACTCACGTATACACAGTTTATTTTATCAAAGCTATTTCATGTGTATATATATATATATATATAAACATTAATTTTATATTTAGCATAAGTGGTTACGTTAATGCTTGAAGCTTAAAATTCTCGCCTTTATATAAACTTTTAAATATCGAAGATTAAACTTAATTTATAAAATATTTAAGACATTTTAAACTATTAAATATTCTATTATAAATTCGAAAAATTTTGAGAAAGTACAAATCGTTGATTAATTTGTTGCTTATACTTATAATTAATGCTATTAATTTTCTATAATTTTTACATAACTCAACTTCTCTCAACATTCAATTAAAAATTAACAATATTACTGCCAAATTATAATGCTATTTCTTAATCGTATGAAAATAGTAACGGACGTTATGAATGAAAAATTGTTAAACTTTGTCAATTTTTTTACATATTTTCGTACGCAAGAGTCAATGAGCTTATAATTTACTCTATCGATTTATTGTCTAAAATATTGGTATCGTTTAAGGTCCTATAGAATTCCGTATTTATATAAAATTTTACTTTTTAACGACTAGAATTTTCTATTTTATTAAATCCTCAGCAATAAGCAAATATAACATAAAGTATATTTATTATCGGCTCGATTTCTTCAAATAGATTCTACGATATATTTTCCGATTCATTTAAAAAAAAAATTTTTCTTAAATATTTTTATGTATAACATTAATTTTTTCAAACATTTCAAAATTCACATTAATTCCAAGTTTTACGTATCGAGCTTCCTTATATACATATAATACACAAGATTCATACGTCCCGATATAACCTTAAACTGACCGACCGCCGTCTCAAAGCACAAATTGCACTGGAGTATAATATATTAATTTTCAGTCAATTTGAATTTTATTACAAAATAATTTTTGTATATTGGTTTGAATTATTTTCAGAATTATTAAATTTGTAAGCTTCTGGTCGGTTGCTAGCGCCTAAAGTTTAAAATGAGAATTGAATCGTACACTCATTGACAAATCATAAGAGAGAAAATTTTTTTTAATTTTCTATATGAAATTACTAAGATTTTCAAATCGAATGAACAACTAAACAACTTATGTACAATTAAAACTAATTTTATATATTCGTTTACAAATTTTCAATTTCCATTTCATTTAAAAAGTCATGCCCTGGATGTGCTAAAAAGTAGCGACGAGTATAATGTATCGAAATGATCGTTGAAATGAAAATTTTAATAAGCTATTAAAGAAATAGCTTGTTATTTATTTATTTATTTATTTATTTTAAAGCAATATCGTTTTTATGTAAGTAATTGTACGGCGAAGGGAGGGGGGGCTAAAAAATTACGAATTAAAAATATTTCGAACGAAAAAATAAGTAAAAATAAAAGATAAAAATTTCGGTCAAAGTGAATTTGGCGTTAAGGTTTCATTTTAAATTTCGCGGCAGGTGTCGTATGCGCGCCTGCGTGTCGGCCATTTCCGCCTCGTTCCGTGCACTTCCGCACGCGATTCTCGATTCTTCTAACCAATCCCATTGATCGGCCGTCTGGTTTCGCATTATCCTCCTCTCCTCCCGTTACCGTCCCTCTCCCCGCAATATCACCCGCCTTCCAAAACCGACCGACCGTTCGACCGACCATCGCCACTGCTGTACCCAACCTCGACGCACCAATGCTCCTCCATCTACTCCGCCCCCCCCCCTTACCGTCTCGCGCAACGCTCACGCTGTCGCCCCACCCCACTAGCAAATGACCTCGCGTGTGCGCAAGTAAGACAGACGCACGAGCTCCGAACGGCTGAGTAGTCGAGTGAGGACAACTTACATAGCTGCCGCAGTACGAGAACGCGTCACCACGTAGGCTTTCATAGCTAATACCTACTACTACCTGCCTCTACGTAATATTACTCAAGGGCTCGCGAGCTTGCTCGAAGAGCGCGCGCGCACATTAACGTCACGCATTCTTCTCTCGAGAATACTCCCTCTTCGTTGGTTGGGAAGCGAGAGCGCGCAATAGAGCCTGTGATTAAAGAGTGTGTGCGTGGATCTCCCAGCACCATACTTATTCCTGAGTACTTTAAACGCGGAAGAACAGTCGGGGATACGTCATTCGGGTCAATCCGATCGGAGCTAAGAGAAGCGCTAAGGGCTTATTGAAAATCAACAACGTAAGTGTTGCGTCGTTGTTGCGCATCAGCTGCTGCGACATCACACGGCACGTGCGTGTGCAATCATACGTACATGCATGTAGTGACTTGGATACAGATACACCTTTTTCCGTATCGTTATTCAGGGTTGGGGCGATTAGTGGTGGCGGCGGTGGCGTGTCGGGGCGGGGGGGGGGGGGGGGGGGGGGGTTAAGGACAAACGGGCGAGAGCGAGAGTACGGGTCGAGGAAACGTCGATCTGTTCCATTTTTTTTTTTTGGTTAAGGTACACTCCATCGCCATCGTCACCTTATCCACGCTCTTTTCCCTTTTTTCCTTTTGCTCGCCGTGTGTGGAACTTGCGCTCGACGTAGACGCGTGCACGATTGCTTCGTTGGCGGCAAAGCACCAACGGCACCCTCCTCGGCAGATGTGCTAAGTGCTCCACTGCCGTAGTCGTATTGTAAGCGTAAAGTCTGACCGGCGGCTGACGGTCATCGCATAAGAATTAATGTTGCCGCTTTAAAATCATTGGAAATGGAACGAGCGACGTGATTTCGAACTCCACAAGTCACATTTCATTTGAGTTTTTGTTTATTTCTTCTCTCTCCCCTCCTCCACCTTGTCACGCGTTGCAATATTCCCGGATTATTATCACTTGATTATACGTTGCAATTCTCCATCTCTCTCTCTCTCTCTCTCTCTCTCTTTCTCTCTCTCTCTCTCTCCCCCCCTCCCTCCCTTTGTCTTTTACCCCCAATGTGTTTCTACGATTCAACAGCTGTCCACCTCACATATCACCACAAATCACAAATAGAAATAACTCGATTGTCCGATAATCATACGTAATTTTTATTGTCGCACGAGGCTGTTTTTCACTTTTGTTCATTCTCCCCTCCCTGTTTGTATTAGCTTAATAAAAAATAAATTACTACATTTCAAACATGCTATGCGTTTTTTTTTTTCGTTTTTTATAAGCGATAGACGTTTATTGGCGCTGGTGTTTTTACACTCGACGCCAACTTGCGTATTTACTTGTAAATTTTTCTGCGCAAAGCTTCTCAACGAGACTCTATTTTTATTGTACAATTATGAGTTATTGCAGTAAGATTATAATGCACAAATGAAACATTTGCTATTCAATTTCAATTTAGATTTTAATTGAAACATCCGTCGTTTATTCGCTGAAAATTATTAAAAATACAAACTTGGAATAATACGGGAGTTAACTTGTCAATTTACGGTAGTAAGACCGTCACGACATCGTCTCTCAAATTGTAAAATACAGGGCAGATGTTCCAAGATGGTCGCTAAGTCGCGAAAGTCCGCTTCACAGTAGTGCGCTCCTACGGGAAAAGGAAGTACACGCGTCCTAAACAATCATTTTATCGTCTCAAAAACTGCTGTAGCTTATCGTACGGAGTTACAAACTTTTTGAAAACTCAGTATCCAGCATCTTCTTGTAATAAAGCACATCGCTTTGCTGCATCCATTGACTTCACGTATATTGGGATTGTTACTGTGGTTATAGCTCTACTACACATTCGATCACACATTCTCGAATTTAAAGGTCTGCTTTATTTATCAACTATCAATTTTATCTCTATGCATAGTCAAATATTTTTTCTGTATCGAACCGAAGCATTATTAATTACCATGTATACTTTATATAATTCATGTAAACTTATTTTCTATATCTGCAGGTATAATTTTTATGTTAGGCTAATTTGTATCTACATATTTTTATTTTAAACGTAATTTTAAAGCTGAAATACTGGGTTACATTAATGGTCATAGATCATAAAATTAACCTTAACTTGGCGAGAACAGTAAATTGAACATCTTGTTAATCCAGCGTTCCTATATGATGAACTTATTTATAATTCTTAATTCAAGTTACTTCTTACAAAGAAATATGCGTTTTCAACTTTTTGTTTTTCAATTAATAGTAGTACTTAAATATCTATAAAAAATAATTTCCATATTATCCATTCAATTTTTCATATCATTAAGATGTACTTTCCTTTGGGATTATATCCATGATTGATAAAGTATCCTAGATTATACAAATTTTGTCTAGAAAAGTATATGAACAGAGTACCAATGTATTTACGTTTTCATAGGTTATATATTTAAATTGGTACTTCAATGCTAAAATTGAATAATTTACTTACATAAAATATTTCTATACCAATTACAGATGCCAAGAAGTAGGAGACGTCACCGTTCGCGAAGCCATTCGCGATCACATTCACCTGCTTCACCACAATATGATCACAAACGAAGGCGGATTGATCATGAAAGTCCTCCAAGTAAAGGAACATATAGGTGAATAGTTTTCCAATATAAAAATAATACATTTTCTATGTTTGTCGTTAATTGAGGGTTTTTTAAAAAATTTGTTTCACCAACGATGTATCTACTATAAATTAAACATTATTGTTTTGTGAAATTAACTACCAATGCTAATAATTTATAAACAGGGAAATATAAAATTAGCCAATAAACCTATGCAGTTCTTTATCGTGTATACATGATTTTCTATAGTTTAAATTAATAAAAATATTAAGTTTATATAAAATGAATCTTAGCTTTAGTAATTGTATTAACTACTAAATGTGTTGCGAAGCTCTTTTAAACTGGGCAATAAGTATTAAGATTTTATCAAAATATAATACTTCATTTACTCTAATGGCAAAATAAAATATTATTTCTTTAAATCGTATATCCAGAAAACAAACTTACATAAGTTTTCATTTAGATTTATGTCACTTACCTTCTTAATTAAACGTACTTCACAGACATTCTAAGATTTATGAAGCATTAGAATGAAGTGGAAATAATGTTATTTAAAATACATGGTATAAACAAATTTTGATGACACTGTGATTTATAACCTTATCTATTAATGAGCTTATGATAACAAAGATTTGAATAAGATCAGCGTGAACAATATACAAATATATAATGATGAATTTGTTCAGAGTATTTAAAATAAATTGTTAGTAAAAACATTAAATTAAACATTGCTTTTATGTATAATTTTAAATATCCTGTAATACTTAACGGAATTAATATATTTGTTTACTATTTACTGTTAATACGAAAGTATATAATATTCTACAGTGAATTTAATGTACAATTTATCTCAACATAATATAAAAATGTCTTAAAAATTGACAAATTAAAACACTATTAGAACTAAATGTTGAAATATTAACATAACATGAAATGAAATACTTAATATCCATATAGACGATAATTCCTTTCATGAATGAATTAAAATGTGTTAATATATTTAAATTATTAACATATATTTTTGAAAATTTAAACTTTTTTAAATATCACTAGTCATATAAAATATTATTACAACGCTATTACACTGTGTAAGGAATTCTCTTCATCATTTACCTAATGTAAATGTGCTCGTCTTATGATAGAAAATTATTAAAGGGTCGATTCATTTTGACAGTCAAAATTCAAATTTGTTATAATTGATTAAAAAAAAAAATCGTTTTCATACGTTAAATGAAAATTTTTTAATTATAAAATAGTAATAAAAAAGTTATCGAAATATAATTTTATGATATTTTTCAAATTTATTTCTATGAAATAGCAAAATTTAAATAATATATCAGATTTTTATATTATATAAATTAAATTTTATTTTTAAAAAAGAATCATCGAATTCTTATATACTTTGTTTTATTTATATATTATTTATTGTGGACATAAAAATACGTATACATTTTATAAAAATTATTAATTGTGTCAGGTTTATGATTTCAGTCACGAAGTGTTTTAATAGTCAACTACAAACTCGATCATTTTGTAATTACTCTAGTAATAACAACATTTTTATATTTTGTATTTGTAAATTTAAATAGAAAGCATACTGAAGTCTTTTTCATGAAAAAAAAAAATAGATAAAATTTAATATCTTATTTAAAATTTGAAGTGATAAACGACCACGTTAACTCAACATAAATATTTTATTTTATAATCTGTATTATTCATTTTTATCGCGATAATTAATAATTACTAGATATAAGTAAAGTGATAATTAAATTAAAAGAAGATAAAATCTTTGTTATCAGGCTAGATCGGAATAGCTTAAGAAAACCTTATTTTATATAATTTATTCTAATAATTTATATTTTTACTTAAATGCAAAACGATAACAGCAATTCTATAGAAAATATGATTGTGTCTATTATAAGAATAAAATTTTTAAATAAAATTTATGTATTCTTTATATTTTAATATTTATATAAACGCAATCGAAAAAAAAATGTATAAAAATACGATATCGAATATGCTAATGTTAATTATAAATAAGGCTAAATTCAGTCATAACGTAAATGCATTAAAAAGCCTAAATCATTTGGATTCTATTACACCCAGCGCATACGAATTATAACTCACTCGACTTTGATAATAAAACAATTCAAATTCATTACGTACTTCAAAATATGCGAAATTCGTAGAGGTAAGATGATTAATCGTATTAGGATCTTATAAGGGTTTATAAGCATATTATTTCAATGAATTTTATCAATTAGCTGGTTGAAAAATACTTTCTTATTGGCTTGTCGATTAATTTCTCGTCTTTTGATCGCCAGTTGTAACCATTTTTAACAACTTTTAAATTATTTTACTACTTTTACTTTGCTCAATTTTGAATGCACCATTAATTTTCTATTTAATATCGAGCATGTGCTTGAGTTATTATTAAATTTGTTAATATATATATATATATATATATATATATATATATATATATATATAAATGAATCCCTTAATATATACATAATTTATTAACTTATTATGTTTAATCAAAGATAGAAAGAATAATTTTCATGAATTACGTTCATTGACAAACAGATAAATTGTACTGTAATTATATTCTTATCATTTATTAGCGATCGATCTGACTCTTATTATATAATTGTGAAATGGGTTTGATATTTCTTTTGCGGTGCTTTTGTCTTTCAAAAACTTAATATATAAAGCCTGCCCTACTAAATAAATGTTATGGCGCTTATATAAACTAATATTTGTATATTATATAAATTATATTCTATAATGAGAACATTGATTATTGACTGCTTTATACTTATGGACAAGTATACTTCTAAAAATATTATAATGCTTAACTTTTGCACTTGCTTATTGGATTACAAAACATAGTATTTTAAATAATGAAAGTTCTCTCCGTGCATTTATATTGCATTTAGTATGAAATAAATTAAAATTGTCAAAGTAATCGTAATTTTGCTTACATACTAAAATATTAAGTTTTTGAAATGATAATAATATATTTTGGTTCATTAGAAGATTTAATATTGCACTTTTGTTTTGTATTGAAAGTATTAGACAAGTCGAATCATGTTTTATAATTTTACAATAATTTACTTTTTTTGTTATTTGACTATATTAAATAACCATTATTAGAAGACTTTCCTTTTATTAAATAAAATTTTTTATATAAAATGACTGATTATATACAAATAATGTTGGAGGTGCATTAAATAATGAAGTACATTTTCTATAAACAATCATCATTATAGCATTATAAAATCTGAATAAGAAAATTTAAAAAGGATTGATATTGTCGAAAAGTGTATCGTTATAGTGGTGGTTGTCCGATGGGATAATCCTCAGATTATTATGGCCTAAAAATAATGTGAATAACATGCGATACATTTCAATATTTACCGTCGAAAGATGACGAAATTACAATGTAGAAGATGTCAATGAAATTTAACCAAGCACCTTTCAACAGTTAGTATCGAAGCAGTTACCTTCAATCGATACAAATAATTGAAAAAGCCGATATGTAGGAATACCGACATTTTACCGACAATCGGTGAAAAATCTACTTACTATTTTTCATTCGTCAACTACCACAATTATTTTAAATGTCTTCATTCATAATTTAAGAATTGCATACGTTGAATCGTGCCATGTCGTCGTCAGTCATCTTTTCAAAAATTCTACCCAACGATTGTCGAGCATTGTTTCCGTTGTAACTCGACTCTTACAATGCTCACAGCGCTTGAACCTAGCAAATAGTGTAATCCATGCCACGATTTTCTCGTTATTCTTATCCGCATGTCGGCGGTGTATTAATTTGTTTTATAATGAAACTTGCGCGTCCGAATCAGCGACGCATTATACGTGCATCTCTTAAAGAGACGTCCGTCATATCCAAGCCACTCGCCTCGATTTGCTTCATTCGCTACGTTTAACATTCGTGTAATTTAACGAAGAGCTTACTTATTTATAATTGAACAGTGACGCAACGGACGATATTATAGTTGATTTGTCCTGAATGTCGACAATTTGCTTTGAGGCAGCCAGCTCGTCATTCTTTTCTCCTAATGTAAACAAAAGTGGGAGAGGGAGACAGACAGTGAAAAGACAATAACTTCGAATGCATGATCACGAACAACGATCCGTTATGATACTCCGTTCATACTAAACATGCGCTTAATGTCGTAATTAAATTTTTCACTAGTGGTAATTTTTACCATCTCCCATCCTTTTCTGTCATTCAATTGCATTGGGAAGAAAAGGATAGAGTTGCAAGGTCGAATGCTTTCGCCCGTCGACAAAGAGTTCCCACTCTGGTGTTCCATCATCCAGCGCCTATCTCTTTTTCCTCTATCTCCTTCCCCGCCTTCGACATCCCACGTCCCGGTACATCACGTTGCAAATTGCCTCTCTCTCTCTCTCTCTCTCTCTCTCTCTCGGTCGGTACACCCCCCCCCTCCCATCACCACCACCCCGCCTCATTCGCGGCCGCCTCCCACTATCGGCTCTTCGCCGCCGTAATAGTAGCGGAATCCTTCAATTTCCGAAGGTTCAAATACGTGTGCAGTCGCTCGACCGCCAGACGACGCCGCGTACAACCACGAGGCAACCGGACGGACTAGACACCCTTCCGATCAGATGCTCGATGTCGTTTCCTTGCGCTCGCTGCTCCCGTTATCTAAAGGCCTAAAGCAAAGGCCATTTATAATAATTGAAAACCGAGCCTTGGCCGAAGAGGAGGTGGACGAGGCGATTGACAAAAAATCAACGACTTTGGGGTTAGTGTGCTTGATTGGTTTTATTTTAAAAGGATTGGCCAAAGTGTTGTTTGTTTATCTTGCGGTGAGAAATGACCCCTCGTGTCCAATGTCGATGCTAGCAACGGTTTTTTGCTTTTGGTTTGCAGCTCACCTGGATTTTAGAATAATAATAAATCGGAACATCCAATTGTGATAAAATAAGAAATTAATTATTTTCTTCATTTAATTTGTTTTGATTGTTCTTTTTTTTCTTTTTTCTTTAGGACTTTATAATATGGTCCTCCGGAACGTATTAAATTCAAGCCGAACATTTTTTTTTTTTTTTTTTTTTTTTTTTTTTTTTACAAAATTTATAAAATCCATACGCTATTTTACTTAGAAATATACTCGTTTAAAGTAACAGGTAATTGGATGTTTTTCATTTACTCAGATTTACTCGTTCATTTCTATTTGTAATTTCATATTGAATAAAAATAAATAGTAAATCTCAATTGCAGATATTTTATATTTAATATTATTAGCAAATGCTGTTGTAATATCGATAACATACGCTTGTTATTTCATTATTCTTACATGAATTAAATGCTATGTACTACAAAAGTGCTGTTTACCAAATAAAAATAATGAATAATTTTTGCCAAAGGCCATTCTTACGATATCTTCTTGACGTTTTGCGCGACAGTTATCTTTGCATTGCAATTCCTGGCGAAATAATGTTAAAAATCCGGAGCAATATTTCTTTGCCACCCACCAAGAGCAAACAACTCGAGCCTTTCAAAATAAAATCACGGAAGAAAAAAAAAGTCTTTTCCCCCTCAAAGTTCATTGCCACGCTCTCTTGAAGTGCGCGAATGAGAAAGATACGCAGAGTGGGGCAGGCAAAGATGCAATTTGGAGACGGCGAAAGTATAACGAGCAGTTATTTTCTAATTATTATCGCCGGGGATCAGTGCAGCGGTGCGTCGTGGAGGAGCGGCGCCGCATACGTTTTCACCAGCCCGACTCGCCTAACAAGAAGAATAGCCAAGGACTAGCGGACGGAGGTGTGAGTCGCATGACAAGGGCGGAAGTGTCAGGAGGATGCCGGCACTCGACGTACTTTTATCGAGGTATTCTTTGCCGCGCGCGTTACCTCAACGAACGAGCATTGTCACACTATTATTTGTTTGGTCGGAACCAAGAGTCGGAACGATCGTTGCTTTTTGCTTTTCCCGAAATTCGCCGATACTCGTTACTTTGTATTTTAATGAAAGTTCCAATACTGTCTTGAGGGGCCTGTATAAGGTCAAAGTGCTCGACATTTTCTCCAATCGAAATTTAATGGCAATGCAGTGGTTTATCGTCCTTTGGTTGAATAGCCATTCCTTAAATGAGCTCGATAATTGTAATGTTTTAATTCGCTTTCTTAAACGCGTGAGCTGAATTTCATTGTACAAGTCTGTCGCATCTAATTTGTTTAATTTCATCTATGATAATTTTTTTTTTTTTTTTTCATTTTATTCATTTTGAATGATCCCGCGTAATTTACTATAATGATAAGATTATTTTATTATCATGGGTATTAAATCATTATTATGGTTAATACTGAGAGAAATTTTTAGAATTTTCATAACAAATTTGGACGGTTCCGTAATTGTAAGATTGTTTTGTATAACGACTAGGAAACTTATATTTATAAGTATTAGTAATAGTACGTGATTTTCCAATATAAGCAAATCAATGAATTTTTAGATTTATGCCTATCAAAAATAATTTACCTTTAACCTACATACCTAACCAGAAAACATTGAAAAATTCAAGATAACTAGTTAATGAGGTCAACATTTATTTGAATTTACAGTTTGATCGAATGAATGAAATTAACATGTACTGTATGAAATGTGCAAGACAACTTTTCTTTAAATACAGGACATTTAAGTTAATAATGAAATTCATTCGAAAATATGTTTTTTGGGTGTTGTAATTTGACAAATTTTAACCGCTAGTCATGACAAATATAAATTATTATTATTATTATATATATATATATATCGGTTGAAAAACTACAATAACTTGAAACTGATTAAAATTATATCGATAAAAACATTACAAAAATATTACCGTAGTGCAACATTTATGGCTCGATATCGCATTTTTGATAAAAAAAAAAAAAAAAAAAAAAAAAAAAACATATGGACATAAAGAATAAAATATTAAATGAAATATAAAAAATAACGATATAAAGGCATACAATACTTAAATTATATCGCATATATAAATTTATAGAGTAGTGAGAAAACTCATCATAGAACGCATATTTATTTTAATTAATTTATATAAATATTTGTTTAAATATTTAATCGTTGCTTTAAAATTGAATATGTATTATGAGATTATATTTTTCGGTTATATATTTGTATTCATTTATATTTCCGAAATACCAATTTTTTTACTTTCTACTCTAATATTTTGAATATAATTTCTGAATAAATGATGCACTATTTGTAATATCACACATGCATCTATTTAATTCTACGACTCATCCATTTTAACAAGTAGAACAATAATTTTTCTTGAAAAATTCAAAATATTCAGTTATTATCGCGAGTATTAAGACTTACGAAGACGTACATTTAATGTTATTGAAAGTTTTTCATTAGAAGACAATTTATATATATATATATATATATATTTATATATATTTTATTTCTAATAAATCTATACCATTAAATGAATTGTAATGTAACCTTAGAATGGCTTGCATAAAATATAACACAATTTAACTTCAATTTAATGTAGTGTAATTAGAGTGTTTGTTAGATAAAGAAAACGTTTGATTAAGAATCTAATATTTGAATCGAATTTACAGATAATTGCTGATTTAAATTATTCAATCAATGCCTGTGCATAAAATTTAATTTTCTTAAATTAATTTTATTTACGTAATCTAATTTAACTTTTTTACACTACACTTTATTATAAGACGTTAACATACTAACTACGAATAACCAGTTAATAAACATTTTAATTACCGTATTAACAATGACAAGTCCTTGCCTAATTTCAAATTTCAAATCTTTCATTATGCTCTAATCAAATTCACCTTTTCCTTTCATACTAAACGATTTCTTTTGTGAATAAATATTAAATGACAATTTATGATTATATGTATCATGCACGAAGTGAGTTAGCGTGAAATCCACGTAAAAAACGAACGTAGCTGCATGCGATAGCAAGTTGTAGAATCTATAACTCGACCTCATTCGTCGAAGGCATTCGCATACAGGAACATTCGTTTTGGGGAATTCTCATTAAACCTGTCCAAGGACCCTGGAAGACGTCCAAGAGGGGAAGCAAACTGCGGAAAGTGTACTTTTGCCAAAAAAAAAAAAAAAAAAAAAAAGGAAAGGAAAGAAAGAAAGAAAGAAAAAAAATACGAGGCCGCGTGCAACCGTTATTTCGCATTATAATTTTATTGATTCTTTTTGATTTTCTAAATACAATTTGTCATTATTACTTCTTAGTTGTGAATTTCATAGTGATGAAGATAGATTTAAATTTCACGTACTTAATACAATGTATTTATAATCACATGCATTCAATACTATTTCCAGTTATTATATATATTATCTTTTCAATGTCCAACTTTTTAAATTCTTAAATGTTGAGACTTAACGTTATAATAATCAGTTATTTTATTAAACGTGAACTAAAGTAATTTTCCGTAAATAGAATAATAACATATTCAATCTTATGTTACTTTTTTTAATATGTGTAAATTGAACAATTACAAAGAAGATAACTTCTGTCTATATGCAAATAAAATAATAGTATTACTTTACTACATACATGTCTCTGTACAAGTATTTCAATTTCAATTTCTTATTTTTAAAATACAATTAAAAATTACTGCAATTAAAATTATTTAATATACATGTCAAACTGTTCAAGGCGAATATTGCCTTAAAAAAAAAGCTTTGCGCGTATGTATTTTAAAACATGTACTTTCCAATTATTTTGTTTATGAATAATTTAAAAGCCTGAAGCTCGATTAAAAACATTACTCTTCCTAAATCATCTCCAGACAATTTCAGCCTGCTGCGTTATAATAATAATTATTGAATATTATCTGCAAATATTTCAAATAAGCTCCATTCGTGAAAATGCATAATTTATTATTGCATCCAGCAAATATTAAATAGTTAATATTCAAATTATTTCAAACAAACGTTTTCAATAAAAGCAAATAAAGCACTTTATTGATTCTAAAGTAAACACCTTAGTAAATGCATATAATTAACGCGCAGGCATTAATTTTATTTGAAATAAAAACTAGTTTAAAAGGTAGTTAGATTTTGTATTAGATAACTTGAAAGCAATAGTAAATTATTGGATGTACATTGTAAAATATTTCAATTATGAGATTTATTTATCAGAATCGAGCTTTCAAACATATGTTTGCGCGTTCAGTTTCGTTACTTCATGAATTTGTGCAATCTAAAGTATTCATTTTTAAACAGACGCATTTTTTTGTTTTACTGTTTTTTTTCTTTTTCTTTTTCTTTTTTCTTTAAATTGATGAAGTTCCATAAGAGTGAGAAGTCGAAAAAAGTTATAGGTTAAATAAACGAAACGCTAATGGGTTGTAAATGTGGACAGCACAGTTTTGTAAAATGTGTGTACTCGGCGACACTATGAGATTTTTTTTTCGAGATCAATCGGTTGTCCAGTGTCGGCTTATAAAGAAATCCATTAATCTTCTGCGATTCATCCATATTTATTGAAATGGCTATTCTCGAATGTAATTCATTTGACTTGAAAATTGCAATAGTTAAGTATAAATAAAACGATTTCTTTCCAATTATTTTCTTTTTGAACCACAAATTATTTATGAAAAATTTATTATAATGTACTATATAATATACAAAAAATACCTTGCGATCAACATACTACTTTGTCTTTATTTTGTATAATTCCTTGTAGCGTAACACATATATAATGATATTTTTATTGCTGCAAGTACTATTGAGAATTTATATAATTAGTGATTAATTATTTTTTATACGTAGAATAAAAATCGGTTATATACTTTTTCAATTTCACATTGACAATAAATTGACATTCGGAATGATCGATAAAGACGAAAGCACAGCCTTTTAGATTTAATATCGAAGTATGCTCACGACCACATATCATAATTGAAGTAAAAAGAAATGTAAATTTACGCATATAGGCGATAACAATCATCATCGCGTCAAATCTGGATACAAGTTTGCGAATGTTATTACTCAACACATTCAACGATAACGCGAAGATTTTAGACTAATTTGAAAAATTCATTAGTTGCGCGAAATGATGAATGTGTTCCTCTTGATTTATTTCGTAAGTATTTTAAGTATACACAAATTTATTTGTATATATAATGAAGAAGTAAAACGGTGTTATTTGAATCGGTATCACTTGTTTTAATAAATTGGAATCTGTTGTTAATTTAAAATACTCTTGATGCGATTATAATAATGTGTTGCATTGAATAGTCCAGAAACTAACTAAATTTTATAATTTCAAGAATATTAGAGACTTGCAATTATAACACCTACGGGTGTTATCGATGCTACTAAATGAATTATCGATAAATATCAAAAACTACACCAATTAATTTGTCATTGAATGTGTCAGCACATGTAGTTAAATTATTTGTAGTAATATGTTGAAACTTGTTAATCAATATTGCCTTTCACTGTCCCTGGAATAATCTAACATATAATAATTTCTAGTAGTTCGAATGATGATTGTTTTTAAAGATGTTCCAAAGCAAAAAGAACAGAGTCATTTTTCAATGCGAAATAATGCCAATGACGTTATAAAGTAACTTCTCTCCTTTAATAATATTAATATAGCCAATATTATATAATTTCATTTATAAATAAAGTATAATCCTAACATTCGATAGCTACATGAAAGCAGAGTCGGTAATTAGGCGGTTAGTATTACATGTAAGGTTATCGACTTGCCTTGAACTCGCGACGCAATATCTCGTCAATATAAAGAGAAAGAAAAAACGACAAAAAAAATGTGTATATATATATATATATATATATATATATATATATATATGTGTGTGTGTGTATAGATATGTGCGACGACTAACTTTGCGATGCGTCATTCATTAGTTGTAAGAACCACGAGCGGCTACTCTGATTTGCTCGCATTTGGTTTTTGTGTTTATGGCGGGGAAAAAGATTGGGGAAAGACCGGTGGTTTTCTTTCTTTGCAGATCGTTAGGCCACTTGATTTATACACAGGGGGACATTACATTGGCTAATTTGTACACAAAGTAAAGGTAGCACATTTGGAGTCACAAAGTGAGTGAAAGAAGGTTAAAAAGATTTTAAAAGCAATATTTATATTTATATCTTTTGATCACATTCGAAGGCCGGATCCGACCTTTTATACATAATTTAGACAGGCGGTCAAAATGTAACAATGTCCTGGATTTTTTTTTCTTTCTTTTTTCTTTTCCTTCTTTATAGGTTTACGCATATTTTTTATCTGAAAGCTAAACTTATAATTTATAATAATAGTTTTGAGAAAATTGAAATATTAATATAAAGTAAGAAATAAAGGGTTGACTATTGAATTATAATCGAAGATATTATATATTCTTAGTATCGCATGAATGGGATCATATATGCATATATTCTATGTTTATTTAATTGCATGGAAGCGTTAAATTTATCTTTAACAAAACGTCAATCAACTTTAGCATAAACTTTTTTTTTATTGTTGTATTTAACTTGATGCATAGATCGAATTGCTATGTGTAAGTAAACTTTATACAAAAAATTGTTTGCAATAGTTCAATGAAAAGACTAAAAATTACAAATTTGAGACACAAGGAGCCATTTAACAAACATAGTCAATTAACAAACAGATCATAATACATTAGGAAGTCTCTAATGAATCATAATGCAATTGTCATTCTAACTGAGTTTAAAAACAAAGTCGGAGTAGTACGTAGACCATTTACACTTGATGCAATCAATTGCCTCTAGTTTCAAAAGAGAACGTTCTGGACTGTATAAATAAATCATTGATAATTCAAAGAACGTTTCTCTCATATTGGATTTTGAGACAGAGAAAAGTGCTTTGGAAGAAAGGATAGTTGGTGTTTTACGCGAGTCAACGGGCTCTCCGATAAATCGCCGACAAGCACTCTCGAGGCTTTTCATTTTATAGTCGCTCGCGAGTACACCACCTCGTAATTTACCGCTTCTCGATAGAGCAATAAACGCGAGCAATTCTTCCCCGTCGACCTAATAACATAACTACGCTTGAAATCGCCCCGGTCGATCTCGACGACGAGGCGCGCCCGGAATCACCTCCTCGTTGACCGGCGAGCCAGTCGCTATGCTAATGTAGTAGTTAGTGGGCCAGGTAAGACGAGATACAGCGTATAAGACTTTATCAAACTTAGGAAAACGAAAGGTCGCTCTGAGTTATAACCGTGTGGCTGGGTGAGATCCACCGTCCCGTAATCCCATGGCAGCAGGAGATTAATCGCCCGGTACGCCCGGTGACAATTGTCGACGTTGCAGCGGTGAGCGGGTACTGCGGCTGCGCCAGCACGAGCGCGGCACCAGCCAGGAGCGTCGCTACAAGCGCTCGCACCGGCGCTCGCCGAGCAGCGGCCGCCAGCACTCCCATGCTGTCCAGCACGCGCACCGGGAGCGGGACCGTGACCGCGACCGGGACCGGGAGCGCGATCGGGAGCGCGACCGCCCGGCCGCATCGGGCCTCGCGGGCTCGACCTCGGCCATGTCCTCGTCGAAGCGCAATAGGGGCCGACGCCACCATGCCTCGGTCTCGCCCAATCCTGAGCAGCGCCACAGGCACCGCTCGCCTGCCTCCAAGAGCCAGGTGAGTCTAAGCGGCCTCGACGCCTGCACTTACTTGCTACACTTATACTTATTCGCTCTTATTTTTTTTTTCTTCTCTCTCTCTCTCTCTCTCTCTCTCTCTCTCTCTCTCCTAAACATGCGCGTGCACACAAATAAACACATGCATACGACCCTATTATTATTATTAGACACCGCACTCCATACATACACGCACACGCACACGGACAAAATTGTCTCATTATATACATTACGCTTCTTTGTTCTATCTCTGTATATTATATTTTGAAGAGAAACGCCGCTGACGGGGCTATTGGGCCTATCGAGCCCTAGTGCCCCTGAAGCACTTGGTTATGTAAGTAATTATCCAGTAAATGATTCTAATGGATAGGTAAGACATGAGTCTAGGCGACGTGCAGACTTGGTATTCAATGCTCTGCTGTCGACTGTAGATTAGATGTCTGCTTCCCAGGTATTGTTTTTATTGCCAAATGATATTATAAAATTATAAGTATGTTTTAATGACGATCACAAGAATTTGGATGCTCACGTAATCCTCTAATTTATTCTAAATCAAGTACTTGATAAGGCTATTATTACATTAAATTTTTCAGTTTAGTGAAGGTTTTTCTACTAAACGACGACGAATAAACCATTTTGTCACAAATTATTCAAATATATCGTCTTGGTACAAAATATTTTATTCAATGTTTTGCGATAAATTAGTAAATAAATCATTAAAAAATAATTTACAAATTTACCAATACACTATAAACATTATATTTATAAAACGTTCATTTTGTAATAAATCTATAAACTATATGAAAGTACGAATAAAGTTTCCATGTTTTTTCACTATTATGCGAAATTGACTGGTTGAACAAATATACATTCGGTTGTAACCTCGTTTTGTTCATCCCTATACAATTCAGTGATGACAAATGTTCTTATCATACGTTATAAGACTTCTGTAAACTCTAAGTTCAATATACATGGAACAAAGAAACATGTGATGTGTTATATGTAAATTTATAGGAAGACTACATACAGACAGAATAAATTAATAAGACCGTAAAATATATTGAGTCTAGTTAGTTAGTCCCGTGTTGATTTTCTAGCTCGAAAAACATCAATATAAATAACTAATAATATAAAATTTAATTTAGTACGAGACTCCATTGTGGATATATATATATATATATATATGTATGTATGTATATATAAACAATGTTGGAGATATAATAACAATGTCTTCATTATTTAAATGAAAATTTCAT
The DNA here is from genome assembly GCF_000503995.2 of Ceratosolen solmsi marchali. Lineage (NCBI taxonomy): Eukaryota > Metazoa > Arthropoda > Insecta > Hymenoptera > Agaonidae > Ceratosolen > Ceratosolen solmsi. The sequence continues at coordinate 74,425 of NW_011948419.1, read as the reverse complement.
TTTTACAATTATAACAAATATCCATTAAACCTGATATGTCAAATGAATCATATCTTACATTTTAAATTAGAAAATTACTGCCAGACGATTCCACAAGAACAAACGAAAGAATCTAAACGATTTTATCCCAATTATCGTCGCTTCACAGTCAGAATTTCGGATACAATTTCTAAGATTACTTGTTGCTTTAATTGCCGAGAATGCAATTGGATAAAGCCGAGTCACTCTACCCGTCGCAGATCCAGCGAGTGCCTCGTTAAGTGCAACAAAAGTGCTCTTAGTCGCTTCGTACAATAAAGTATCTCGAGGTCATTGACCCCCTCCCTCGTTAAGTAAAACGAAAAACGCACGAACCACCAACTCATCGGTCAAGAATCTTTCGCGTATTTTCCGAATACAGCCAACATAGTCACTCGGAACAATAAATCCTCGTAGTTCAGTACCAACGAGCTGTCCCGTTTATTGGCATTTGTATCTGGGGAGGGCAGTCGCCGCGACAGCAGCAGCAGCAACATGCGTCTTTGCTTTGTGCGTCTGGAGACAACGCGAACAACGCACCGCGGGAGACGGATTCTGTGCGTCAATGAGAGCAACGCATCGGGAAAAGTACCCCCGCCCACCAGCGCAACCTCTCGGGCCGGCCCTTTTATTTCATCCCGAGGCGAAGAGCGCGAGGTGCAAACAACTTTCCTTTTCTGAAATCTCGATTCCTCTTCAAGCCGAGCGAAGATTGGCGACCGCTCTGCTCGGGCTTTGTTCGGCCGCGTGAGTTTTTTCCACGCTCGACCGAGACTTCCGCCTCCCTTTTTCTTTTTCGCCGATTGACGCGCGCAGGGCTTGAGTCACACATTCGCAAACGCGCGCCTATACATGCCCCGAGCGCGCCAATTTTTTCCTCAGTCGTTTTATTTCAACGCATCGCGATCCATTATTGCCGGTCCATACATGTGCGACTTTACGACTTTAATCGAAGGAGAATGAAATGGTTAAAGGTAAGTGAGCGTCGTCGCCGAGCTTCGTGTGATTATATTACTATGCGATACACTTCATTATCGTTGACGCTCTCAGACTGGTTTGCCATTTTTTTTTTTCGACCCTATTTATGTGCATAAGCGCAAATTAATTAAGAGCCCACGGAATAGCCCTCGAGATTTTATAGCCACTAAGAATTTGATTAAAAATAATTATAATAATTATAAAAATTAAGTAAATTAAAGAAAACAAATAATTTACGACAATTTAATACAACTGTGTTATAATTTTATTAACAATTTTGAAAATCGTGATTCGCCATATAACTGTCCAATGCCAGTAACAATGAATGAACATGCGTGCCCACAGATGTCCATCATATAAGAAACAATAATTGGAACATTTTCTTAAGAAAAATTGTTACTCAACAAATTTATTAATAGACATCGTTTTATACATGATGCACGTTAATTCAATCCTGGCTCGAAAATTTATTCGATCAGATTTATTCGAACATAAAATCTTGCAATACATTAAATCATTCATTGTTTGATGATAACATTTTTTCATAATTAATCGCTGTATTAATTTTAATATTAATGTTTGAAAATTGATTTCTGTAGGGAACTTTATAAAATATTTGCATTCATTAATAATTTTCAAATTAAAAGTAATGAAAAATCATTTCCTTTCAACCGTATAAAAAATTCAATATTATATATTAATATTGTGAATCAATCTCTTACTTATAATACAATACTTATTTCATTTTCATTTTATTATTTTATAAAAGTCTGATTGCATCGTCAAGTTTTATTAAATAGCTTCGTGGTGGCGACTTATCGATGCGGCCCATACAAGAATATTTAAAAGCGCTTTTATAGAATCAGAAGATAAAGGATTATTATTTCGAATAAATAAAACGTGCGTCGAAGAGAACGGTCGTTTATTCTATTTCTCGAATTTTAATGAAATTTTATTTAATAAGAAGAATAATTGTAGAACGATACCCTAAATACACCTCTCTTGTGCACTCTGTGCATCTTCTTTAGTAAAATTTAATAAACTTTCATCGCGGCGCTACAGCTAACGTTATACCTCTAAAAGCCACAAATCGATATAAAAATCGCTCGTCGAGTCGATGCAATTTATCAGTGCATAAAAAAGCGAATTGATTAATTTTATTATTTCGCCAATATATATCTTTTGCCAAGGCAAGAGATTAGCCATAATATGGCCTGAAGAATATCTTTAGAGCGAATGAATGATTAATAAGATGAAGCGAGGGAACGCGCGAAATATGTAAAAGTGCAAATAAGAATTTAGCCTCAAAATGAAAAAATAGCGCAGCAAGCGCGGCTGTTCGACTCCTCGAAGGGCCTTCGGACAGACAAAGTGGGGGTTTGACTTGGGCTGCTAATCGCACACGTTTTAGCGTTGCTGGGTGGGCGGTTGCCGTCCCGGTCCTTCTCTTGTCACGGCGGTGGATCGCCTCGATCGGTACGTCGTGGCCGCGTCCGTCACCTGGACTTACACGGACACTTGCCGCGCCGAAGCCTCGACTCTTCGCCCACTGAAGCCTCGGTACCGCGCCTTCTCCAAGTTCGTCGTTCCCGTTCGCGCAACGCGCTTTTCATTTATCGTGCGACAGATAACGTGTCAAGAGCCGCCGGAAGGCCGCCACAGGACGTTTCGCAACTCTGCAAATTCCACTGGGCGATGCACTTTTTTTTCTTCTTCTTCTTCTTTTTACGGTCGTTTAATCGTAAGAGGCGTGAAAGGGAAACGAGAGCTCCATTCAAATCGACTCTCTTCGCGTCTCCTTATGAATCATATATGCTCCAGCTGTTGTACGTAGCCTTTGTCCGTTGAAACGCGCGTTGACGTTAATAGTGGATTGGTCGATTATGCGCGCCCATGTAGGTGTGCTTGTACTATCAACCAATTGGCGGGATTATTTTTGTTTATTTGAAGGAACGTTCCGGGACAAGTCATTTTCATTGGAACTCGAAAACAGAGCCACACGACCCCGTGACGAATTCACAAAGAATCTTCCATTCCTTTTCATTACATCTCTAATTTCTAGAGCTGAGCATTGAGCCGAAAGCGGTATTAAAATTTAAAAGCACTCCCGTGTGGTAATATATTAACATATCCTACGCAATCTCTTCTTCCGAGAATAAAATTGTTTAAAAGTATTCGAATAAATAAATACAATAACCTTGAGTTATTTGTGTAAAAATTCGCTGAATATCTTTAAATAAAGTATAAAAAGTATTGAATTTCTTTAAAAATTTATTTACAATAAATTATTATCCATAATGATATTGTGTTTTTTTTTCATTTTAAGAAAATAATATGGTTAATAAACGTGATTTAATATTTTTGGCATTCATTTCACGTTATTATTCAATATTATTATCTATATGACACGTGTGTGTGTGTGTGTGTGTGCGCGCCCGCGCGCGCGCGCGCGTGTGTGTGTGTGTGTGTGATATAATTAATGAAACTTTGTCAAACAAATTATCGTCGAATATCGAGTCAGTTAGATTTTCTTTATGACACAAATTCCGCATTTGATAAATAATGGTCAAATTACAATAGAACGTAAACCGTGCACGTGCGAAGTCTATATTAAGAGAGTAAAAAAAAAAAGAAAGTATCGCTTAAACATAATTATTTATCGACGTAAATTGGTTCAATAGTTAGTAAAATGGAACAAAGATTTTAACTTACAAATTGTATGTGCGCATAGCTATTTTTTATATTTACAGTTCGCTTCATTGTAATATCTTACATAAAATTTTCATTTAATTACCAATGATTACTTTCAAATATTTAAATGATTCCATTTAAAGTGCAGAAATTTTTCAATTAATTAACATACATAGCTTAATATCATAGTATGAAGCAATAATATGGAAGTCGGAGAAAAATCAGGTTTAATGTATTTAATATAGTATCGGGAAGTATAAGCTAATGGCAAGAAGTATAATGTAATTTCTTCTTTACGACATTAGATAATCAAATGACATATTTCGTCATCCATATATAAGGCGTTTCCTTTATACATTTTTCTACAAGTTTTTTAATTCGTCTTTTACCCACGTTCGTGAGATTGTACAATACAGTACCTATGTTTGAAATACGGCTGTGTGAGGTGAAATTTCGTTGAACAACCGTTATTTTTTCAATCCTACGTGTTGTCTGCTTACGTTATATGATTCATTCCAATGCATTTTCTCGATCGGGAGCTTCGATCAAATGCTAATTCGACAAATGTTATAAAATTTAATATACTACTTTCATCCGCTATTAAAAATGCATGGGCCTACTGCCCTAGATGCGTGTGCTGTTATTTACTCCCGTAAATGTCGGAACTCTTCCATACTCATGGTTTTACTTTATTAGTTGTTTTTTTTTCATGGCGATAAAAGTGATTTTACCATTTTATTAAAAATTTCTCAACTCGATGGTCTTACGTGTCCAAATCCAATTTAAAAAATTCTCAAGTATTTGGAAATGATAAGTCAGCTAGAGTATCTATCTAGCCGTGTGGATAATGACTTCTGACTGAAGAGAAACAATAAAAATGCTTAAACAAAAAGACAAAGGAAATCCTTAATTTCTTTCATAGTATTTCGCGAGTAAGGTCTTTATTTATAAGATCATTGGGTAAAAATGCTATGCTTTGATCGCTTACCTACCTTACATGGTATCCACCAACGTCGCGTTCTCACCCTTACATCTTGCACACGTTACTTCGCGCGATGATTCAACGACGCGAACGAAACCGACTTTGCTCGAGAAACTCGCCTCCTCCTCTAGCTCGAGCGCGCGCGCATTGGCTCTCGACAACGTCAACCTATGTGAAATAAAGACGGCAAGCGAGCGAGACGAGGAAGCGAAGGGGGTTGTAGTCGAGAGAATAAGACGGCCGAGGAACGAAGAAAGCTGCCACAAGCGGAAAAGAAAACAGCGCGAGGGGAAGAGAAGCGCGGATCCGAGATGCCATGGTTTCTTTCTTACGAGCGACGACGTCTCGGCTATTTTGGACGCACGTCGCCGTGACTCGCCGCCTCTTCCCGAACAGTAGCACCGCGGCGCGCGTCTTCGATGCTTAGGCCTCTCAGCCATGATCTAAGAAATAATTTGACGTTAACGAACACTGGTTTCCCTTTTTCCGTCGACTCCCTCGCTCACGACTTCCTAAGCCCACGCTCACCGCCACCACAGCCACTATTAGTATACAATAACAACAACGACGACAATAACAACCCCACCACCCCCCACTCCCCACCCCAACCCAACGTTCAATGATTTCTAGATGGTTGTACGTACGTAAAAATGGGAAACGACGTACCAGCCATTTGTAATCGAAGAGTTTCGCGAGGCTATTTTTGATGGGTGTTGGGTTATTTAACGGCATTCTTTGAATCGGCATACCCTATCGCTGAGAATGCAAATGGATCCTGTACGAGGCTCGAAATGATTCACGAGCACCGGTCCACGGACCCGTGACATTTAATTTGGGGTTTTAAGGTAATATCATCTGGCACAAAACTAACACACCAAAGTAGTATTATAATTGTTTGCGAGCTATTAAAAGAAGCACCGAGACGATCGTCAAACGTTGCGTTCCTCGTACAATATTTATCGCTAATACGGAGAACGTTTTTCTTCGCGAGATATTTATATTAACCAAAGTGTAATGATCATATCTTTCAAATGTTCGCGTCGCAAAACTAAGCTTTTTTTTCGACTATTCGGCGTCGCGCTAATGATTTTCGCAATACGCTGTTTATGAACGATTCTACGTTATTTTAGCCATTGTCATCGATTTGATCAAGTATCATTGCTCGTGAAAACAATACGATTGCCAACAATCGTATTCTTATTAACGCTGCTTGGCGGCACCGCTGTCACTCTCTCTCTCTCTCTCTCTCTCTCTCTCTCTCTCTCTCTCTCTCGTTCACCCTTTTCCTCTCCCCTGTCTTTCTATATCTGTCTCTCAATCTCTCTTCCATTCGTTCCACATAGCTATCGCTCTTTCTACTTTCAGACAAGTCTTGCCACTCCGTGAACCTTTAAATTTCTTGGTTTGTTCCCATTGGCTTTCGCGATGAGTTACGTCACGAACGAACGGGCGCGCATCGTGGAATCATGCACTTTCCTTCTTGGATCATTGATCGAACTTTATAACGGGGTCGGAAGCTAGTGCTTTCCTTAAGAAAATTAACGTCTTGCCTAAATATTCAAAACGCACATGTCCTACTCGCTTCGATAACCGTCGACCTTTTTCTTTTACGCAGACTGACGCGCGATTCTATTTGAATACGCATTTATCCCAGCGCCAGCGGCGTAATATCCAATAACGTCCAATAACCGCGAGGGTCGGCGGTGAGCGATTATTCTTGGTCACATTGGTCACCTCCATCGCCGGTGCGGCACGTGTTCCACTAACAGCGCGCGACTCCAGTCGCAAATCGTCGACCGCGTGCGCTCCCGTCGACTCTTCTCAAGCCGATGACGTCACGCGAATGCATGCGCAGGCGACCTCGCGCGCATCTCGATTAATGGCAGACTGCCGTTTCTTGTGAATCGCACTCAGTAGTGCCGGCAACGTGGAGAGGGCCGCAGAGCCCTTCGCCGCGTCACCGCGAGCTTATTGCGATCCTCCACTCATGTACATTGCCTCAGCCCCTCATTTTCCTCGCCTTTATCATTTTTTAATTATTTAGTAATTTATTTAGTGTTCGGTACTCGTTCCCTCACCGTTTACGTACCCGTGGGCTCCTGTTGGGTGCCCCGTCGCTGATCGTGTCAACAGCGTCGCGCGTCTTAACCGTTGTATTTGCTGTTCTACTCCTCCTTCCTCCCTGCCGTCGGAGTGAGGGAAGGAATATGTACGATGTCGCCAGAGGAAAAGTCAAAGACGCGGAAACAGTGCCCCATCAATTAGCAATAGCAAACGACGATTGACAATATAAAAGGATGAGTGGTGTGGGTTGTTGGGTTAATAGACCCTTCTAGTGTAGGCCAGCCGGCCGATATGGATAGCAATAGTCGATAAGACGGCGACTATCCTCGCGTGCCTGTGGCGGTGAAGGAAGAGGAAGAGTTTTGTAATTGAGCGGAGCCACGAAGGAGGCCAAGCGCTTTCAGAAATATCAGGGCTCGGTGGCACGGGCTGCCCTCGAAAACACCGCTACGGGAACCCTTCTGGACTTCTTTGGAACGCTCGTATGCTCGTTATGTACAGTACCGACCATTGTCCTCGACAGAGATGACAACGATGACGACGACGACGACGACGACGACGACGACGACGAAGACCGGCCGGAGAGCCGTACCAACCCTACTGTTCGACGACTGGACGGACGATGATGAGCGATACCTTTATCTCTCTATTTCTTCGTACGCCTCAATTTCTCTCACTCATTTTCTCTCTCTCTCTCTCTCTCTCTCTCTCTTTCTCTCTCGCGCTATTATTATTTTACCACTGACTTTAATAACAATATCGACGGCTTTTGGTATATATAGTTGAATACAAAATATCGATACGCACGCTGAGAGAATGGCTTAATTTTAGTTTTCTTTCCTAATACCATGCCGCCATTATTGGCTCAAGTGGGATTTACATTGAAAGCTACGAGTACAACTTTGCTCCAACTCCGATCGGTTCGTGTTTTAGGCAACAGCGTCGAGTTGATATTTGAAAACGTGCCGTAATCGTAAATAGAACGATTCTTTTTCAGGTACTAGACGATCTTTATTATTTGCCTTGTGTGAGCCGCTTGGAAATGTGTCATTTAACGAAATGCCAAATTATTATATTAAATGTTAAAAATTGTGATTTTGGGTTATGCTGAATTTCAAATATTATCCTCAACTTTAAATCTCGAGAGTAAAATTTGGTCCCTTGACCGCACCTGCCACAAAATATTTCTCCATCGTAGATTATTCAAATTCTATTTATAATCTGCCCGAAAACTCGATCGATAATTCTTACGGACTTTGGTCTAATCGTATCCAGAACAATGACGATTGATTGTGGAGCACGTCCGTATCCGATATCAAAACATTCGACAATCTTCATCGTTTGCCGTTATTTTTCTTACTTCCATGGTGTTTTATGAAGCAAAAATGGGAAATCCTGCTTTAATAATTAAAGTACAGATAAAGTGGCATATACAATTAAAAAAAAAAGTCAATAAGCATTTTCTCAGCAGTTGATATTTATTCATTAGCATAATTTATTATCTATACAATTAATTCGAATATAAATAGATAACATATGTATGTAAACATAGATGGAAAGTATCAGTGATGAAATAGTATTTTTCAATAATCAATACAAATAAAATATAATAATCGATTGAGTCAATGTCGCTCGCGCAAAAATATTTTACACGCGATTATTGCATAATTACTATATATCATCCAATATTATGTTCTAAAAAGATAAAATTATGAAATTAGAATTAGCAAAATTTATGTTATGTGTTCTTCAATAATTCTCATTTTTTAAATAAAGTAATGAAAGAAAGTAATTGTTCGATCAATCATCGCTACTCGTGATTTTATAAATTTATCAATACATTATTGCTTCACTGTCAACTATTCGATGAATTTTCTCTCTCACAACCTCTTTAACCATTATTATGATTTTCAAAAAATTGCGTTATCCTAATGAAACAATTTGCTCAAATAGAATTTTTTAACACGTATTTTTACGTATTATATTAGTAAATAAATGATTTTTCAAACAACAACGTATATATTCCTGCGGAGATAAATTATTCCGATTTTCTTTCTTTTTGATTTTTCTCGCATATTGCGAGCGATAAGATAATCGAAATAGCTCGCGCGAGGCTCTTGAAAATCAAAGCGTCTACGTGAATGAAAATCCGATACACCGATGTGCTTTTAAAAACACCTAATTCTGTTTTACTTATAAAATTTGGATTTTTAACAACCTTTCGATTTACTCTTATCTTCATCTAATTATATCATAATAATTTTTTCATTTAAAATGTAAGCAAATGATTTCCGGATAACTGCTATACCATTATATTAATTATTAATCTATCTTTTTCTTTATTTTCTTTCCCGCCATTGTTTAGTAGACTTACTAAAAATCCAAAATTTCTCTATCGCAACAATTTTTATATGATATTAATAAGATCAATACATTCTATTAAGAATTATATGCACATTTATATGACGTCATAGCGATAAATAATTCAAAATTTAATGAGATTAATACAATATTCGCATCGTGAGCCTTCGTTACAAAGTTCCTAAATAATTTATTAGTACTCTTGTTTTTAATTTGCAAAAAATATTTTTTTAATCGTGCATTTATGTTCGCATACTTTATTTAATGTGTCACACCATTACAGCGTTAGTTTATCAACTACGTTGTTCAAGGTTTTCAGTTAAATACAGTGAATTAAATTAAATTTATTTTACTGTTAAATAATCCCTGTGTTATTCGATGAAAATAACTTATAGTTAACAGTACGCACTCTCATATTCGTTATTTCATTGAATTTTTTAGTATTTTTATGGTAATAATTGATAAGTATAAAAAAAAAAAACATTTCCTTGATTATCTAAAATGCAGCGGTACAACTGATCCTACTTGATTTTTGAGTCTTAAAGCTGTAAATGAACGAAAAATTATTATTGATTAATTTTTGGCTAAGTATCGGTATTTACATTGATCAATGTGTGTCGTGCATCATTAGAGGAGACCGCACAAAGAGTTCAGCAGCATCATTGGAGAAACAACTACGAGGCAGCAATTCTACAAGAATAATAGTGCGAGAATGAAGCTCGTCGTGATGCCTGAGTCTCAGGTGCCCTTTCTACCCAAGGTACATCCAACGCACCTTAAAACTTTCTGTTACATTTTTTGATAGTAAAAAATTTCAGACCACCAAACAAAATGCGCTCTTACGCGCATCTGTAGTAATTACAATGTAGTAAAGAATTCTTTCGTTGACTCTATTTTTTTACGCATACAGCGCGTCATAAAAATTAATCTCATGTGTCCGAGTGTTTCGATTTGCAAAATATGCTTTGGAATGTCATAAATGAATTAATACGTATGGTAGCGCTTACAAGATATTCTGCTATTTGCCCAATTATGCAATACAATGTAATGAGGAATAGTAGAGACCTGACGTCTTTTGCTTTATTTCAAATTATATTTGAGCAGCGATAGCTGGTCAGAATAAAAATAATTAGAAAATTTGTTCAAATATATTGAAAAACCTACGACATCTAATGGTATTTATAATGAAGAAATTAAATTATCACTTTACAATTAATAAAAATAATATTTTTATCATAGTTCAGAATATTATGCGAGTACTCCGTTCGCTTTAGTTCAAATACAAATTATAAAATAGCCGTAACTGTAACTGTAAATTGTCTACGATCGAAATACATTATTAAATATTATTAATATTTTATTTATACATCGTACAATAATTTATCTAACTCACAGCAAAATTTCATACATACCTTAATGTTCAAATTTAAGATTTCCATACAATTCATAGATTTCTGAAGCAATCGTTTTATTTTACCGAGTTAAATCAAAATTTATAATGAAAAATTATCGTACATTAAAAGACTATATACTAACCATCTAATTTTCATAGTTTTACATGAATTCATTAAAAGCAAAAGGAAATTATTACAAAATCTCGTTTAACGTGATAAAATTAATTTATATCATTAATAATTTGAATTCAAACTTCAATCTTGCATGTGTGAATTGGTGAGTTATCGTGTAAGGGGAGGGGGTGGGGTGTGAACGTATGAATTAATATTTGCATTTTTAAAGAATTATAAGAACTCGAAAAATTAGACGTTGAAAAGTCTATTCATAAAAGAAATGCTAGTTTTAACTCTTAGTAATAAAAGAATTACACAGCATTTAATGAGTATACAATTAAATTTAAATTATTATAAGGACACATACTTTTGTAAAAATATGATTATCAACTTGCAAATAAAATCAATGAAAAAACTAAAATACGAGCGATGAAATATCAGTATATAATTATATTATTCTGGCAAATCATTAATAGATGGCATAACTTTTATGAAATAGAAAAATAAAGAGAAATAAACCCATCTTTTTTTCTCTATATCAGCAATTTATTAAATATTTATCAAAACTATCTCAATTCAAAATCAATTTCAGTGATCAATTTTTATCTCAATGAAAAAATATCTTTCTAATTTTCTTTAATCAATAGGCGTTTTAGTTTTAAATGTAAATTTAATAAATTTAAAAGTAAGTAAATTTTCTCTTAAGATGATGTCAACAATTATCTTCGGTAAAAGTTATATTTAAACAAATTATATTACATATGAAAAATACATATTAGATGTTAGCATTGTAAAAACTTCGCAAGAATATTTTTAAATATTTTTGTGTAATTTTGTAACATACGAATTGTTATATGATTATGTTTCAATTACAACTGCATATTCGTAATCTTGAAATATGGCATTGTTGAAAAAAATTTTTAACGAACATATTTGTATTTTTAGTTTAATCATATAATACAATTGAATAGAATCATAGTAGTAAGAATTCATAGTAGTAAGGAACGAAAATAAATAAATTGAATTTAATTACAACTAAATATATTTCATGAACAATAAAAATAGATCTAACAAATTTAATATAAATTAATAATAAAATGTAGAGGTTTTATTGATTTGTCTCAAAACGTTGTTAACGAAATTTCATTCAAATTTATTGCAATTTTGAAAATATAATTAAAATTTAATGTTTGAATTTACTTTATATTGCAGACCTGTATCGATACACGTATATAATTAGAAAAAATAACTTCAGAAATATAATATAAATAAATTATATCTAACGCATTTCAAAACAATCTTTTAAAAATTAAAAATATATTTTACAAAAAGAAGAACATTCAATATGCAACAATGTATTTAAATATTAAATCGATGCTAGTGATTATTATCTATGCAAAACTTGTAAGTGTAAATCAATTCAAATAATACATCAATAACAATCGGTTTTTTCAAAATCGGATATCTATTTTCATTTTGAAAAGACAAATAATTCTACAATTACGTGCAATTAATATGTCCACTATTTTCATCATTCATTTTCTTTAAAAATCAATATTAATAATTTTTAATATCGAACTTCTTAAGATTGAATTATGCAAAACAATTAGTATTTCCATTTAAAACTTGTTGTCTTTAGTTCAAAATTGGGTATTTGTGTTTACCTCGAGAATTACACAGTTTTGTGTGTGTGTGTGTGTGTGTGTGTGTGTGTGTGTGTGTGTGTGTTTGTGTGTGTGTGTGTTTGTTTGTATTACACGCTCGCACACAATAGTTTTACTCAATGTGAGAGTAGTTTTATTTGTTCTTTCTCACTTCCAAATTATATGCTATACCTAAAAATTATTGACTTCCCCTATTGATGTTTATCAAAAAAATAAAATATAAGCAATTAGATAATTTATTATTTTTATACTTCATTTGAATAGCCTTTTGATTAAATTATTATGTTAAATTTCAAGGAAAATGGAAATTGTCCCTGACACTCATTTTATAAAAATACTGTCGTAACATGCTAATTACATAAAGCTTTAAGCACTATAAAAAGTTATTACTGATTAATTTAATTAACGATTATCGAATTCAGTAATGCAAGAATCTAAAACAATAGAATGTATTATTAAATAACTTTTAAATCAACAGAATTTAATTGAATTCGCAATTCAAATAACTATTGATTTAAACTTTGAAAAAGGGATACATCAAATTTGTTAAAAGTTATGTATACTTGTTAAATATATAATTGTTAAAATTAAAAATATGAAAAATTCCATTATAATTTTCCAAACTCGATATAAACTCTAATTAAAAATTGCGTTATACATTTACATTAATTGTAAATGTATTACATGCAAGTAAATTTCTATATTAATCGCCTATATCTTAACATTAATATATTTTTCACATCTAAATTAATTAGAAAATTTATGTTTATAAAATTTACAGTCTTATTCGATTATTACTGCTAAGATTTAGTGGAAGTACTCAAAATTAAAGGATGTAGAGTATTATATAATAAAAATTTATTATACAAATACATGTCAATACTATTGTTTATAATTTTTCATAAATATGAATCATAGAATTTACTAGTTTATTCATTAGTATGTATTTCCTTGACTTGTTAATTATTATAGTCGTCAAATTTTTATATCTTTTTTAATTTTGTTTATGATAGATAATTTACACTATATTAATTTTAATTAGATTAACGTGTTAGTAAAAAAAAAAGATTATATTAAAATACAAAACAACATTCCATTTATATCTATTTAATATATTGTTTCACTGTTGTTTATTTTTATTTTTTTATGTTGTAAATACTTTTGAATATAAACATTTTAAAACAGTAATTTATATTAAATCTCAATGGACGATATAAAAAATGAAGTAACGAATAATTTTTTAAATTTAATATGTAAAATAAAAAATTCATTCAAGATTGAATTGGAATAAAATATGTAAATTATTAAATTAATAGTAAAATAATTTGATTAGATAATATTTAATAATTTTTTCTTAGTAACAACATTAACAATAATAAAGTATTTTTAATGAATCTATTTATTTAATATATTACTAAATTTGTTGACAATACTACAACTAATAGCTAATAACTATTCTGAGTTTCATGAATAATCTTGTTTGTTAATCTTACTACAATGTTATTCATGTTTCATCTAACAAGAAAGTGTGTATTAAAGTATCAATAATAATAATTACAATAAATCGCTTTGCTATTATATCGATTTTTTATTGATTAATTAACAATGTCAATTTCATTAATTCGAGATTACAAAAGAAATGTTAAAAGAAGTGTAAAGAAAAAAATCTTTTTGTGCGTGTCTGCGTGCGTGCGTGTGTTTGTGTAATAATTTAAATTATTGTACTTACTATTATAAAAATTTTAATATTAATTTTACCTTTACAAATTTTCATATTTTAATCTATTACGTAACACGATATGTGAAATACAATTAATCGTATAGGAAAATAGCGATAGTACATTTTTAAGAAGACTGTCACGAAGAAATCTTTATACTTAAAGCATTAAACAAGTTATGTATGAGTATTGTTTATGTAACGTCATTTTAAACTAATTCGAAGGGTGCTGGAAAGCATTACTTAACAGCAGTAATTATCGAATAAACGGAAAATTCAAAGAAGCACTAATACACTCAATTAACAACAATAAAAATAACTCAATTTTTTCTATTCTTTAAAAACTTATGGTTAATGAACTCAATTGGATTTCGGCTTGGACCCGATACTAGCATAGTCAATAGTACTATTACATCCTAATCTTTCGGTTTTACACCGTCCAACCTCATTTCGAATCTTTATTTATGTGCATCTATAATCGTACTTGAAACTGCCTGTAGGCGCATGCGCCGTGCCCAATGCTTGCTTAATACATGCACATTTGATATTTGAAAATTGGAGCGTAAAAAAGCTCGTCTACCTACACCGAACTTGTTTTATCCTTTTAATTATCCCTTAATTTTTATACAATTCTATATTGTACTGGGTATGCGTTACAGTCAGTATAGTTAATTTAAATCTCCTTGAGATTTGATAATCCACAATAGTTATTTATATTCGAAAAAGTAATTGTGAAATCGGATATATTTAGAGTAATAAATCTAAAGATTTTTAACTAATCTGTTCTAATTATTATTAAAAAATAACTATTAAATTTTAAAGTATTACTTACAATTTTTTATATGTAATATAATTTTATAATATAATTTTACTTTACGAAAAATTCTATACCTTTAAAAATTTATTATCTCTTACATAGGCAGAATACAATTGAGAGAGTAAAAAATTTAAGCCTTAAATTGTTATCATATTAAATCTTATTTTTAAGATCATAATTATAAAATGATACAAAAAAAAAAAAATACAAATTAATCCTTATTAGATTTCGATGCAGCAAGTTAATTACGATAAAAAATATTTGGTAGAAAAAGTCATTGAAAATATAGGAAATAAATCTTGCTTTTATTTATCAGAATTTGACGTAAAACTAGCTAAAATTAATAATGAAAGCTAATTAAGAAACAGGTTTTTGTTGGCATACATCCCTCTTTAATACTTGTCGTTTAATTTTAATCAAATATTGTTTTACATCAAGATCCCTCACCTTAACTCATCTATTGTTCCTTAAGAAATATTAACCTGAGCCAATAATGCGCGTCAAATCGCAAATAATCGCAAAACAGAGAACCGGTGAAGGTTCTTCGCTTTCCCCTTCCCCTCTCCACTTCCATTCCATTGCCTCCTGCACACAACCCCACCTCCATCGTAATTTTCTCATTCCACGCAACTAATCGCCTCTTTCATCAGCTGCGATATTTCGCAGTGTACCCTTCGTGTCTACGATGAGAGGAAAACTAGTTCATTCGACTGCCTTCGAACGATTGACCCAGTAACGATTTTAAATAATAATGGGGCGGTGTGGGGTGTTACGCGTACGCTCGCCTGATCTGTAAACATAAACAATGGGTGTCTCAGTCGTTGCTTACGCAACTATTGTCACCCAACATTGAAAATAGCCCGCTAGATTAGTAAAAACTTTATTTCTGCTTCTTATGTTCTTCAAATGTTCCTCATAATTATAATATATATATATATCAATCTACTCGTAAACATGGTAATTTTTCAATTTTAATACTATAATCCTATTTATAAAAGCTTAAGACATGACATGGCGATTATTAATTATTGTGGGAATTGAAAATAACAAAAATCTTATATTATATTTGCATTATAATTTATATATATATTATTATACCTAAATTATTATGGTTATTGTTTCTATTTATAAGATTATTCTCACTATCATATTAATATTAATAAATGAAAAAAATTCAATAAATTGGCTATTAAATTTATTTCGCAATTGATTAATTGGCATAAATGTTCAATTAAAATCTGTAATCTAGACGCAAGGCAATGTTTATTAATGAATAAAAGATCAAATTTATAGCGCGAAACTTAGTTCCCTCTTCGGTCCTCTCAATTTCACATACCTTTGAAAATATATACTGGCTGATTAATAATTTAATAATCGGAGCAGGCCACAGTAAAACGACGTATTTTATCAAGTACGCCTAGTAACTGCCAAAATTAACTAAGAGGCCAAATTCAAATAATCCAGAGTCGTACTTAATCAGTGAGGCAAAAGATGGCCACACACCTGCAACGTGTTCTTTCATTTGATCATCATAATATCAAGTTTCTCTGGCAAACCACAACGAATTCACATTAATAAAAAGGAAAAGAAAAGAAGAGAGAGAGAGAGAGAGAGAGAGAGAGATATTTCGTTCGCTCTATCAGTAGACAAAGGTAAAAAGCTCCTTTGGAAATTCTTATATTTGTTAAATAAAAGTCATATCATGGAATTTTTATTGAATTATGGTTTTAAAAATTTAAGCGTTTCGTTGATATCGATAACGAAAATTTTTGATAAAGTTTCCATCCAGTTTTTTCCATCACTTCCAAGCACAAAATCTGCCACAATGACGAATGCTAAGGAAAGTTATTTTTTTTTAATCACGTAATCAAATGAATTAATTTTCATTACTTTACAATATATGATAAAAACAGACTATATAGCGTCTTTGTGCCACCCTAATGAAACCTTTCAATCGAGATGGGTTGTAGAAAAAATAGAAAGAAAAAAAAATAATCACCAATCGATAACAATAAGATAACTTGGATAAAAATAAACCCATAGAAGCGAGCTTGAACTCGGTAGCGGCAAATGAGTCGCCAAATAAAATGCCAAGTCGTCTGATATCGAAAATATGTAAATCTTACGTATCTCAAGTTCATCATTAGTAAATATACATTGACTACGTGGATCATCTAATTTCACGGCAAAACGGGAAAAGCTCTCGCCGCGCTACGCAAGCGTACCCGCGAAGTTTTTTGCCTCAACCAGCGAAAATAGCGTCTTCCTAGCCCGACCGGCTATTTATATATTTATTTATACCAAACCGCGCGACCAATTCTCGCGCGCAAAATGCCTGCTTCTGGAACTGCGTGGGAGGTTGAACACGAGTCGGGATGACAACGAGGAAGTGGCCTTGCCCGTAGAAACACTCTTATCCCCCCCCCATCCATCCATCCATCCATCCATCCACCCGCCCTCCATCGTTCACCCATCCATCCGTCTCTCTCTCTCTCTCTCTCTCTCTCTCTCTCTCTATTCATGTAGATATGCGTGCGTGCGAGCCTGTGGGCGGATTGATGGATTGGCTGTTAAAAAGAAAGAGAGAGAGAGAGAGAATTTCACGATATCCGGACGGTCAAGCTTCGCTAATGAAACGCAAGTATTGCGGAAACCTCGAGCGTCTTTCGCATTGCGTTCGCTCTTTGCTATGCAGTATCGTGTGTAGCGCTTTTTTGGCTCGCTTCTTTTTCATTCCACTTTTGCAATGAATGTTCATTAGTCCCAGTACAAAATATACGAAGTAAAGGGCCAGATTTTCTATTATATTGTTTACGAAAAACGCTCGCGTATTGATGCCAATAAATATTTATTTATTGACAATTTAATAAACCCTTTATCTCAATTAATTATTTCAATCTAGTATAATATTTTGTATTTTAATAATAATTTTTTGATACGTTATGTAAATAAATATTTTGCATCCATCAGTACTAGTTAGGCGCCTATAATTTTTTGACATCAAATAATATGCAAAAAATTTCAAACTCGATATTTAACATTCTTTATCATTTACAATATTATATAATTCGTTTTACAGTCAATACATATTTCTTATAAATCTTATAAAAATTCAAATGAAATATTATCTTATCGTCTCATCAATGATATGTCAGGCACTGTATCAATAATAACTTCAATAATCATGGTATTGTAACCCTAAAGGCTTATACAAATCGATATAATATTATATGGCTACTAACAACAAACGTACGTTGTTAGAGATATTAAACAATATAAGGAAATTGGAGTATTAAAAATGTGACATTACCTGTTCAGCATCATGATTTATTAATGAAATATCAACACTTCGTTCCATTTGCCCTACTTTCGATATAAGTAATTTCTTTTCACACAGTGCATTGAATGTCACCGAGCAAAGCTACCGCAAATCGAAGCTCAAGTTGTATGGATATCATTGACCTGCCGAGAGCACATGGTACTTGAAAATAAAAGCAGGCCTCCAGTATTATGCGAAAAAGCGAAACGAGTATGAAAGAAGGAGAAGGGAAAAGCCAATATTGCAAATAATAGCGAAAGCGATCAGCGACTTTACATAATGATACGCGTCGCGACCTTCCATCTTGTCTTTCTCCCCTCTTTCCCTTTTTCTATTTCACATTCTCGTCACTCTCCATTAATTTCCCGAGGAGTTCCGAGGCACGGACACGAGGAGACAACTGAGTATTGGGCATTGCATCCCGATTCTTCCACTTGACACAGAGTATCATCATCCCTCCACCTCCTCTTCTTACCTCGCGCGCAAACTGCGAGCCACAGATCGCTCTCCGGTATTTTTAGTTGGGCACGCGCGCGACTCTTTAGTTTTAGTTGGGCACGCGCGCGACTATTTGGCGGGATGGCAATTCTCTCTCTTTAGCTCTCTTGTACGTTTGAAGAGTGAGTGAGTGCCTTGGTTGTCGTTGTTATCGTTGTTGTCGTCGTCGTCGATCGTCGTCGTCGTCGTCGTGGTTGTGTGGTGGTGGTGGTGTGGTGGTGGTGGTGGTGATCGTAATTGTCTTCGTCTTCGCTGATTCTCTCTCTCTCTCTCTCTCTCTCTCTCTCTCTCTCTCTCTCTCTCTCTCTCTTGCCTCCTCGGATTATCCCAAAGTGTGCGCACTAGTGCCCCTCGCGTTCAGTGGCTCTCGGACAATCGGCCGATTGAGCGGCCTCATCGCGGGCGCGTCTCACGACGATCGGCGCCGTTGTTGCAGGGACGTGGACCTGGGTGTCAGAGCAAACGGTCGAGACGCTAATGCTCGCCTCCTGACGGCTGTTAGTGTGCGTAGGGGCTGACGTTGGCGACGCGTCGTCTGGCTTTGACGTCCCCCTCCCCCACCTTATTACCGTTTCCCTCCGAGGGGAGAAGTTGGAGAATGCCGCGACGAGAGTAAGGACCGAAGTAAGGTCATGCAGATCTAACATGAAAATGCGAAAGGACGAGATCAAAATAAATTAAGAGAGTCAGAGGAGAGATAGTGGAGTGCGTCTCGGCTATTGCCAACTGCGACGAAAGCCGCCACTCGCGCTCTCTTTCTTTCTCTCTCTCTCTCTCTCTCTCTCTCTCTCTCTCTCTCCCTCCCTCCCTCCCTCCCTCTTCCTCCGTTTGTCTTCGTTCTCGCTTGCACGTGAAGCGGACGCAGTGCCGAGGTAAATAAGGCAAAGGACGGCTCGCTCATCCTTGCTGTCGAAGCGGCGACAGCGGCACGAGTGAGTAGCCCCCAATAATCGTTGGGCGGCACTCGCGCCTCCTAGCGCTCTTCGAACGCCAACGACGTATCGCAAATTGCTATTTTCGATAAGACACGAGGTAGATCGGACAGAAGGCCAAAAGAGTACCCAACGCCTTGGTTGGATTGCGCCGCGCTGCGGCGGCAAAGGGAGAAGAGGAGAGGAAACGAGGTCGAGAGACATCGGCGAGTAGGTCCCCCTCGCACCGGAGTAAACATCGAGCGGCGATCATCGATCGAGGAGCGTGATCAGAGAGCGGTGGCCACCGTGCCCCGATGTTTATCTTCACGTCGTCGAGGGACAGTATGCAGCCCTCGACAGCCGGTGCGTCGCGTCGCAGCAATAACCGCTACTCGCGCTCCTCGACGACGAGCGTCACCCAGCTATTGAGCGACTCGTGCTCCAGTCTGCTCCAGCGGCTGACGAACCGCGTGCGCGGCCCCTCGAATACGAGCGAGCGCTCCATCGGGCCCGTGAGCACGTCTATCACGGCGCGTCACCAGCAGCACCAGAACCGCCAGCAACGTCACAATCCATCCAACGATGTGATCGGGAGCACGCGGAGCCGTCTCGAGGAGAAGTACTCGGCGATCCTCGATAGGAAGCCGAGCTTCCTCGGGCGCCAGATAAACGCGCGCCAGCGCGAATCCAGCCCCTATGTCAGGGAGGAAAGGACACTCGAGCCCCCGTCGAGGCGGAGTATCCTCAAGAGCCCGAGCTCCATCCTCCTCAGCGAGAAGGCCTACCCGTACGTCAGTCCCGTGAGAAGGGAGAAGACGCCCTGCGGGCACGAGAGGAGAGCGCACCGCCCGCGGAGGAACACCGAGGGCAGGGCCAGCGGGTATTGTAATACCCATACGCACGTGACGCCGAGACGCCTGGCACTTTATTCGCTTGACTCGAGATCACAACCAGGGAAGCTGGACGAGAGCCGCTAATTAGATAATTATTGTGCGACCGATAGATCAAAAAGCCGTCCTAGAAGTACTTTTGGTTGCCGGGAACATCGATATCCTATCGACTCTGTCCCTACCGGCCACGCTTGAGCACATTTTTGAAATGCCAATCAACGGAAGAAATTCGTAGCCGAATATCGTCATGGCTATTAGTTCTTTTTATTTTATTATGTGTGGTTTTTTTTTTTTTTTTTTTTTTTTTTTTTTTTTTTTTTTTTAACGTACGAGTCATTATTTAATCCAATTCACAACGGCATTTCATGTATATAGCATTATCAAGTGCCATTAAGTGCCCGGCTACAACCAAAAGGTACTTCTTTGCCTCCTCCATCTGTATGTCATTAGGTTGCATGGATCGTGCGTGTCGAGATGATTTCACGCAACTAAAGCTTACTTCTAATCAAAAGTTTAGCTTTTAAATGTGCGCACTTTAATTTGGCTTAAAAATATGGGACCATCGCATCATTTCTTCGACGATAAAATCACATTTTCGCTAGCTGTACTTAATCTTCGCAATTTAATGAACACGTGGCTGGTCAACGGTTTCTTTGTTGGTAGAGCATTAGGTTGTGCGATATTTCCTTATCCCTTCATAAGCATCTTGAATTCGACGAAGACTGTGCATATTGTGATGAGTATTTAATATTGAAAAATCATCGGGATCCTTCATTTGTTTATTGTGTTAATTTGCAATACTATAATAACGAAGCGCGTGTTAAATATATTAAACTTAAAAAATGGGTGCTACAACAGTAGTGAAATGCTTGGTTACAGTGTTGAATACTGAGCACCGCACACTGAACTCAAATTCTGTCGGCAGAAAGTAAGTCATTTAAAATTGAATGATTCATAATGAGATGTGTATGTGTACGTGCAGGTGTATACATAATATTATTAAGGAGAAAAAAAAATAACGGGTGGCTAGGATGACAAACGTACCATCCAATTCTTTTATAATATACTAGAATCAGATTTCTTTGTAATAATCAGTATATATAAAGTATTCCAACAGTTTAATTATCAAAACATTAAGAAATAGTTGAAGCTAAAAGCTGTGAAAAAAAGCCTATGAAGAATTTTCGACAGCATCATCCAGAACTCGTGTCGAAAAGACTCTACGATCCAATCAAATCAGAAGCGTGTAATTTGGCCGGCGGGAAAAATTAAAAATAATTTGGCTATCCTTGCCAAACGCCACGTAATTTAGTATGTACATTGGCCACACATCGTATTAATAAATGTTCGAGGATTCGATTGAATTCTACATTCGATCCTTTGGCTTATCCACACATGCGCGCATTCTCGTAAACTATATTGAAATTATCTTCACTCGGTGTAAAATTATCTCAAGTACCTATCGATCTTTCACATCAAGTGCAAATACTGATTCGAGATGTTTTATTACAAATAATTTAACGATATGATATATCGAGCTTTCAATTATTGTTGGCATTTACTACGTCATATTGTTCAGAGCTGTTGAAATAATTAATGTCTTAATGATTAATGTAAGAACGAAATATTTAGTATTTCCTTACATTAGAATTCCTGTAATGCCTACAGCATAATCACATATTACTTCGCTTAAATAAGCTTCTAAGTAAATTCATAAAATCCCTGCTATAAAATTAATATGCAATTGTTTTAATACCTTTCAATATTGATAATATGATGACAGTGATTCATTTATTTTTTATTATTTTGACTAGAAATCGTTAAATCTGAAAGTAAAAATGTCATAATGGAAAATTGTATTGAGCAAACAAATAGAAAAGAAATCATTTTTTAAATGTATATTAAAATAAATGTAATAAATCGATGATAAAACTTGCATGTTAAGCAACTTTAATTGTTTAATTCAAGCCTTTTAAACAATTCAATTACATTTTCATAAAAAAAAAGAGATGTTTTCGTTATCCAAATTTATCGAGCAACTTAGTAACTTTTCTTGAATGAAAGATTTCAACATGCTTCGACAATCTAAAACTAAGAGATTTGTAAACATTTGTTACATCAAATAAATATGAAAAATAAAAATCAATATTTCATTATTAATTTATTCTTTATTCAAAAACTCCACTTGTGAAGCCTCTGATAGATACATATTGCTTTGTATAGTATTTGTCAAGGTCAACAGATTCTATTTTCACATTTTTTGCTTACCGCCAAAATTTTATGTTTCCGGCTAAATGACACTTCAATTATAATGCTAGAAAATTTATTTTTATCGAGAAAGGTTTATTTTGACTCGATGATGCACTAAATCCATACGACTTGTATGCATTAGGTAGAATATTTTTCAAACCTTACATATCCCAATAAAACAAAAGAAAATCTACTAATATTACTTTTATACATTTTTTTATTTACTTATTAGATTATATTATTATTATTATTATTATTATTATTATTATATAATTTTCGAAATAAAAAATCATAATCCAATAATTGATAAGAAATAAAAAAAGATTAAAAGAAATACGTAAACCTAATTCAACCAACAAAGAAACTAATTATATATATATATATATATATATATATATATATATATACACTTTATTTTTCTAAATTATTATTAAGTATTTCCTTAATAGTGTAAAATTGTTCATTTTAATGGCTACACTGTCATAAATAACAAATCAAATTCTGTTAATAATAAATATAATTACAAAGTCTATTTTGAATTATAATACAAATATTATCTTTACAATATAGATTTCTTGGCAATAGAATTTTGTGATTTAAAAGAAATTGAAAATAAATTATTATTCTACTTATTATTTATACCTTTATGCTTGAAATACATAAGCGTGAATCGTAAAATTGCATTATAAAGTACAGTAATTTATTTCTGTTTATAAAATCGCAGTTAATCGATTTCTTGTAAAATCTTTAATCGGCAATCATCTTTTTATTCAATTGTATTAAATATTGAAATAAATCATTAAAATAAATATAGAATTTATTGTTAGTCAATGCTTTCATAAAATACTGTAAGACTTTTGATAACAAAATTTCTTGTGATATTTTGCCTCAGTTATTAAATACAGATAGGAATATTTAAATAAAATTTATCGTCTCCGAATTACTACATAATGTCTCACAAACATAATAAAAATTCAAATTTCTATTTAGTTTATGACGTATCCTATTTAATGATATAATATTATTATTCATTTCCTTTTATGCACAAATACTGTTTAAGATCGATCAATCGGTTGCTATTGATAACATATATTAAATTAGAAGAAACTTTTAATTAATTATATACACAGTTGCATAAAATCATTAAATGTTTTAAAAAATATGTTAAAGTGGTGATTAATTAATAGACAAATCAATACATTCTATATTTTTATGTACTTATCAATTTATACTTATATTTCAATAAATATATCAGCTATTTATTTTTAAATATGTTCATTATAGCAAATCTCAAAACCTATTTTAGCATTTGATCTCAAAATTTAAATATAATTTTGTGACTCAATTTAAAATGCGGATAACACTAAGTTGAAAATTATTTATCGTATTCAAACATATTATACTTTGATTTATTTATTAAATATTCGTTTAAATTTGTCTATAGCTTAATAAATTTGATATATTGAAATTTTAAATTAAAAAATTAACGGTTAAACAACAAAGTTTCATTTATCGAAGTTTATACTTGTCATCTATATTTATGTTTAACCATCTACAGTTGTCCAAAGTTTATTCGCCAGTTTACGTTTAGTTTTTTTATTTAGATTTAATTAAAAGCCTAAAAAAACGGATCGACATTAATAATACAAATGTTTTGACAGATAATAGAACAACTTACTTATAATAATTAAATGTATATAGTTAGAAAAATTTATTGCCTACAATCGTCATAATAAATTAAATTTGCAGAACAATAAAACTAGATTTTCAATAATATTTTTAAGTGCTTTATATTACGAAAAGAATTTAAAATAAATTTTATATATATATATATATATATATATAGATATATGTATAAACAAGTGTGCTTTTATAAAGTACAATTTATTCTTGATTATTAAGAATTATATTACGCATAAATTAACTTCAGAAGGCAATGGTGTAATCTTTTTTTTGTCGTTCCTTATAAAGAACGTTAGATTTAAATTGAAGGATACGCTCTCAGAATTTGTGGTGCATATTAAACGCGAGAGGACGTTTCTTCTAGTCCGTTTTAAAGCTTTTGTTAAATTTAAATTGAATATAAAAAATGGACTTAACAATGGAGAAAACCGAATTTCCTTCAAGCCACCAAGTTGGTTAGAGATGATAAAAAAAAAAAAATTGAGCACTTGCATGCTGCTCTTGTCATGCCGACATTAAAAATTGGCTGTTTGTGATCTCGTCAACCAGTGCCAGTGATCTCGCGTGTCGTCGAGCGAAAATTGAAAGCCGAGAATGGCTAAGAGACTCGAGGCACTTCACGCTAACGCAATTGCGCATCGATAAAATCCACAGGCAGTGCAACAGTCACAGTGGCAGTAGCGTAACCACGAATGACAAATACGGCGTCTCGAAGGAGAGTCTTCAGAACGCCGATAATGAGTCCTACGGGCGTTACGACCGGCATAAGTCCGGCCAGGCCGAGAGTCGTAGTAGGAAGATTCGACCCCGCGCTCGCCACGGTAAGAGCGAGCAACTCGATGTTACCTCGTCTTCCTCGGCTTCCCTCGATCCCGAGCGGACTCCCCTCGCCGATGGCGGCGGCGGAGGCGGCGGTGAGCCGGCCACGACACCCTTAGATCCAGCGATCGTCGAGCGCGAAGCCAAGCGCAAAGAGATTCAGAGTCTCATAATGAAATACGCTGCCCTCGACGACATTTACGGCAAGTCCGACTCTACAGCAGACGCGATAGCCAATAAGTATCAGAGGAGGAACAGACAACAGCAGCAGCAACAACAACAACAACAACAACAACAACAACAGCCGAAACAGAAGCAGAAGCAAAAGCAGCAGCCTCAGTACCAGCGGCAATCGAATCGCGTTACCAAGACCCTCGATCATAACTACGGTAGTAGCAACAATGGCGTGGACTTGGTGGACGAGGACGACTTCGTCATTGTCGCCGAGAGCGCCAAGAGGCTCGGCAAGCATGCACCGATCGTAAGTTTACTTACGGACGAGGGACAACAAGATCCCAAGAGAGGGGGTGGGGTTGGGAGAAACAAATGGGAAATTTTGCGCTCTCGGGCTGCTACGTTCTGCAACCTCCCAACGAGCTTTACGCATTGCGCTGATATTAAGGCTTCCTGTGCTGTTTTTAATGCTAATTATTATTATCCCGACATTCGTACTAAATCAACGTTCTTTTCTATATTTACATTCCTTCGATTATTCGCAATCATTTATTTATCTTACTTTGATTAACGAGCTCGTAAGTAAACCGTCGAATTCCTAAACAACCGCCCATAAACAATATAAACGTAAAGGCATTTATTTATTCGGCACTTATAAGTAGAAAATTATTTTTATAAATTTTTTTGTCACTTTGCTTAATAAGCTTAAGTTGGTATGATAGGAACTATTTTCTATGTCAAATATATAGATTTGTCGTTACAATATAATATTAGTTTATATTATCCATTATTGACGGAAAAAAATTTTTGATTATGTTCGATTGATTAAAAAAAAATATATATTCATTAAGATGTCAGGGATGTACAAAAATTTATAATTTGATATAGTGGCTTTTTATGATATTTATATTTTACTTTTAAAAAGTTATTTTCAAGAAAATATTACTTTGATTTATGAATTAATCCTATACTTTCATATCAATAGCATTATTTTATGATATATGTTTCACGTAATGAAGAAATTTTTTTTCGTTGTTTTTTTTATTTGATATTAAACTAATTTCACCGCAT
Organism: Ceratosolen solmsi marchali; assembly: GCF_000503995.2. Classification (NCBI taxonomy): domain Eukaryota; kingdom Metazoa; phylum Arthropoda; class Insecta; order Hymenoptera; family Agaonidae; genus Ceratosolen; species Ceratosolen solmsi. Next base: position 48,007 of record NW_011948419.1, on the reverse strand, counting down.
TTCGTACACGCATATATTATGCCAAAATAATATTATTGTTAATTACAATTCTTTTTTTTTTTTTTTTATCATTAAATATTTTTCTTAATTGTCTAATTGAAACTTCTAAAACTCGTTGAAGGTCTTCAATATATTTTTCAGTCAAATAATGTTTGAAAATAAACTTATTAAAATTATATACTTTTATCGTTGAAAAAATAACTTTTAAATTCTCAACATTTCAAACATACATTATAAGTACTTTGTTTGGAACAAAAACTAAATATCTTTAATTGTATATTAATTTTATATTCGGTATGTTCGTATTAAAATAATAAGTTGTAAACATAATATTATAATTGATTTCATAATTCTCTTATGTTTATTCAATAAATAAATTTAGTATATCTTGATTACATTTCGAATATGAAAATAAGTTTATTAACCGTTCGTAAGTGATTCTGATTAATCAATCAAAATAATTTACACGTATTGAAAATGACATTGGCAATTATAACAAAATAAAAGTTTTAAAAATTATATATTGCTGTCATACAATTAAATTGGATATATATAATCTTTAATCTAATAAGGCTAGTCAACCTTTTCTTTTTTCGACAATTTCAATTGATAAATATTCCATAAAGTTAGTGAAACGGTGTTGTAATTAACACTAGTAACCGTAAAACGCAGTCTTTTTCCATGCAATCGATTAGTTGGAATTTGAATCACAATAGTAAAGAAATGCAAACTCCGCCGTAGGACGGAGGCGATGTCAAGTACGAGCGCAGCCAGCATTCAATAATAAGTGCACTGACAATGATTGGCGCGAACATCGTGTTAAGGTTTTATATCGAATTTTTTTTTTATTATTGTCCTTCGATCGGTGCCGAAAATTAAGGCGAGGTCGCGGTTCACTAGAAATGCGTGCCACTTGCCGCACTGTCCCCGTTTCGGCGGGATATATTAAGCACCCTTGAAGCGCAAATCGCTCGCGAGCACAAGCGAATGAGCCCCCCCCCCCTCACCACAGTACGCACGCTCTCGCTTTCCCGCTCTCTTTCACTCCGCCTGCTCGAGCGCGGAAAATGGGGGGGTTTGTGTGATTTAGGCATTTTTTACGACCGGCTGTTTTCAATGTATTGCTGACTTGAACCAACCCGCGGTTAGGGCTAATTATTGAGATGGTTAATGAGCTGTTGACGTATAGCAGCATTTCAGGGCTTTTTAAGAGAAAAAAAAGAAGAGCGGAAGCTCTCATATACGACACGATGAAATTTAAATTAGTGATTAAATTATTCGATGCACGACTCTGAGGATCGTTGCGCGAGTGTTTCAGATGATCTGTGTGAGGTTTTTGTTGAAATAGCATCTGATGAAAAATATGAAAATGAATAAATATAAAAATTATTAGAGACTAGCACTTATGCTTATTTAGAGTACACAACTTTCGCTGACCAATATTTTTTATTAGGTTAAAATTTCAAATTTCAGCTCATTGTAAATAAAAGAATTTTAAAATGTAAAGTATGAAATGAAGACATCTATTTCCGAAAATCAGAATAAATCCATTAAAAAACAAATAAAACTCGTTAAAAATTTTTTATACGTTGTAACAAGATCTCTAGTTGTTTTTTTTTTTTTTTTGTTTTACGATTATTGCGTCTGACGTTAATTGCTGATCCCCTTAAAAGTATATTTCCATATTTTGCATCCACTTGTATTTGAAATTGTTTGTGTAAATTTTAACTAATTTTAACTAAAAGTTTAGCAAACCCTCGTGTAAAATTGATTATACATAACTTAACTACTAGTTTAAAACACTTTATTTGAATTCTTGCAATTTAATGAATAATTAAAGATGAAGAAGAAAAAACCGATCCTAAAATTTTCATTATAACAATTCAAGATTTATCAATTTGAATTTAGATTTCAACATTTGAAAATAAAATGTTTATAACAAATGTTGGGCCTAGGCGAGCCCCCATTTACCCATACATTTCCATTAGGATATGAGGTTTGACTGTCGTAGAAACATAGAGTCCAACGATTTATCATATTACAAGCTTGTGATCCATTAAAAACATACCTGCTAAGAATCATTCCACTGGATTTTTGTTAAATGTTTACTAAAAATAGACATGTTTATTTTACTCTTGAAGCATAAGTTAGGAATATACCTTATTCTTAAATCTTTATAATACAGAAGTAAAGCTGATGATTATTTTCTATCACATTTTACGATGACTTCTATCGCATATACACTAATTTTTTTTTACATTACAATAGTAAGATATAATCAGAAAAGAAAAATGAAAAGCACGTATAATCTATTTACTAGAGGCACATACTCTAAATATTCACATTGATGTACACAAAACGATATATCTTCAAGAGTATCGCGAAACCTTTTCGTCATAAGTAATCTCCAGTTTTTCATTTCAGTAAATTCTATAACATAGTTTTCAAGTTGCACGTTTCGCTTATAATACATATAAATTCTTTTTTTCTCTCAACTTTCTTCACACTTTTCTATATCCTCTATACCTAATATTTTTCTATAACTTTGATCTGTGGTGTATATTAATTTAAGTATAAATCTAATATTATAAATAAAAGAACAGACTCAAAAAGTTAACAGTATATATACATACACGTGTGTGCGTGTGTGTGCGTGTGTTTGTGTGGGGGTGTGGGTGGGTGGGCGTTGTGTTTAAGCATAAGTAGAGTCTTGGAATTTCGATTAAACAAAAGGTGAATATATGAGTGAATATATGACTGCAGCTAATATTCAAACATCGTCATTCGATGAGATGAAAATTAAGAAAAATGAACGAAGGAACAAGCTAAGTAAGCGCCACATTATTTGTAATTGAATGGCAATATTTTAATTATTTTAATATTGTACGAGCATAAGATATATTGCTATACTTTATTATTTTTTGAAATTATTATTCTTAATAGTGTAGCGCTCGCTTTGCGAAGCTCCCTAGTTCTAAAGTTCAACGTTCATAATATAATATATATTAAAATATATATTATAGAGCAATAAGTATTCATATAATAAATATTAAAAAAAAATTTTTTTACAGAATTAATGTTAAGTAAGAATATTAGCAATCTATATCTCTCTATATACATTTATTATAGAGTATATATACGTGTGTATGTATATATATATATATGTGTGTGTGTGTGTGTGTGTGTGTGTGTGTGTGCGTGCGTGCGTGTGTATGTGTGTGTGTGTGTGTATCTGTACAATAAATATATGAATTACATAATAAGTTATATAATGATTGCGCCTATCATACAAATTAATAATGTGCGCAAATATGATAATAATATAATGATAAAGATGAAGCAGTTGATGAAGTTGATGTTGATTATGATTATGATCGTGATGATGATGTTGTTGATGATGAAAAAGAAACGATAAAATTTTTTTTAAATAAAAATTAAAAAATTTACAAAAAGAAATCGCACTTCTCTGACTGGCAAACCATTTTGCCCTCTCCCCTTTCTCTCTGATTGTTGGGTTACCATCTCCGTTGATAATGGAATATGGATTTGGAACGGAATGGCACATTTGGGTCTCTCTCTCTCACGCACACGATGATGATGACGATGATGATGGTGACGATGATGACGATGACGATGATGATGAACACACACACGCGCGTCTTGTCTTCGCGCGGGGCCTACGTTGTTCTCCTCTTCCGCTCTCCCTGCTCCCGCCCGCGATATCGCCCCGCGAATCCGCGCCGCTAATCTGCCGGAACGGCGCTTGGATGACTCAACCCACGGATGGATGGAACACTATCCCTGTGGATGCCTGTGGACGACCCACCCGGATGGGATCGACCGACGCCTGGACTCCTGGACGCCTGGATACCTGGACACCTGGACGCCAATCAACCAACCAACGTAACTTTCCTGTAACCGCAACTCTTCGTTGTCACTGCCACACACACAACACACATTCTGTGTCTGCGTCGTCGTCCGTCGTGTGTGCGAATGCGTGCTTACGGCGAGTAGAGCCCACGAGCGCCCTCCATCGAGGACGACGTAGAAGGCCACCTCGTTTACGAATCTGGCGACCTCCTGGCGAATAGATGTTCGTGAATACCAAACTTGAATACGTGAATACACACTCATTGTAGTAGAATTATATGAAAAACAAACAAAAATTATATATACATTTCATTCATTCTTCGTTCATTCATTCATTCACTCATTCCTTCATTCATCCTTCATTCATTCTTCGTTCATTCTGTCATTCATTTATTTATTCGCTCGTTCATTTGTTCATTCACTCTTTCATTAATATATTCATGAGTTAAGGGCCAGGCCGATCAGTCGATGGACCGTGCACGGGATAGTCGTCCAAGTAAACAATAATTACCTTTCTTTATTTTTCTTAATTTATTGAATAATTGGGTCTTTTTTCAAATTCAAAAATGCTTAGTCGGTCGCATTTTATTTTTACAAATTTAAAATGTTGGTTTCATTGAGCGTACCGTAGAATTTGGAATGGCCGACTTCGATTGGCCATTGATTTATTTAATTAAAAATATATTCTTCATTTTCATTACTGTGCATTTTATATATATATATATATATATATATATTATATTATATTATATTATATTATTATATTATATTATATTATATTATATTATTATATTATATTATATTATATTATATTATTATATTATATTATATTATATTATATTATTATATTATATTATATTATATTATATTATTATATTATATTATATTATATTATATTATTATATTATATTATATTATATTATATTATTATATTATATTATATTATATTATATTATTATATTATATTATATTATATTATATTATTATATTATATTATATTATATTATATTATTATATTATATTATATTATATTATATTATTATATTATATTATATTATATTATATTATTATATTATATTATATTATATTATATTATTATATTATATTATATTATATTATATTATTATATTATATTATATTATATTATATTATTATATTATATTATATTATATTATATTATTATATTATATTATATTATATTATATTATTATATTATATTATATATATATATATATATATATTATATTATATTATATTATATTATTATATTATATTATATTATATTATATATACATTATATTATATTATCAATTTTGATAACTCGGTTGCTAATTAATGTAGTTATCATGCATATTTTATTACATGGTTCACTAAATAATATCACAAAGCACTTATATTTTTCACATTGTACAAGCAAATTTTTTATTCCAAAATATCTTAGACAAAGGACTTAAAATTTGTTTTTAAAAGGATATGGCTTTTAATAGTTTGTCGCTTGAATCTGGTTTAAATGTGAATTTTAAAAGTACATTTTTAAGCTGTTTGAATCTGTTTTTTGAACCTTGGAATAAAATTTCTTTTTAGCGGCTAAAGACATTACAATATTTTCAAAATTAATAAATAAATAAAAATGTTCAACGCTTAAAAATAATTAATTATAGTGCTATTTTGTGCCTTAAGTTTTCCACCAGATTTTCTCGTGCTAAGACTTAAAATGTACTTGAAACACATGTACAATATATTGTATATAAATGTATGACTACATTTAGTTTGAAAATGAGTAAAATTTTCTTATATCTCCATGTAAAATGTACATACTATTTATCATTTCAATAGACTTCAATGCAGATTATTATACAGGAACGTTACTTGGCTTCAAGTTGTTTTGAAAAAAGAACTAAAGACAGACTGGTCTCCCTCGGTCTATCGATCGGACTGATACAACAAGATTAATAAATACGTCTTTCTTTCATTTTTTTTTCTCTTTCTTTTTTTTTCACAACGTTCTTTTTGATACTTATACCACCATTAATACTACTACTGTTATTACTACTTTCATAATGCTACTTTTCTGTAATTAGATTTTTAACCCCGTCCCTTCAAATCCTTTTTAATTTCATCAATTGTTTAATATAACGTTACCGTTAAAAAATATATTTAGTTTTTTTACTAAAATAATGCAATTTATTAGACTTGACAAACATGTCACGAAGTTTTAAACATGCTTTTGTTATATATATATATATATATATACATGTATATATATATATATATTATATACAAAAGCATGTTTAAAACTTCGTGACTTCGTAAGGACTTCGAAATCTTGATTAATTTTTGTTAACTAAGAATTTGATTACAATTTATAAGTCCCAAAGTCATATGCACTCTTTTGAAAGGAAAAAAATTGCTTTAGAATAGATTTTTTTTTGGTAAAATTTTTTAATTCATAATTACATTCCTAGTTTTTCAAATTTTATCCTAATACCTCAAACTCCATTATCTCTAGTTTTCACACATTTTTTTTTCTTGGCAACATACGACCGATAAGACTGAAACTGACGACATTTGCTTACACGTATTTTCAAATAATAAACACGAATATACTTAACTATATAATAAATGTTACTTTGCGATGAAATTATTAAATTTTAATGTAAAAAAAAGCAAACGTCGTCAAGATCACTTCGGTCTTTCTTCCACAAACAGTAGGGTTCTAGGGTCTTTGGAGCACAACAATATAGTATGTGACTCCATGGACTAATACAATAATAAATAATAATGCAATAGAATAAATAAACAATCTATCTTATTCTATATACTTGTAAAACTGACATTCAATGAATGAGCAAGACAGGAAGAAAAGAAACAATTCTACTTTTACCGTTTAATCTTAATATGATGATTGTGTCTCTGTACGGTCGAGCAATCACAATCCCTACCACAATGGCTTGCGATCGTCTCTCATTCTAACAAATTTGAATTTTTGTTGATAACCGAAGGGTAGACATACGAAAGTGTACTATTTCTTTTTTAACAATGAAGTCCTAATAAAACATTGAACGTACGCAACAAGATGAGTATTTAAATGGCAAATCTCATAATATTTTCATTTCGTAAAATGTGACTTCAGCTGTGTAAAGAAATATTTGTTTTTCTTCGTAATGTTGACAGGAAAAATACATTTTCGTATGCGCGCTTTCGTGTTTACGTTTACTTTCATAAGTAACGCCAATTCCAAATCATTTATAAACTTCAATATATATATATATATATATATATATATATATATGTATGTTAATACATTCAATCGATGTACAATCCCGATTCAATGCCAAATAGACTAAGGGATGAACAATGAAAGCCGTTGAAATGGTATGAACTTGCCGATTCCGCTCAGACCACGCGTCATCGAACCCATAAAAGCTCACATGTGTTTTTCAATTGCAGATGTAGTACTGGCCACCCTAGGAGAGGGTACTTTTGGAAAGGTTGTCAAGGTTAAGGACTTGAAAATGTAAGTGCGTTAACCACTAATAACTCCTCTCTCTCTCTCTCTCTCTCTCTCTCTCTCTCTCTCTCTATCTATCTATCTATCTATCTATCTATCTATCTATCTATCCATCAATCTCACGCTCACTCTTTTCATTCATTGACTTTCTTTTTCTAATTATTATTATTAAATCTTTTACCACTATCTCTGTTCTTCTTATTCTTTACCTCATGTTCGGTCTTTCGAAAAGCAAAAATAGCTTGCTCAACGGGGCATCTACATCGACTCTATATATTCGCGTTGCGATAATGGAAAGATAGCGTTGACAATGAACAACCTTGCACCTTGAATCAATCATCTTCCCATTTGAAACTACGCCACTCTAAATTCTATTGGAATTTAGATCAAATTTGTGTTTTTGACGTAAGCAGCTGTTATAATCTTGCGTAGAATATAGATTTATGTAAAACAACAAGTGGTTTCGCTGAAGTGTCAAATCACCGATACGATTTTAAAATTAAAAAAATGGTAAATTATTTATTTTTATTATTTTCATGTTTTTTCATTGTACATTGTACCAATGTAGAAGTAACTTTTATTTTCATTTGAATAAAAGTAAACAGTCAATATTATCGTTCAAATTCTGATAACAAGATTTTTATTTAAAAAAATAATTAAATAAATAATTAAACATTGTAAAATTTTTAATTTAGTAATAATTATCACTATCATTCTCGATAAACAATTCTGAGCAATTTACAAATAATAAATTCAAACGATTAATATTTCCATTTCGCAAAAATAAAACCAAATAGAGCCTGGTTAAATAATATATATCAAATATTAACATATTCATTTACCTATTATTTATTGCGTTTAATACGAAATGCGCGCAATATATTTTGTAAACAACTTTTATAAATGCATCCAGAACTTACTTTCTAGAGAAAAAAAATTATGATATTCAATAACTTCAAACTTCATTTCATGCAAAGACATTAGATAAAAATACTTAAAATATGAATTGAACGTGGAAAAAAGTAGATAAAATGTTAATACAATGTTATTTGTACGAATTAAAAAAAAAAAAAAAAGATAAATTAAAGGAAATGGGTAGTGTGGTGTTGGTTTAAAAAATACATCATGATACATCATGTTCATCAATAAAAGAAACTCATTATTAACCAATAGTTAAACAACTGTTGATAAGCTTTTTATAATTAAATATAAATTTTTGTTCTCTAGGGACCATGTAATGGCATTGAAAATAATCAAGAACGTGTTGAAGTATAGAGATGCAGCCAGATTGGAGATCAACGCGTTGGAGAAAATTGCAGTGAAGGATCCGGAGGGGCAACAGTTAGTATTTAAAAACAAACAGCTCAGATAGTTCTTCTGTGGGATACTGCGAGCAGTCTTATAATCATTACAATAAAACGATCTGTGGAGATTTTTTTATAACCTATACTAATGATATATTACTAATATCATGTTTCTTTTCTTTTTCTTTTTCCACAGTTTGTGCGTTAAGATGCTTGATTGGTTCAACTATCACGGGCATATGTGCATTGCCTTCGAGATGCTTGGACTCAGTGTTTTTGATTTCTTAGTAAGTTTCTTAATATTTATGTCACTCAATTTCGATATTCAAAGCTATTAGTATCGGTAATATTATTTAAAGAAATATATAACTTGTTGTCACAGCTAAAGACATTACTGAAATTACAATTGTATATTAATTGCAAATCATGTTTTATAACTTTCAAAATTCTATTTTTAGAGGGACAATAACTTCCAACCTTATCCGTTGGAACACGTGAGGCATATAGGATATCAACTTTGTTATGCTGTTAAATTTTTGCATGACAATAAATTAACACACACAGACCTGAAACCTGAGAATATACTATTTGTTGATTCCGATTACGAAGTTATTTACAACAGTAAGAAAGTAAGTTTCCAATTTAATCTTTTTTTTTTTTTTATAACATCGCACGGGCATATTATCTTTCAACTGTTCAATTTATTAAAAAAAAAATTTCTACTTATTTATAGAATCCATAAAATATGCTACTTATATTCCAAGTTTGTTGAAAGATTTATTATTGATTATATATCTCGAGTATTCTTTATCTATTTAATTGAACATTTTTAAACGTTTTATCAAAATAAACATCATATTACATTGAGATTTTTAATTGATACAATAAAACTTATATCGGAAACCTAGAACTTCAGTAAAAAAAATATTCAAATGTCAAAGTATGAGATTAATTAAAGCTGATAATAAAGTTTTTATTAAAAAAAAACTGCTGAAAGTAAATTATGCATTATTATTATATTTTCCCGATGCTAACTTTTGCATATACATTTTGAATTTTTAACATCGTAACCCGAATGTGTAATACGCATAGTAGATAACGATATATTAAAGATAAATAGCTATTAATATTATTAAGAATAATAAAATGATTTAATTATCGTATTTAAATAAACGTACACTTATTGCTTTTGAAATAAACTTGTGAAATATTCAATAGATTATAATAAAAATAACTAAAAGACAAGGAGTGTCCCATTCTTCTTCATTTAAATAAGTGATTCAATTGTTAAATATATTACAAAACATATTATCACAATGTTTGATCGTGCAATTTAGAAATGTATTAAATTTTTTTTTTTTTTTTAAACACGAAAGCATGAATTTATCTAATCTATTGTTGTAATTGATCGTACCAGGTCCCTCCCTTAAAAAGAGAAGACGTAAGGAGAGTAAAGAGGACCGATATCAGGCTCATTGATTTTGGTAGTGCCACTTTTGACGACGAGCACCACAGTACTATTGTCAGCACAAGGCATTACAGAGCACCCGAAGTAATCTTAGGTATTTAGTTAGAGATCTACGTAATTTATAAATTAACATGTCATACTTATTTTTCAAATGGTCTTTTTTATGTCTTTTCGAGAAACTGCTTAAATTATGGTAATTTTAATTATATAATGAAATTGTGAAAATGAAAATGGTGTTGTTTTTTTTTTCTCTAACGGTTTGAAAATGTAATTTGTCACTGAATTATATTTAATAACGCACACGTGAAAAATGTAATTGAATCGTCATCGTATGAAATATTAAGTTTTCGTCTGTGCATATTGTACAAAGTATAATTTTCATTGCTATAGAGTTAGGATGGACCCAACCTTGTGACGTATGGTCGATTGGCTGTATTCTTTTCGAATTGTATCTGGGCATTACTCTATTCCAAACACATGACAACCGTGAACATCTCGCAATGATGGAACGTATACTTGGCTCGATACCTCAAAGAATGGCTCACGAAACAAAAACCAGATACTTTTATCACGGAAAGTTGGATTGGAACGACAAAACCTCCGTTGGGCGATATGTTCGTGACAATTGCAAACCTTTGCATGTAAGTACATAAACGATCATTGCTTAATTGCTATATTTTATATAAATTGCATTTATAATTATAGTAACTTTATATATACTTATAATAAGTTTGTGTGAATACACAATTTACACAATATATCAATCTTTCAACTAATTAATACTTAATTATATTACTTGTGAACAAAATAATATTTAAATCGAATTGATAATATTAACGTGGTTATTTAAAATTTAATTACTTATAAATAATCTTGAGCATACATTTTTTTTTTTAAATATGTTTTTATAATTTGTATAGCAGTACATACCTTAATTTATTCTGGAATTGCGGTCACAGTATATTTGGGTATAAATAAAGTTTCCGTGAATTTTTGATCTTTACCACGATCTTTCATTTTCAATTTACATAATAAAATTTTCTCTACTGTCTTTATATCACCTATTTTATCAATTATTCAGTTGTATGCAATTTTGCATAAAATATTGAATTTCACCACTTACGATTATATAATTTTTCATATTTCTCACTATTTTTATTCTTTTTTGGCCCAAATATTTTCCGAGGTACTTTATTTTTGAATACTCTAAATTTATTATATTTTTCCTTTACAACAATATTTTCTGTATTCATACAAAAATACCATAATGTTAATTTATAAGTTCCGTTCAAAAAAATGTTCCGTTCTCGGTAATATTAGTAAAAGAAAAAAATTAAATGTTAAAAATGAAAAGTATTTATTTAAAGTAAGATGACTTATCCTAAAATATTTAGGCCGCCTTCCTCGTCAGTTGATTGTATTTACTAGCCTCTGATAAAATCTGTTTGTTCGTTTAAAATATTTGTAATTCTCTATTAAATCGATGGAATGATAGTATAAAGAAAACGTAATTTGAACAATCATCTTCTTTATATTTTTTTTTTAATAAATCCTAACGTGTGCTTGAAATAAAAATTAATAATTGATATACATAATATATATTTATGTTTGATCAATAGAAGTAATTGTAACGTATTATTTTTGGTATTTATTTTACAGTAACTACTATTAAAATATATTAGTTTTAATTCTAACTAAACTAACCTTTTTGGCACTCTTAACTAAACTAAAACTTGATACATTTTAGTTCTTTTAATAGAATCTTTACCTTTTTTAACTCTGCAAATATTTAGATTTGTAATATTTTTTTTTTTTTTTTTTTTATTAATATTACTCGATTTTTACTTACTTAAAATTTCTAATATCAATCTTATTGAGGTAAAATCTGTTTGAATAATACCGTATTAAATTCGACTTGCTCGAGCTTCAATAATAAAATTGAATAAAATGATGCGAAGAGTAATTAAAATAGTTTCATTATATTTGTAATAGCTAGTTTTTGTTATCATGTTTAAAACACATCATCCTAATTAAACTATGTACTATTTAATTATAATTTTCTTGGCTTTTATTTCTAAATAGCTAACTTCAGCGCTTTTTTTTTTTTTTTTTTTTTTTTTTTTTTTTTTTTTTTTTTTTTTTTTTTTTTTTTTTTTTACTATCTTTATACCATTTAAAATATATTTCAATTTCTTTAATTTATGTTCATTATTATTTTGTATTCTTTTAATTGTATTAATATTGGCCAATTAAATGTTTGCATATTCATAGTGATATATAACTAAATGCCTGTGTTTCTAATAATTATTGGACACTGTGATCGTTAACTACACCTCTGCAAAATATACAATTTTTCATGTAGAATTTATGTCGAATTAAAAACGATGTAGTACTTGATTTCGATAATTGCACTGTAAAAGTACAAGAAATTTAATATTTTTGCAGCTATATCTTTGCTCCCATCGTACTAATTCACGTGTCCGTCCATCCAATTGTTGTTTTAAAGATTGGTATTCTTCCAATTTTTTACATTAATGTCGCCTAGCGATGAATGCGCATGAAACTAAATTAAAGATTTATCGAATAATTTCTCAAATTCATCATTGCAGTCACCTTCTTCTCAATTTCCGTGTAACAACAAGTATTTAAAAATATATATTCATACCATTGACCTTCTCCAATAATAAATGACAGTCTGTCACTGACAAATTTAACCTCTTTCACTGCTAACATTGCCTGATTAAATATTGTTGGTATTCTGACATAAGGAAAACTGGTTAATCGAAACTTTATATATAATTCTTTATCTCACTTACATATTACAATACACAAGTATTATATAAATACTATATCTGCATAACTTGTTGATAAAAACTATTTTGTATGCTGAATATTACTAAAGAGAAATTAATAATTGGCCTCCCGTTGCCCCCATTAAACGACCAAAATGAATAAATATTATTGGTCATTCATGTATTTATTGAATTACCAAATCCGTATTAATTATTAATTATTTATTATTGTCCGTTATTTCTTTATATCAATTCTCGATTTCATATTTTACCACTATAACAATAACAATGTTCAAGTAACAATAATGCGTTTTAAAATAAAAACAAATCTTATCTTCACGTAAGTAAACTATCAACGATAAGTATTTTAAAACAAATTATTTAACGCAAGCCTGCGAATGATAAGGATGAATACATAATCGAATACGCAAGCTATAATAGCCGTTGACTATCGCTCCCTCGAGTTCTAGTACCGCTGAAAATCACAACGATTCATTTGTATTTTTTAGAGATATCTGTTATCGGATAACGAGGAGCACAAGCAGCTGTTCGAGCTAATGCTGCGGATGCTGGAGTATGAGCCATCGTCTCGGATTACCCTGAAAGAGGCGTTGGCGCACCCCTTTTTTGACAAGCTGCCCGCCAATCAGCGACTTACTGACCCGCGAGCTGCCGGCGACTCTCAACAGTCACACGAGCGCTCACACTCGCTCTCTCGATGAAGCTAGGGGAGGGACCGCACCGCTGGCTGCCCAGCGACGTCGGCACGCCGATGCATTGGCTCAGCTGTCGATCAGTCGCTCGTTGCGCGATGACCCGTCGTGATCATTTTACGTACATGGCTCAAGGTGTTCGCGATAGGCACTACCGAGTCTCCTACCGCTGCAGCTTACATTCGTTGATCGTTCGTTCGTTCGTCCCTCCCATCCATCCATCCACTCATCTCCTACTCATCCATCCATCATCCATCCATCCATCTATCCATCCATTCACCTATCGATTATCTATATATGTATAATGTGTTCCGCCTTACCCTTTTTTTTTTTCTTTTTTTTTAATCCCTACTCCCCCCTAATTTACTATCTTGGTAATTGTGCGCCAATCGTTGGTAAATAAGCTTGAGCCATAATCGATGTGTCGGTCCTGTTGATTAAAAAATAAACAAAAATAAAATAACATAAAAAAATACGAATAATTATGTAATATTACTTTCAAATTTAGGGCAATAATTTTTTCTGCTAAATTTGAAGTCGCTAATAATGGCGTGTTTGTGCGTGTGTTTTGTATACATGCTCTCGTAGAATCCGATTATTGTAACGGAGAAATAACATGTTCGAGATGATGGAAAAATTTAATTTTATGTAAATTCCTTGTGTGAAAGAAAGAATTTTGGAATTTTATTTTTGACCAATGAGAAGTTGCTGTATTTGTTGATTCTTGAAAGAAATCATTAATGTCTAAGAGTCAATGTAAAGTATGCTAAGGACAGCTTGTGCGCGCGTCCCGCTAACTTGTAGACATTTTTGTAAGAGAATTTTCTGTACATTTTATCCCTTAATGTTCTTAAGATTATATTCTTAATATGCAATAACAACACAACATCGAAGAAAAGAGTAAAAAAAAAAGTAAGATTGAAAAATAAAAGAAATTATTTGCACTTTTCATTTGAATTATCACAATTGTTTGTTGTGTTGATTAATGACATAGAATCGATGACTGGAATAAGTCTGTTTATGTTTCAGCTAAGCTAAGTTAACAGATAATTTTTTAGAGTAGGGTAAACTAGTGTTTAATTCATAACGAAAAGGACGAGTGAAATTTTTACAAAGGATTTTTCCTACTTTCTTCTCGCTTCCTTTGGCCAAATGAAGAATTTGATGATCTATGGAAAAGAAGTTCGAAGTGTAAATAAGTAAAAAAAAAAACTGTTTAAATTCTAATTCATCGCTTTTTTCCGTACACCTTCATACTGCTAAATATATATTAAGTAAGCGAATATCACTTATCTAAACCTTTCAAAGTTTTTCTTAAGTTTAATTTCATTTTAAAATTGTATGTGTAAAAACTGATAATTTCATTTTAAAAGCTATATATTAAAATAGTTTTAACGTTGATGTTTAATCATCTGCATCGGCTTGTATCTTAAGAATAGGAGTATATAGTATTATATACTTTTATGTTATTTGAGTTTTATGAACGATTATTTTTTGAAATACATTATTATATTTTTCAAAGCAAAATATAATATAATTTGTGAAATAAAAGCTAAGTTTAATAGTTTATATTTGTAAATATTCAATAAACCTCTAATGTCTTGGTTTTATTATGCATACATGCGATTTTCATTCGTGTTTTGTAAAACTCAATTTTTATTTGAAAACTTAGAACATTCTGATTTATTTTTATTAGTGAGATTTAGGTTTTACTTACCATAAATAAATAGGAGATTATATAAAGAATAATAAACATTTGAAATAAACAATACATGTTTATTTGAAACAATACTTTCAACAATTTTAAAATGTACTTTTACAGACTATATATGTTTCATTTCATGAATAATTAATTAGACATCCATGTTCCATATTTCCAAACATAATCATTTTGAAAGTGTAGATAAATAAATTTTTATTTTCTATTAAAAATAAAACAATATAATCAACAATTTTCGCTGATAAAACATTGAAAGTTTATTTTTAACATGCTTATATATATATATATATATATATATATATATTGCGCGCTTATGTGTGAGCGAGAAAGTGCGTGTGTTTGTTTCTATACACACGCGTGTGTGTTTGTGTATATATAGAATACGATAGATTAATTTTATCAATAGTAAATTTGTAGTTTTTAATATAATTTTTAAATAAATTGCTTTACATATAGTAAATAACAGCCAAAAGTTACGATATTTAATGCTGAACTTGAGCTACGAAATTAATTTTTCTCCGCAGTATAAAATTAACATTTACATTTAATGGCCCCATATAGAATTTCGTGTAAAAATTACGATAAAAATCGTAAAATCTTATTCGTACAATTATTTGATGGTTACGAGTATAAAAGTAATAAAAATACTTTATACCCATAGACTTGGAAATTGTAAAATTGTAGTGTCTGACAACACATATAACTGGTTCAGATTTTTATTTTATATATTGAAAGAATATAAATAACGATGAGAAATAATAAAATATGGAATCGATGGCTTAAGCAGAGTTACATCGACCAGGTCTTTATATATCAGGGAAATGATAAACTTCGGGTAAAGACGATGAATAATTCGTATCATATAGTTGTGCTTTGATAAATTCTTCGTAATTGTTTGGTTTTGGATGTACTGTTGCAAGTGCTGAAATGTAAAAAAAAAATCTTATAGAACTTCTCTAAAGCTTTCGTTTTAATTTACTATACATTATAACGAACATAACGATAATTTTAATTCAAACGTATTGTTAATTTTTGTTTGCATTATTTGTGTACGATTGAATATGCATTTATTCTTATTCTTCTTCAATTTCAAATCAGACTTGATTGTTAAATTATATAAATATAACGAATAAAATTTTGTAATATATATGTAGTATAAAGAAAGCAAAACATTAGAAAAATCAAAAATTGTATTTTATAATCATCTTAAAAAATTAATTGATAATCCATTGCCCAGCGCACAACTGATTAACGATAAAAGAAATATCAAAAAATAATAATTAAAAAAAAACTTTATAAAGTCATTTTAAATTTCGGGAATTGGAAGCGAGGAGTTTTTCTTTAAATAGATATTTCAATGGGTTGAGTAAAAATCAAAATAAGCGGAAACAACGCGATTCGAGAATTCGGTGTTGGGCAACGGTGCCGGCGTTTTCATTTATTAAATATTTGTCCGTAATTTTCACTCGCCCGTGATCATAAAAACATCGTGTGAGCGTTGGATTGAATTTCAAGCGATCCGAACGTATAGTACAACGGTCTAACGAACGATCGTCTCAATTTCATTATCCTGGAGAAATATACAAATAGTATGCTCACAATTAGTGTAAGCGTAGTCCATGAGTTTGATGGCTATTTGGAGCGAGCAATTCTTGATATTCTTGATAGGTGGGTAAACAGAGCCGTTGCGAAGATCGTCGGCGGTGACGATATCGGCGAGGGTGGTCGCCGCCAGGAGGAAAATCTCATCGGGTATATTCATTATGCCACAGCAGATTATCCCGAGGGCCGTACCCGGGAAGATGTAGCTGTTGTTGCCTTGGCCCGGGTAGAGAGTCTTGCCGTCATATGTCACCGGCTTGAAAGGCGAGCCGCTTGCGAAAATCGCGCGGCCCTGTATTGCAACGGACAAATCCAAATATATAGATAAAGTCGTTATTATCTGAACTGAAATTTTCATGCCCCGTTTGTGCAATCGAACAAATATAAAGACTTAATTTAAAAATAATCAGCCAATAATAATTGTTTTGAAAATCCCGTCTCCCTCTTTTCTCTCTGTCTTTACTTTTAATAAGTATTGAGGTAAATACATTAAAGGAGAAAGAGAGAAAATATGGGATGGACGGGACGATCGTGTGCTCCTTCCCCCGTGACGCCAAACTCCTGCCAAAACATGTCACCGAAGAGTTACCTGAGTAGCTGAGTAGGCCTCCTCGGCGGTGCACTCGGCCTTGATGGTCGGATTGCTGAGAGCAAAGATGACGGGACGTTTATTGTTCTCGCCCATTTCGACAAGTATATCCTGGGTGAAGGCGCCGCCGATAGCCGACGCCCCAATAAGGACCGTAGGTTTCACCTGGCGAACCACCTCCGCGAGGGTGTCTACCGGCTTGTGGTTCTGACGGGCGAATTGGCTCTTGTGCGTAGTCACGCCACCCTTCGGTCGGTCCTGCACGATCAGGCCCAACGAGTCCACCATCCAGATGCGGTTCTTCGCCTCCTTCTCGCTCACACCCTCTTTTAACATCGCTAAGACACAGAGCGAGGCGATGCCCAACGACGCCTTAAAAATTCAACGGGAGGATTTAGCGGAGCACGGAGATTATCGTGACATTAAACGATAAATTCGCGATCGGCACGCGATGTGCCTTTAATAATGTTAGTGTTGAATTTGCGAGTCATCGTGTACGCGACAGATAGAGTCGGTCGTCAGCCGAGCTCTCAAGCGAATAAAAAATATCTGCTTAAAAAGAGCGGCTAATTTTTTCATTTGAAATGCACAAGATGTCGACGTAAATGTGAAAAATTCTTAGTGAGAAATATTTGACGATGACATCTTAGTCGCGGCCTTGTCACTCACCTCTCCGGCTCCCTGAAATACGATCGTATTCTCGTGGAGCTTGGTGTTGGTGAGTCGTAGGGAGGCGAGAAGCCCGGCGACGACGACCGCAGCCGTACCCTGGATGTCGTCGTTGAACATGCAATAACGCTCGCGGTACCTGGTGAGAAACCTGAAGGCATTCTTGTTGCCGAAGTCTTCGAATTGTATGAGAGTACTCTGACCGAAACGCTGGACGACAGCCTCCATGAACTCGTCCAAGAATTCATCATAGTCCTTGCCGGTTATGCGAGCATGACGGTGGCCCATGTACATCGGATCTCTCTGCAACATCTGCGCGGTGCGCGAATGAGTTTCGAGTGCGTGGAAAGAAGGGTCATCAAGGAAGGGCGAAAAACAAAAACAAACAAAAAAAATGTTTAAAGGTTAAAATGTCGCGCGACAACGCGAGAGATATTCGCTTATTAAAATAGAATGAGCGTGGCTCGGTGAAGACGGCGTAAAGAGCGCAATCTTAAACGAAAGAAAATCCATTCCAGTAGAGGTTCTTGCTGGCAATGGATAAAAGATTAAAAGGACGCGAGTTTTAAATAATTTAAGTGTCGGAGACTCGATGGGAGGATCGGAAAAACTGCATCGTGAACGAGGAGAGTGAAAGTGGTGAGACGATAATGATTCGTACTTGATTATCGGTTCCGACGTCGAGGGTGATGGGCAGACACTGCTGGGGCTTGATGCCGGCCAAGCCGGTGTAGAGCGAGAGCTTGCCGATGGGTATGCCCATGCCCTGGACCCCGAGATCACCAAGGCCGAGGATGCGCTCCCCGTCGGTGACGACGATCGCCCGCACGTTGTGCTCTGGCCAGTTCCTAATAACGTCGTAAACGTGGCCCTTGTCGTGGAAACTGATAAAGAGGCCGCGGGGCCTGCGGTAAATCATCCCGAACTTTTGGCAAGCGAGGCCCACCGTTGGCGTGTAAACGAGCGGCATCATCTTCTCCAAGTCGTCTTCAAGCAGACGATAGAATAGCTTCTCGTTCCTGTCCTGTGGATGGCTTATTCGTTCAATCGTCCCATCCCATTTATTTCCCATTATTTTTCAATATGAAAAAGCTCGCTCGACTCAATACGAATTGCCAATCGATCGTTTCAAGACTTTTTTCTTAACTGGACATTATATAGCTTATTCTGATTTGTAGTTGGGGTGTAATTGCAAAGAGCAGAATAAATTGTGAATAAATTGCATTATTGCAAATGCAAATCCGATACTATTGCTAACGTAAGACGAGAGTATTGTAATTCAGTATTGATTTATATAATCTACCGTTCCTCATTGGATGTGCTAAATACTTTTATATGACTTTATTTTTAATAGACGTGAAATACTTTTGTAAAGTTAGTGGTCTGACAAATCTGCAGTTATTATTAAAGTAATAAAAGCGCGTAAATTTGGAACTTTATAAAATTAATATTTCTCCCAAAAGTCACGTTAGTTTCTTCTTAAATCTCACAAGCCGTTAATGAAATCATGCATGTCATTATATTGGCAATAATCGTTTTGAACGACAACCCGAGCTGCAATGCACATGCTATAATTAATTAACAATTAAAATTGATATTATAATGATTAATAAATTGTGTTTAGAAGGAAGTTTTGATTATAAATGAGGATACTATTTAGCTAGGAATATGCAAAATCATAGGTTATTATTGATTGATTGCCATTATAAATTATGCGTATGCATGAATTGTAAATTATATGAAAATATTATAAATGACATTATTCTTATTTAATTTAATATTTAATTCAAAAATATAAAAACTGTTAAATCTTATCTTATTTGTCAGAATTTTTAGTAAATTTCATTAAAAATTTGTTGTACATCTCTTATTTTATATATACACTGCAATTAATACAGTCATAATGACTCGACTATGCTCATATAATATTATTATTTAAATCGAATTGACAAATATTTAAAATACCAATTAATAATTTTATTTATGTAAATTTAATATTAGGTTATATATATATATATATATATATATATATATATATATATATTGACGATAAAGCAATTATTGTAATTTTAAATCAACAATCATGCAAGAATAATAATAATACTCGAGTCAACCAGAATGTTTTTTCATCCTTAATGTTTTCAAATGGTATAGCAGTTAACCTGGATTGCTTTCTAAATTCGAAAAATTAAAAGAATGAAGATAATATTGAATAAAAATGTGCATTATCATTGATATAGGACAAATCAACGAATTATTCATCTTCATTGATAGTAAAAATGCATTCGAGTATTACAATTATGTTGTTGTTTGTATTAGTTCTTTAAATGTCATTCTTTGGTCGTACATTCAACTATCCTTTTCTAAGAATATTTACATGATATTATATATATTTTATACGATATATAAAAGTCAAGCTACTTACAAATTTATTTCACTTTTACAGATTAAAGAACTTCGTGTAAAATATTCATAACATAATCGATTGCCGACATCAGGTTACATTGATTTGTAATTCATACGTTCGTGTTGCGTCAAGCTTTAAAGCACGTGAAAATACAGCTTTCAGCCTCTTAGTGAATCGCGTAAATGTCTTTTTAAAATGGACAGAGATTTTTAAAGGTAGTGTATTTCAAGTGCAGGCTAATGTCCTCGATTTGATCTCAAAATTCTCGCGAGTTACGAATAAAGCGGAAATTTATCAACAAGACATAAACAAACCAGTAGGCCGATGAGGTAAATGTACTTGGAGAGATCGTCGGGGTATCGCTCGAGGTTGAGCTTGCATAGTTTCAGCTGCTCTTCCTGAGTCCTGACGACCGCTGGCAGTAGTCCATGTATGCCCAGGGACATTCGCTCTTCGATTGTGAAGGCCAGGCCCTGATAATCAAATGCATAATAGTAGACGAATGTGATTTTTCAATTTGCCAATGTGTTCGTAGGCAGTAGAACAAAGAATTTATATGCTGTTATAATGCTTGAAAGGAAATTTAATTTATTCGTTCGATTGCGTTAATAGAGTATTGCATTTATACTAGTCGCATGCGAATCCAATACAAAAGGACTTTGTTTCCTGTAATAGACCGAATTACCATATCTATATTTATTTCAACGAAATCTCAAGATAATATATTTTAATTTTTTAATTTTGAGACACAATCTATATCAAATGTATGTAATAATAAATTAACCAAATCCATCGTTTACGTTTAAAAGATATTGGCTTAATAGGGGAGAATATATCGTAGTTATGTAAACATTATTGACAATTGTAATCTATTAATAATCTATTCGATTAATTTTATAAAAAAAATAAAAAATATTAATAATTTATTGCCATAGTTCTTCGAATATATTTTATAATTTCAAATAGAACATTTAATATTTAATGTTCATTATATGCGATGCATCTAAAAATGCGAATGAATGCCAATAAATTAAAATTATTACCTACATTGCACATATTCTGAGAATAATTAAATAGAAGCGTATTTAACGTCGACATGAAAAGAAACTTTCTATGCAAATTGATGAAAATAGGTATATAGCATTTTTATAAATTTCAAATGCCTACATTTAAAACTATTAACAATCTAGATCAAGATTCTTATAAAACAAAACTGTTTAAATAAAAGTTTACGAGTATTATAGAAGCCATACATTAAGCTGAATGTAATAAAAGAAACGAAGTATGGAGTAGTAACGATCAAGTGGTGAAGAAAGCCATGACCTAGAGAAAACTGGTGCATGTCCTTGCATTACTTAATAAATATGTACACGTGTCTACTGACAGTGTCTCATTAGAGTGCGTAAGCTTTCAAGAACACTCATCCACTGATGTATATATATATAACACCCCCCCCCCCCCATCCTCCTCTCCTTTTCACCTGCCCATATGAGTTAAAGTTATCAGGCTCATCGTGCCATCAGCTGACATAGACACATTACTATCCTTAATGAGGGAACATAACATCACTATTATAATTTTGCCTTATATTTTTATCTCTTTATCTCTTGAAATGGTCGTTGGAAGTGCGCCATAAATAGAATACTAATTATAATGGCACATAAATTATTTTCTTTCTACTTTACTATTCAGATAATGCATTGTAATTCGTAGAAATAAATCTGTAGATAGTGTAGATTTTGTTGGAATTTTATATATAAATATGAACAAAAATAATTTTCATTTCAAATTTATCCCCAAGATACCGAATAACATTAATAATACAAAAATTATCATCCAATTTCAAGATGTAATAATTCTTCGACATTATCAATGAAACATATACAGATAATCATTAAACAAGTAGGTAATGACACACGATGATTACTATTTACGATGTTCACTACTTAATGAAATAAATACTTTTTACGATCGGAATAAAAACTAACGATCGTGTCGATAGTTATTTCGTTACGTAAAATGGTAAATTATTTAAGTACTTGAGTATTTTTAGATCAAAATTCAATCGAAACTCTTTATCAGCGAGATATTTCGTTTCAGTAGTAATCAAATGACAATTAATTATCTTATTGTTTCTATTAGCTTTCTATTTTTGCTTAAAAAATTCCAATATATATGGAGAATTAATATAATATATACGTTCATTTAATGTCAAATTATGTAAATATTTCAATTGCTCTAATTACAAACAAACGGATATAAAATAAAATCAAAAATAGTATGCAAATTAATTTAAATACATTTGAATTTGTATTTGAAATAATAAAAAGCATTTACATAATATTTTCTTATGTTCGGTAATACAAAAAAGTCTTCAATTAAACCATAATTTTGCAGAATGAATAATTACAATCTCGACTATACGAATATTTAAAAATTATATTCTCGATGACAATTACAAATACACGTATCAGATTTCATTTCTTTTAAAGCAAGACTCAATGACGTCAGATCTTATCCCATTACCATTTCTGCTTCTCATGCTATACAATTTTTTTCATTATTTTTTTTTTTTGCTTGAATTATATATATATATATATATATATATATATATATATATATACAAAGGTAGATTAGCATGAAACTCAAACAGATTTGTAATCTAACTTGTTCGTGAAAATTTTTTATTTTTAAGAGATTATATTATTACTTTATTAGTCTTATAAATTTTCTCATTTATATACTATCATATATATATAATGCGTAGATATTAAAATATATAACAAATTACTTGTTATGAGTAAATTTCAAATAGAACATAAATTTTCGAATTTTCTAAGTACTTCAAATACAATCGAATAAAATGTTGTTTTTTTTTTTGTGAAAATTTTAAGTAATATTACTGTTATGTTTTACTACATATCATTTTCGTACGATATTACCAAATTAATGTAAATATATGATGTAAAGGTTTTGTGATAAAGCATATTATACTCTATTAATTATCTATAATACCCAGTTTTATTATAATGTATTTTATATAATCGTTTAATGTACCGGGTATCAAAACATTTTATATTTACATAATAAGTTTTTATCGGAATTTATATTCTCTCATATTTCGAAGATTATACATTTTTATAAAACATTGACATTCCATCCTATCATATATTTTAAAATTTTAAAATAGTAATTCTTATATATTAACCGATAAAAGAACAAGAAAGAAAATTTTGTACAAATAAATTTCTCATTTTACGATAACTTCTGACGTTAATTTATTCATTGAATTTAATATTCACAATTTGCAAAGTTTTTCGTATGTGAAATTTTTATTTTTACTTGTATGATTGTTTAATTTAAATTTTCTGTACTAGAGAATATTAGGCTTTAGAGAATTTCTTTCTTTTTACGAATATGTAATATTATTCATATTTAAATACAGAGTGTTAAAAAAAAATCAATAGTCGCATAGCCCACCAACATCATGAATAATAAACTTTGTATTCGCTCTTACATCTTTGTCATATATACAATATTGTCATTCATGTGATATTCAAGAAAAAAAAATTAACAATATATCTAATTACTATATAAATAATACCTTTTATAGTTAATAATTTTTCAAAATAAAATGAATTGCCGATGAGTTTCAACACATATTAGACAAATATTATTTCAATAAAAATGTTGTACCCGCATCTTCATAAATTAAATATTAATTGTTTCTTAAATTATTCTTGATTTTCTGAAATCTGATAAGTTCCACGAATTATAAATCCTATTGTATACGAGCATATTCGTAGCTCATGTTCGTGAAGTATGTGACGGTATAAGGAAATAAAAATACAGCTCTTTACCATAATTATTGATCTGTAATGTAACCTTTCGATTACTTCTCTACGTTACATCAAAATACTATTCTATTTCCCTTTAAATACAAATTATACGATTTTATTGCATTACTTTCCTTAGCCATTTCCATAATGAAATAAGTAAATATATAGAAAGTCAAAAACCAATTACGAATGATACTTCAAAACAAGTATTTTCACGATATAGTAAGGCTTTTTATTAGAGTATTTTTATTGAATCTCACGATTAGTTTCTGATTCAGAACAATAAAATTGACTTGATAAAAATCACAAAATTATTAAAATATCAATTTTACGGCAGCCTAATGCTATTGGATTAGATGACGAAATCATTTAATCCGATCACATTTACAAACTTCTTGACGTATTTCAATTTTACAGTACATTATAAAATGCGAGTATATCTTATAAAGCAACATTTTGAGAAATATATCGAACTATCGAAGATAATAATAGTTGTTAAGAAAGACCGCTCTCTTAATTTTACAAATTAAGATGTGATATAATACATAGGTTTAATGTCATGAAAAATTTGCACATTAAATATCGTAAAAATATCACGATAAAATAAATACAATGTACAATTCGCAAAATTTAAATAATACAACTTAAAATGGATAAGGGATAATAATTTCAATTAATTGTAAATTAATAATACGACAATCATATTTTATGAGAGATTAATTTCGTCTTATCTTCGATTTTTAAATTCATTCAAGTTAACATTTATCGTCTATTTTTCTTTCCACACTTATTAGAGACCAAAACGGCGAGAAAATATCGTCGATTAGAATTTCATAATAAACTACATTCGGACAATTAGTTTAGCATCCGCCCGTTAAAATCCAGGGCTTTAAAACAAATCAAAACGTACATAATCTTCGGTGAAAGGATGGAATGGCTTTGCCTTAGCGAACACTCCCGCAGCACAACAAATCACCGCACGCGGATAAACAACACGAATATAATAAGAAAATTAAGCCTCGCAGTCTTGAGCGACGGGTGAGGCGAGGGGAAGCATCGAGCTCGCAAGATAATGTATATCAGAAAAATTACCCTTCCATCGATGGACAGGAGGGGCTCCGGTATGCGTAGCGAGCGGTTCTCGTGCGGGATCAATACCCACCAGTCGTTTTCCATTGTCAGCTCTGATTGCTTGGGAATTCAGCCTTGGAAGCATCACAGGCTAGTCGCGACCGGGAAAAAAAGCAGACCGAACGGTCGTCGTCGGGTCACGTCGCGAAAGAAGACAGGTGGCGAAGGTGGACAACGTAAGGCGAGGCTTTGTGAAATGAAGGGAGGGGCGAGGGAGGAGGCGAGAGCGCCGTCGATGTCGTAGCCGTCGCGACGCTCGATCCGTTCTGTTACGAGGTCCGCACGAGCCTTGGGGTAAAAGACCTCGCGCCACCTGCCCTCGGCTCTACCTCCATATAAACCACCACTGTGAATCGATAGTCCACTTCCTCGAGGAAAGCCAGGCCGATGCACTTTGGCTTAGACGTTGCGAGGATCCCGGCAATTACTAAGCGTCTTTCGCGCTGCTTCCTCTACTTCCACTACAAGGGGCACCTTTAAAGGAAAATATAGGAATAGACGAGCGATGAAGAACGACGAATGGCCGATGTAGATCGATTTTTAAAAGGAAATGTTCAACTAACATCGGTTTGCCTTAAGGAAGGCGAGATTCGATTATTCTCGATCGCTCTGCCGGCTTAAACTAACGATGGCACATATAAATAAAAAATGCAAATGCTTTGGTAAAAAAGCACAGTGTCAGCTATCCCCGGCAATAAAATAGAAGTGTGACATGGCGTTTCTTTCAACTATTTTCACAAATATTTGCTCGATCGATTTCACTATTGCTATACCGACAATGCTCGCGAATGTTAACGGATAACTTTCAAAATTACGATGCGCAATCGCTCCGCTTTAACATTCTCGAAAGAATGACTGAATGAGCAATGTAGTTTGTTTCGTAAAAAAAAAAAAAAAATATTTGCTTATTTTTTAAATGAACAATAATTAATATCCTTACTTATACATAATATACAAGGTTTATGTGCGTGCGTATTTCTATTCAAACGCTATCTGCGGAATAATATCTCATACAGTGGTTTTGAACCACCGATAATCTCAACTTTTAAATATCAAAACGTAACCCAACAATATCATGCCAAATAGAAGTCATTTATTTTAAATAATAATCATTTAATTAATTTATAAGTAAGAATGTGTAATCACTGCACAAACGTAATGTAATTTTTACTAAGAATTTTATAAGTCTTAAAATAATATATGTATCATAATATATTCAATTTATATGCTTCATATAAAACATATTATTTACAAATATTAATACAAACGTTCATCAAATTAAGCATAGAAGTCTTTAAATTGTAACAATGTACGGAATAACATTAATTATATAAATATTTCATATTTCATTGTGTAAAGGTATAAGTTGTATAATAAAGAAGATGATTAAAATCATTATACAATTGTAAAAGACGTAATTAAAAGATAATTTATGCGCTGTAAAAAAAAAAAGCGAATAATTTAAATATTGTTTTTTATAATTTCAATTATTCTAAATATATTTTTATTGTGAAAGATCTACCTCCTGTTCACTTGGCCTGATATTTTCTTACTTGTAGAAACACTGAAATTAAATATCATGTAAGCGATATAAATTATTAATATATAATATCAATGAGAAATCATCGATTCTTCTTCATTATCGCTTTTAATCACATTCATAATTAATATTTCCCATCGAAATTTCCTTTCAGTTGCTTATTTGTTCAGGTAAATCGAATTTTTTGAATGAACAAATTAAGCAATAATTTATTGCCGAATACACTTATTTATTTTTCGATTTACTTAATCGAAAAGCAACAAGTCTTAAATAACTTTCTAGTGTGCACTAACGAATTCATCGCCTTTACTATTACATTCCATTCCCACAATTCTCAATTATATTATTTATACTTTATGCAAATGTTACTTTTATGAAAAAACTGTTTGCCACAAATTAAATTTAACAAAATATATTTATATACCTTGAATAAGATTATGTTATAATAGCTTATGTTATATTCAACAAGTTCCATCTACATTAAATTTATTTTCATTAAATTTAGATTTTTTCTTAAAGAATTTTAAAGAATGTATGGTATTTTTATTAATGATTTAATTGCTCAGATAATTTACCAACCCGAATGAATTTTTGCAAAGTATCTACATTTCTTGCAAATAAAAATTAATGTTTTGTGCAGAATAACAAAAAATTAAAATAAAATTACGTTGTCGTTATAATGTCATGACACAATTGGTTTCATTAGATGATTGAAACAAATTTTGCCTTTAATCCATAACAATGGTCTAATACCGTGAAGAATTATTTAAAAATTCAACAATAGGAGAAAAAAAATTTATTTATAAATATTTAATATAGATTAGAAGATTAAAAAAAAAAAAAAAAAAAAACTTACTCTTATTAATTACATTGCAATAATCTATCACTAAGTAAAATTAATTAAGTAAATAAAACGATCGAGGCCTTATTTTTTGACAAGAAGACGTTCGTCAATATTTTCTTTTCCGAGTCTTTTCGTAAACGTTGAAAAGAAAGAAGGATAAAACGTATATGCAAACCATTCTTGCTGCTTTTTCCCAAGCATATTTTCCTTTCTGTATTCGCGTGTACGTAAATGAAAAACAACAAGGTAGGAAGGGGAAATGTTCATAAGCCACTTTGAAAATCGCGCGCATGGAGCGTATAAAAAGTGCAAGTCATCCTTACGCTTCGACCAAGTGCTTACAAGACGACAAAGCCGTTGCTCCTTCTACTCCACTCGAACGAATCCTGACAGATGCAGGACGACCTTGAAGACGAAGTATCACCTAAGGCTGAAGTACATCGAATACGAGGCAGAGGAGGAATATCAAACGGCAATAAATATTGCTATTAAAATTAATTGTTAAGCGACTTGAAACGAGTTTCAAACTGCATTATCAACAATTTTGCAAACCTCCTGTGAGTTTAAATTCGTTGGACTTAATCAATATATGACAATTGTGCATTAATCGTGCTGAAACCGATGAGCCTAAATTTTTCTTTTTTTTTTTTTATTAAGAATGCACTCAACGCCATTTAATCTACATTTAAATTTTCAATATAAATAATCTTGTCGAATTTTTACACTCTTTATGACAATATTGAATATTGCTAATACCATACGAGCCTTCTAATTCTAGATTATACTGTATTTTAGGAATGTTGAAACGACATTAGTCAATAATATTATTATTATTAAAAAAAGAAAAAAAATCAACAACAGGCATTTTTAATCGTTTTACTATGAATATTCATTCTGAAATTTCAAATTCTGAATAGAAATATAAATATGAGTGCATTTAAATGCAAAATAATGTGAATCATTAATAATATTCTTAACCTATTACATTATTAATTTTCTTTTTAATTTTGTACTAAACATTTTATATTCCTGTTCGCTATTATATCTCCATAATTTGATGATGATGATAATGATTTTTTTATTTATCTATCCTTTGAGATATATATAAATAATCGTGTATAATTGAAATATTTATTGGAAATCAATGAGATTTAATAATGTTGTTTGGTTCTATTATGCAAAACAAACTATTGAATGTTTATATAATTGTATAACAATCAAATGAACCCTTTTAATTGAAAATTACGTAGAATATAAATTTCATGCGATGACGAAAAATAAAGGCCGTAAAAATACTGAAATCTTTATCAAAATATGAAATATTGGATGACTATAAAATATGTATTTTATCATATTAAAAGAACTTTCATTTTCGAATAATTGAAATGCCAAAAAATGGATCATATATTTAAACAAATGCGTATTAACAAAGTATTATATTTCCAAATGATATAATATTTTTAAATCATTTGATATTTTGAAAACATTAAAGCTGTCTACAAAAGTTAAAATTTTTAAAAATCTTTACATAATATGAAAACTTAAAGTACCGATGACTAGTAATAAATATTCAAGTTAACGCGAGCAAAACTAATTTATTTATTTACAAAAAAAAGAAGTATTACTAAAAGTAAAATTATAATTATAATTGTACTATATTTCATTTGATATTCGATAATAAACATTCACATTTATCTTTACAATTACAGTTATGCTATCATTTGGGTTAGATTACACTATTACTTTGTCAGTATTTTTCATACTTATATTTTATTTTTAAATTTAAATTGAAATCATTTAAATTGAACAAAGTAATTATTTTATATTATATGGTGTTTATAACCGATTTATTTCCTTCACTTCATTTATCAAAATACAATGAAAAATTCAATAAAATAACTTGATAATATAGTATAGCTTAGTTTAAATAAAAAAATTCTTAAATATTATGAGTTGATATGAAAGGTGAAAAACAATTATGTATTTCTTTTTTTTAATTATGTCATGTTATAGAAAATTATTCTGAGTAATATAGTTAATCATACCATGTATGTATATATATATATATATATATATATAATTAAGTTGATAGAATTTTCTTAATAAATAAATGTTAAATGAATTTGTAATATAATGTTCTTCAGTAGACCAGGTAATTTATCTTTTTTTTAAGTCATATACATATTTGAAATATACAAATTGTTAGCATATATATATACATAATTACATAATGTATACACATTGTATGTAAATTATAAAGTAATTAAATTTTTAAATACAATTCTTTTATTACAATATTATTAAATATTCATAATATAAATATTTGTCATCTATATATTTGTATATATTTGTAAATGAAACTAAAGTTTGTATTAAATATCTTATGAGACCTAACTAAACCAATACAATTTTAATCATTTCTATAATATTCTATAATAATAATATAGTGAAGTCGAATATTTATATCAATTTATGGAGCTTGTTTTTTAAATTAAATTTAAAAATATATCTACATACAGATATATATATATATATAAGCAAATTTAAATTTGTTAAAGATGTCTTTATAATATTAAAAGCTGACATTAAAGATTTAGTAGAAACAAAATCTTCAAATTTTCAACTTATTCCAAAGTTGTCTATGTAGACTGACATCGTTCGATACATTTTATGAAATTAAAATTATATATATTTTTAATGATTTCGTCATTTTGTATTTCTCATTTTTATTACAGAGTCATTCGTACGCGTAGCAAATAATAATCTTAATGCCCATATTTAATTCATTTAGAAACAATTTTATCTAGTAAATGAGAGCATTTATTTTTGATAAGAATATGATTATCTCAAAGGGAGGGAGACAGAGAGAGAGAGAGAGAGAGAGAGAGAGAGAGAGAGAGAGAGATAGGTTGTATATAAATTTAAAAAATTATTCACATTGTAATTAATTCTCTATTAATTTTTTACAATATTTTGTACTCTGTTATCGAGGTGTTGTCAGCAAAAAATGCAACAACTTATAAAAGCTTAAAGTCGAGCTATCAATAATAGATTTAACGATCGATCATTAACCTCTGTACTTAATGTTATAAAATTGTCATTGCTTGTGTCTTTTACGCGAATTTCTCGGATATACTTATTGTATATAATGTCGTCGTGT
>NW_011948419.1:0-16784 GCF_000503995.2 Ceratosolen solmsi marchali | reverse complement strand
GGAAGTTTCATGAATTTTGTATTCCTGCTCTTTTCTATACGCAATGTTCTTCGTCGTAGACCGTCACGTACACGCACGAATAAGCATGAAAAGTCAATGCGAACCTTACGAAAAATAGTGGGTCAAGCGAACAAAATAACTGCAAGTTAATGAGTACAAAGAAGCGCCCGCACCATTTCGCCAATGTTTGACTGTTGTCTCCCCCCCCCCCCCAACCTATACCATTTCACTTCACGCCCTCTCACACGCTCTGTTCCTCTTTGTCACTTGCGGTATGGAAGTTTCCATAGGCTCCGAAATAGCCTGACGTAACAGAATTCGGCATCGCCTTCGGCTTCCTTTGGGAACTTGTGGCGACATCGAAAATCCCCCCCCCCCCCATTACCAACTGGTGACGACTTTCATCATTCTTTTACGCTGTGAGCTTGGACAGTTTGCAATCTAATGATACTACTTCCTCTACCTTCTACATTGGATAATTGTCACATGCACTGTAATTGTTGTTTTGTAGTATTTTCTAATTTTTATTATCATACAATCGGGAATTGTATATTTGATTTTAGCTACACGATACATTTCAAATTTGCTTCGTTGCTTCATTACAACCTAATTGGTAAATCCATAAGTCATTAAAATTCACATTGTCAATTTCTTTTCCATTATAAGCATATTTAATAAAGAATATTCTTGGAGAAATATTATTGTTATAGGCACATTAACGATGAGGTTGGCAATTTTTATATAACCTCGCGTTAGACACGTGAGTAATAATTCTAATTTAAAAGTAATTTTAAGGCTCTTGGATAATATCACTTTAAATACCTAGGAAATATGTCAGAAATGACTTACAGAAAGAAACTTTTTTTTTCTTATACAAATCTACATTTGCCTTTGTTATTATACGGAATTATCTTGATAAATATGTATACAAAGCACTTCAATATTCCTATAAATATCGAGATTTTCCAAGCAAAATTAACTATAACCATATTATATTAGCAGTCATTTGTTTGAATTCGCTATTTCACTCAATTTTAAAAGCATGGCTCGATTTTTTATAATAAATCAATTTAATAATAATAACAACAACAATAATAGATATTAGACATGATAAGTAATGTTTAGCTATTCATTTAAATTTAACACAACGGATTGCTTCACAAATTACTCAATAAATATAATGCGACCAGATAAATATACCATTTTTTAGATATTAAAATAATTACATTAATAATTTAATGTGTAAATTAAAAAATACCATTGACATATATATTATGTTTTTAATGATGAAACTTTTAATGTTTAATACAATTTATACTGCATAATTGATTATAAACTGTTTATTTTATATAATTAGAGTGAAAATTAAGCTCGTGCCATTTTGTGGTTTTTTTCTATTTATAATTTTAAAAAATTTAATGAGATTATAATTATTTCCATTCCTTTGGGTGAAATTATTTAGATGAAAAACTAAAAATGATAGTTATATAAACAATATTTAAAATTAATGATTGAAAATTTTACTTTAAGCCGTTAATATTTGTTTGACTTTGTCGAAAAGGAAGCTACGACGCTGTTCCCTATTTGCAAGAATCATTTGTTATTTGGCAGAGAAAAATCGTATTATTTATGTGTTAGCAGTTAGAGTAATTTTCTCGCATATGCGTACAAAATACTATAATTACTCTCTCTCTCTCTCTCTCTCTCTCTCTCTCTCTCTCTCTCTCTCTCTGGCTCGTGCGCTTACTCACTCACTCACGCACGCACCCAAGACACTCTCCCTTTCTTTCACTAGCTAAATCTAAATATCGGCGCAACGCACTTTAGATGGGAATCTTTCGTAGCATCGTTGTAAATTGTTCAACATCATTCGTTAGGTGGCAAAGAAAATGCTCTGCCTCCTAGTGCACCTTGCACTCGCACGAGCAGCGTCCAAGTGCAGAGACGAGCGTATCAACTTGACATTGCGACGAGAAATTCGGCCTTAGCCACAAATAGAATGGCGAGCGCCGAGGATGGTGCATTAGCATCGTTAGTTGGGTAGTAGTAGGAGCATCAACAGCAATGGCAGTAGTATTAGTAATAGTTAGCGCCGAGGATGGTGCATTAGCATCGTTAGTTGGGTAGTAGTAGGAGCATCAACAGCAATGGCAGTAGTATTAGTAGTAGTAGTAGTAGTAGTCGTAGTAGTAGTAGTAGTAGTAGTAGAAGCGAATATTAAGCGAGGGAAGACGTCGAAGCTTCAGGGTGGGGCAGAAAGTTAACTTCGACAGGGGATCGATCGACGTCCCCGGGGCTTTGTTTTTGGCACTCTCACCTTGTTAAGCTGGGGGTTGCGGAGATAATCGATGCCCCGCACGAGTCCGGGCGAGGACTCGTCTTTGGTGGGTCTCTGTCCCAGACGATCCATCATCATCGTGAACTAGTGGTTATGAAAAATAAATCAAACGGAACGAACGCCCTCGCGACGCGGCTCTCTCTCTCTCTCTCTCTCTGAACACACGATGCAGAACAGCTGCTCGCGGGTGCGCGCACTTAGGAGCCGTCGGGCACAATGACAGGAGGCCGAGATGAGCGTCGAGATTTAAAAGCTGCCGCGAGGCGTTTAGTGCGCATGCGCGGAAAGTGAGGCCACTTCGTGAAACACGCGCGATCAAAGTGTCGCGGAGCGCAGAAACGAAACACGGGGATTTTCGATTAAATGCCGACAATTTGTGACTGACTAGCGATAAAGAACAAACATCCTTATTTACATTCAATCGAGCACTCTGCCTGATAATAACCTCGTCGTCGTTTTTATTTAATTTTAGTTTGGCCGATTAAGAAATGTCGGACAACCAGGTTGGTAAGAATTTTGTTATGATCGGTCGCTTCGGGCGCCTGAATTGAATGGAAGAAAAAATCGATTATCATGTCAAATGGTCCTGCAAACATCTGTAGATTTCTCGTTAAAGCCCCAAAGGGCAATAATAATAATGATAAAACGTGTCTCGATTCGGTTCAATCAGCTCGTATTGTCGTATTGAGCACGTTTTGTCTCGTATTCGATTGTATAATTAATACAAACTGCATCGAAAAAAAAGAAGTTTTGCAGTTTTGGCGATGTCATGTTGTGGCACAATTTTCAAGACCTTTTTATTTAAATAATACTTTGATGCGCACTAACAACTTGGCAAATACAATATTAGATAATGGCAAAATTTACTCGTTAGCACAAAATATCATTATTTATTTTTATGTTTATTTTTTTTTTCATTTTTTTTTGTTTTTGTTTTTTTTTTTGTTTTTTTTTTGTTTTTTTTTTGTTTCTTTTTTTTTGTTTTTTGTTTTTGTTTTTGCAAAAGATCGTTTAATTTTAATTCCGTGACTTAGACTATTTTATAGTGAATTCATGGAAAAATAAATATGTTAACAAAAATATTAGTAAAAAAATTTCAGATATCGAAAATTGATAAAAATAATAAATAGATATGGAGGCAACGTACCGGTAAAAATGATCTAAATGATCACTTAAAACATTATTGCAATTTCATTTTAGAATCGATCAGAAACATAAAATTTTGAGAATAGTTTCAAATAAAACAACTTATTGGATTATAAAATGATCTGTTAATTAAAAAATTGAAATTAATTAGAATTAATAGCTTATGTAGATAATATGTCGCTATTTATTGAAAAGAATAAAAAAAAATATTAATATTTATTAATTATAATGAAGCGTGTTAAAGGAAATCGTCCTTTATTGTCTGTGCATTATTGTTTTGAGAGTTATGAATTATTCGGCACTCACAAATAAATTTATTACTCAATTGCAAAAAATAATTGTAACTATAATTATTTGATATACTGCGGGTAGTTGCCAATGCACGATTAATCCTTAATTACTTACAATTAATGTATTAAACTAGATCCTAGGATTTTAACAATATTCTATTAATTATTTTACATACGTACCAAAAATTTATTTACAATCACTTCCAATAATACTAATTATTCATATAAGTCGACATTAATGGGCTATTATTATAAATCTAAAAATAAAAGAAAATATGTAATGTCTAAATAGTCAAAAAATGATTTTTAAAACGCGCGTAAGAAAAATTATAAAATTTTAATGGACACAAAGCGCATTTAAATGCATGAAATTCTATTTTCGTAAAAAAATTGTAAACAAAGACAATTAGTCCTTATCGCAGTAATAACTAACTATAAACAGGATACCCTAAAAATTCACAATAAATTAAAATAATGAATATAAATAAATGCATATGCAGGCAAGAGATCGTCCCTTTTGATTGTCCTTTGAAATAAAAGTTTTAATGCAAAATTAATATTAAAATCTAAATAAAAAAAAAATCTATATGTATAATATAAATATCTATAAGTAGATTAAATATTAGCATATATAGTATAGTATAATATTATTTTAGTAATAACTAAAATATCTATATGTATCTATATAAATTTATTAACCAAAAAAAAAAAAAAAAACTTTTTGACAATCATTATATTAATGGAGTATTAATCGTCGAGTATCTTATAAAAACTTTTGAACGGATGAATTATAAATATCGAAAGCATTTAAATTACAATTACGAATAAACGGAAAGTAAATAAAAAATAATTAGCATTACTTTAGATTATGAAAATATTCGTTGTTAATGCATTAAAGAACGATTTAAGCAATACGATATAAAAATAATTAATGTTAACATAAAATAATTATGACTGAAGAGAACGAAGGACCCACTAAATAAGTATAAACAATTTGAAAATTATAAAATTGAACGAATGCTATTAAAATTAATACAATTGAATACAATATTATAATGATATTCTAATATTAATTTAAAGGTCATAATTATAATATATTAATCACTTAACGTATAAACGCGCGGTTTTTGTTTACAATAACGCTAATTCTATAAAGTCTATCATATAAATAACATATTAATAGTTATGATTTTAAATAAACTCATACAATAATAATCTCGATTGTTATGACATTTTTCATTTGCTAATCAATATTATTATCATTCATATACAAATGTTTTTTTTTTTTGTTTTTTTTTTTTTTTTTGACTCACGTTTAAAATGTAAATATTTCACACTCTTTTCCTCTACATTACAAATCCATAAATTTATCACAACAATACGCATCTTAATTAAATATATACATTTTAAGTAAAAGCGTATATTGTATTAACCATTTTGCCATTACCTAAATTCATTGTCGGGCAATTTTGAGACAAAAAACTGATCGCAATATGCCCTATAAAAATAATCAAGTGAAACACAATTGCGATAAAATATATTACTGAATGATTAGTTATTTAATGTGAAGCGTATCGCAACAATTGCATAATAGCC
Organism: Ceratosolen solmsi marchali; assembly: GCF_000503995.2. Taxonomy (NCBI): domain Eukaryota; kingdom Metazoa; phylum Arthropoda; class Insecta; order Hymenoptera; family Agaonidae; genus Ceratosolen; species Ceratosolen solmsi. Next base: position 11,414 of record NW_011948419.1, on the reverse strand, counting down.
ATTGATTTGAATTTAACGAGAATTCGTCAAAATATATAATCGCATGTCAAAATTATTTCGCCTCCTGCTACTCATACTATTATGACTAAACCATATCATCGTATCGCACATGAAGCGTAATATCAAATTAATGCGGATACGCTCGATTCGAAGCGCGATGAATAGCTAAAAACATTCGATTGCAATGTTGCCCAAATTCACGCGTCTAGAGCACGACAATAGCGTGCGAAAATTAATCAGCGCATCCGCACTGCCATCCTCCCTTATGACAAATAACTACAAAAGTATAACGATCACGAGGACCAAATCGTTCCCTCCTTCGCTAAGACACGGACTTGTCCCCCGAATCTCTAATTGCGCGCGTTCGGCTTATCGATAACCCGAACCTTATCCGGATCTTCCTGCTCCCTCGCGCTCTCACCACAGTGGAATTCATCGAATAATTTAATCGACGAGATGGGCTGCGATGATAGTAGACCCTCTTCCCAGACCCTATCCTGGCATTAATTGGGTCGTTGTTAACGAGGAAAGTAGACTGCGAGTACCGCGACCAAAGGATTTCACGGCTTGCGGTTGCACGAACTGTCGCACGTTCACACGATCGTCGGTAACAGCAATCGATGACGTGTACTCTAAGTTTTAGCGCCTTCGCTATTTTTCGCACAAACTATCATCTAATGCCGGACATTATAATATCCGCCCTTGTGGGTTAGAATGTCTTAGGTAGGGTAAGGGAGGAGATAAGCTTGCACATCGGCACAGGCGTTATCTCCTCGCTCTCACATTCTTGGGCAATTTATATTTAGTGTACGCTCATTCTAAGGTCATTAATAGTTGAATAATCACGCGATTACAAGTAAGCTCGTCAGTCTTTGGTGAATCGAACTTTAAATACCATTTTAATATATATTAGCCATAGACACATAGAGAGGTTTAAGGCTAAGTCAAGGACGCGAGAGCAAAGGAAATGTATGTTTGTTATAAAATTTATACAATCGCAACTACGAAGTGTATCTACGATTTTGGATTCTTCAAATAATTTTTATTTGCCAGCCCAATGCATTATCCGAACTATTAGACATTATAATGTACGATTTAATTATTTTTTTTTTATTATACTGATACGAAATTGCGACGCAATTAAAGAAAAACGAATACGATTCTCTTCGTTAAAATGCATACCCTCCCCCCACCCCGCCCCACCCCACCCCACCCCACCCCGCCCCATCACTCTATTCGATTTCATATAATGTTGAGTTCGTTACTGATACGATATCAAAAATGTCGAAAGTAGAGTGAGTTATATGAAACAAAAATGAGAACAGATTTAAATAATTTTAAACAAACTGTTTAGAAATTAGGAAATCTAGCGGCTCTATTCGTTAAAATGTTCAGCTAATAATTACATTCGCAATGCATTTGCTGTTCACTTATTATTTCATCACTTTTTTCATTACCTTTGTCAGTATTTAAAAGAGCTGTTAGAAAACAATGTAGAATAAAAAATACGTAAGAAATAATTTAAGTTAAATTATTGATCTGTAGTTATATGAAAGCTAAAAAAACATTTAAAATACTGTAACTAACGAAGACTTTTACTTTAAAAATATGCATCTAAAGTTAAGATAATGAGAATGAATTAGAAGATGTATAAATTAACTGGTAAATGAAAGTTATGCTTGAGCTATCACATCGCATTATCAGTATAAAAAAGATTATTTGGCCTTAATTGTATATATTGAACCGTTCGATAATGGTTTAAGGTACTAAAGTAACTTACCTTAATATTTCATTTTTAACATTGTTTATTATTATGCCTTTGTTAGCTACCAACAACTTGTATTTCAGTTTTTTCATTTTATTTCAATTTCATTTCGTTTCTTATTGCCATGTCTAATTTACGTATTAGCTGAATTAATCAATTATCCTAACTTACACGATCCTGTAATTAATATTAATGCGAAAAGAATAATACTATTTATTTATCAGTTTTGTAATTTAAACTATTGAAAATAGTTTTCTTAACCGTATTAAGAAAATAACAAAATTAAATTACCAGCTATATAATTTTTAATTATAATAAAATGTTACGAATGAGATCGTTTCACTAAACGATAAAAATAAAATTTCTTAGTATTTCGTATTTTCAAAAAATTATTTACAATAATTTTTACTAAGTATTTTCTATTCTTAATTTATAATCATATTTAAGATTAATTATGTCACATTGAAAAAGCCACATAAATTGGAATACGAGGTCTTCCATAAAGTACAATTTATCTAAAATAATTTCTAAATAATTCGCACGATTGGACTGATCTTGGTTATATTAATGAGCTAATTAAACTTTGTTCTACAATACAGCAATTTCAAAACATGTGAATGATTATTATAATATACTAAATTAATCCGAAATAAATATACGAAATCTGTTATAATTTATACCAATATTTTTCTTTTTATTTATTTATTTATTTATTTATTTATTTTTTTTTTTTTTTTTTTTTTTTTTTTTTTTTTTTTTTTTAATAGAAATTTGTACAGAAATTATATTAATAAAACTAATATTTTACTCAGCATGCAGCATTGTATAATATGAGCTCGGCACTGAAAAATTACCATTCTATGACTAAATTGCCATGAAACACTATTTATGGCTGTATTTTTAATATCAATTCTAATATTAATACTACTTCTCCGCGTATTTAAAAAGAATTTGCAGCGAAATTCAGTGTTTATTTAAAAGCAATGATCGTTGCTTAAATTTTCTTTAGATTTATACGAGAAAGACCTTCTTTGGTTTCTTTAGTTCAGATACAAAGACATTCGTATTTAGAATTGCTAAAATTATCTGACTAATTTTTTCTTTAATTAATATAAATTACAGCAACACAAAATACAGCAGCACGAGGCCATTAAACAATGAACCTGCGTATTAATTCCGTTATAAACCTGCTGCTGATGCAAGACCTTGGACCCCTTTGAAATTTTTGCACATCCATTATTACAATGACTAATCGCGACTCCTTGATCCGTAGCTCTTAAAGAAAAAAGGTAATTCTATTGGATCAAGTGATTAAGACGCGCGAAAATGCGAGAGTACCAATATAACTTTCTAAATTAATGTTAATGAAGTAAATTATAAAGGAATACTTTCATATAATTGCCTAAATTCCTGTATATATACATTGCTTTACGATCGAGCAATAATGGTTTAAGACAATTTTAAAATCGTATATATTTTTTTTAATTTTGTTTTTATTTCATTTTAAATTTATAATTATCATTGTATATTTTTAACGACTCATATATTTATAAAGCTATTAAGATATTTTTAATTATTACTAAAAATCATTGTCATAGGTAATTGAAAAATAAATTAATAATGATATAATATAAAATTATTTTCAGGATGAACTTTAAATTAATCTTATCAAAGATTTTCTTTGTTAATATAAATGAAAACAAAATTTTTTAACATCTACATTCTATAATAGCAATAGTGGAAGTAATTATATATTTTTTAAAGTAATCTAGAAATATTTGTTTTCAAAAAATAAGAAACAATACGCTCTTTCATAAATTATTAATGATAAATACCACATTGCATATCAACGAAATTTTATTCTAAACGATTTTTATAGTTATTTTATTATTATACGTCGATATTAATAACAAATATTTCAATTTTACTATTAAATTAAGTACAGCGGGCTTTTCTGCATAATTTTCTCTTTATAAAATCAATAATCTACATTAGTTTATTAAATTGTTTTTAAAAAATTGAGCTACAGTTTAGTGATCCTAACTAAATTAAATTGTTCGTGTGCGTAATGCGAAATTTAGATTGTTGTAATGCTTGCTTTTGATTTCAATTTTGATACACGTTTTCTGAATATAAAATTCATTTATTAATAATGTGGGAGTTAACTTCGAGATCTTACTTATTCCAAAATTCTTACTTATTCCTAAATCTGTAACGATGAAAGCTAAATATTAACGACGATTTCGAAATAAACCTTCGAAAACTTTGGAAACTTGACAATTGAGACTGAAGTAGCTTAGAGAGTGGATTAATCAATATCATCTCAACTGAATTGACTTTAACGTAAAAATCTTTTATTCGTTTAATCCAGGGCATAATAATTTGACACGTTCCAAAACACCGGGTAAGGGGTCAACGAACTACTGCTCTCCTTGGCGAATGATAATAATTACTCGCGAGAAATCTCGAACGAACGGCACGAGAGTAGTATCCATTATATACAAAGATCCTTCGGTGCTCGAAGGTATATCTCTTATTCTTGCAGGACCCTCGCCCTACGAAGCCTGCCTGCCTGCCCCCCCCCCCCAGCTACTACACAGCGTTTATTATTATGACCGAAGTTGTTTTCTTTTGTTCTTTTGTTTTCAGCGAGAATTTTTCATCGCTACTGTGAAAATACCAGTACTCTCAAAGCATTTCCAATCATTTTTTATTACTCATAAAATAGAGTTCACAGACAGCTTATCAAGACCGACCATTTAAGATTGAGAAAACTGCAAAAAATCTACCTTATATTTAATCGATGAACATTCAGTGTAAATAAGCCAGATCTTTCGTTTTTTGTATTATACTTAGTTGTTGTTTTTTATTGTTTTTTTTTTTTTAGGTGTTTAACTAAAACAAAACTAACGTTTCAAAGACTGGATCGATAAGTAGAATAATTTACTTATAAATAATTAATAAAACATTGATATTTAAATTTCAGGTATTAACGACTATTAACCTTTCTTCTTTGCTTATTTAACACTCATTTCCTACTTAATTTTGTTCTTCGGCTTATTATTACTTGGTCTAGTTTAATTCTTTCTATTCTTTCTATTCTTTCAAGTCAGATGCGAACTACTTTTGTAATTTATTTTTAAAAAATTTTCAAGAATAAATTTAACCGTTATTCAAGAAAAGTATCAATTTAAAATCTCCTCTTAGCTCTTACTTGTGAAGCTTTCTCTTCACTTTTTCCTTATTCGTTTCAATTTTTTACGCCATACATAAGTATATAATGATTGGCAAAACAACTATTTACAAAGAAATTATACATTTATTAATAGTAAATTTTCAGAGGTATTTTTACAGATTAAATATTTATAACGGATTTTTAAAAAATCATAGAAATATATACATATCAATGATATATTATATCATATTACATATAATGATATATGAATGCATAAATTTAGACGGTCAAACATTTACATATTTAATCAAGTAGATTCTTATTCCTACTGTAATTATATATTTAATAATTAAGGTAATTTACGCTTATAAGTTCCGCGTTATAATAAATTCAAATTGTAACAATCGGCATATAATATGATTTGAATAAATATTAATATATAACTGTATTTATTTCAAGAATATAGAACATTAAAGAAAATGAATTGTTACAGTTGTGATTAATCAAATGAACTTGTCATTTTTTGGTTTTAAAACCCGTATGAAAACAATAAAAAAGATAAAATATAAAGGAGATGAAATACCTACCAAATTTATAAATAAGAAATGGTGATAAAAATATTAAAGTTCGATATAATGTACAATATAATATACAAATATAATAATTATCGACAGCTTTTTATTGTATGAACGTTCAATTTCAATAGCTTCATCTGTTAAACCATAAGCGAACTTTCTTAATAAATATATTTTATTACAACAATAATATTCTTTAAGAAGTATGTGTAGAAGTACTTGCTTCGATTTTTGTATAACTGATGATTTTTTATTTTTTTTAAATTTTTACCGTTTAATAAAGTAGTTTAAAAAATATATAATTAATATTTTAACATATTTAAATATATAATTAATTTTTATATTGTCTTTTTTTCTATGTCATTATTCCCAATAGGGAAACGAGGCTTTTCAATGATAATTTTTTCATTTTGTATTCGAAAATGAATTCATGTAGTACTTATATCTACTTTACCTATTTTGTTTTCCTGATTCCTTCTGAAGTGAAAGTATGTATTATTCAAATATTTAATATTATTCAAAATAATATTTATTAAAGTGAGTTTGCACGACTTAGATTTTTTATATTCAGATAAATTGTCGAAATATTATTTCTGCCTCATAATGATGTTGAATCGAATGTTATTAATTAAAATTTATTTCAATATATAAAAAACATCTAATTAATTATCTTCTTGTCATCACGTTCATTCTCAGATTAAACAGAGTAAAAATGCTGATATGACACACTTTAAACATACAAATTAGTTTAATTTATGAAATATTTGCATCCAGTTAATTAAATTTATTTTACTCTTACTACACAAAGAACAAAATTTATCATTAGTCTATATGCATGTACGATGTAAACTTTACAATACAAAGATAGTTTAAGATATGTATGTATGTATGTTCTCTGTGTGCCATTACATTATTATACTTATTAACTGTACATTCTTATGTAAAAACGTATATGTAGATTTAATTTACAAGAAATTGATGAAAAAACTGATAAATTGTTAGTAAAGATATTAATTAGCATATCACAATGTCAATCCAATTTATAATACAATGGAATTATATTTCCGTCATAATTTATTTATAATGTTAATGTATAATATAATATATATACTGTAATAAACCAACAATGTTTAATTTCAAGATAAATTATTTATTTAATCAAATCCTTTGACAAGATTAGTTAACATTTATTTAACTTATATTTGCATGTATGTATGTATGTATGTATGTATGTATGTATGTATGTATGTATGTATGTATGCATGTATGTATGCATGTATGTATGCATGTATGTATGCATGTATGTATGCATGTATGTATGCATGTATGTATGCATGTATGTATGCATGTATGTATGCATGTATGTATGCATGTATGTATGCATGTATGTATGCATGTATGTATGCATGTATGTATGCATGTATGTATGCATGTATGTATGCATGTATGTATGCATGTATGTATGCATGTATGTATGCATGTATGTATGCATGTATGTATGCATGTATGTATGCATGTATGTATGCATGTATGTATGCATGTATGTATGCATGTATGTATGCATGTATGTATGCATGTATGTATGCATGTATGTATGCATGTATGTATGCATGTATGTATGCATGTATGTATGCATGTATGTATGCATGTATGTATGCATGTATGTATGCATGTATGTATGCATGTATGTATGCATGTATGTATGCATGTATGTATGCATGTATGTATGCATGTATGTATGCATGTATGTATGCATGTATGTATGCATGTATGTATGCATGTATGTATGCATGTATGTATGCATGTATGTATGCATGTATGTATGCATGTATGTATGCATGTATGTATGCATGTATGTATGCATGTATGCATGTATGTATGACTGTAGGTATGCATGCATGTATGTATGCATTTATGGGTATTCCTTGAAGGATATTTAACCTTAAAATAGTACACAAAGTAATACATTGATTGGAATAATAAATTTAAATATTGCGAATCATTATAAACGCAATGCATTGACAATTACCGTTAAATTCATTGAATGTATATTGAAACTCCAGACATTTTACTCTACGCAATTCACTATATAAAAATAAATTAAAATATTGCAATTCTAAACATTCAGACATATATGTTACCATCGGCATTGAGGTTATGATACTACGAACATTTTAACTTGTGTGGATTTTTCACTGTCGACCACTGAATTTCATTCGAACCAATCAGTTTGGCACATTATCAAGCCATTTATAAATTTCTTTACAATTATAATAACATAATTTCAATAAGTCAACATCGGGTATTGTCTAATCTAACAAAATAGTTGTTTACAATTGTTTATAATAGATTGTTTTATACCAAACCAAAAGATTTTTAATAAATTTAATAGCACATGATATTAAAAGACAACTTATTTTAAATTTATAATTTAATTGAAAAATTTTCATAAATGATAATATAATATATAATAAATAATAAGAACAATATTATGTTATAATTATGTATTAACAATAGTTTTTCAATAGTAAATAACAAATTATAAAAATAAAAATTAATTATTTACAATTAATCATAGATAAATAAAATAACTTAATTCATGAAAAAATTAATTCTCATGTGAACCAAACTATTTAATTTATCGTTTAATTAATAGAATTAAAATGTAAGAAAAATTTTATATTAAAAATCATTAATTTTACATAAAAATTCACAAATAGAAGAATAACTTAAATTTATACATTTAGACTAATAATTAATAAATTACTCAAAATAAAGACGTAACGATATACGAATTTCAAAATAAATATATTTAATATAAAAGATAAATAAGTGGCCCACTTAAAACTCAATATACTATATTTAAAAAACAAAAAAGGCAGTTAAATTAAATTTATAAAACACACATACCAATAGGGTTGAAAATAACATTTTTTTCAATAAAATTTACAAACACATTCATGGGATATACATCCATGCTGCATTCAGTTTTCAACTTTACATTAAATACAAAATACATAAATAGATAAAACAGATATATGACATGTACGCATCAAATAACAATCATAATACAATATCTCACTGACTTAAATTTCCATAATTATTTGCTAATTCAGCATTTTATTAAAACTGTCTGCATCTATATTCATTTAAAAGATTTTTAAAAACGTTCAACACTTTTATTAATAGAACAAAATTATACTGGAAAATTATTAAGAAAAAAATTCTTTTCACATACAATAACGTTTAAACATAATTATGAGGAAAATTGTACACAACGAAACATTTGTTAAACGAATGAGATGTGTGGTGGCCCTGAAAAGGGCCGATGTTTTTATGGTGTTTATATTTATTTTTGCTGTCCGGTGCTGCGGGACTCCCCAAAAGCAAAATTTACTTTGAGCTGGAGTACTTGGTGACAGCTTTGGTGCCCTCGCTGACGGCGTGCTTGGCCAGCTCACCGGGAAGCAGCAGCCTCACGGCCGTCTGGATTTCCCGGGACGTGATGGTCGAGCGTTTGTTGTAATGAGCGAGACGCGAAGCCTCGGCGGCGGTGCGCTCGAAGATGTCGTTCACGAAGCTGTTCATAATGCTCATGGCTTTGCTCGACACACCAGTGTCCGGGTGTACCTGCTTCAGCACCTTGTAGATGTAGATTGCGTAGCTCTCCTTCCTGCGCTTCTTTCTGTTCTTCTTGTCGCCCTTGGTGATGTTCTTCTGGGCCTTGCCCGACTTCTTCACTGCTTTGCCGCTCGCTTTGGGTGCCATAGTGAAAGTTCGAAAGAGGACTATCGAATGCTCGAACCACCGATTCTCCCTCCCTTATAACTGCTGGCCACCGTCACGGCCGCACCAATCACCGTCGCGCCTGTCCCCACCACTCGGCCACCGAGGCTTTGTCCCCCAATGTCCCGACCAGCCGCCTCATGGCGACCTATAAAAGCCCCAAGCAGCCCCTTAGCGCTTTACATTAGTCTATGATCGACTCCCGTTGACGACATCCGCTCGTCTCTATTAATACCTCCGTTAAACTAAAATCTAGCAACTCGTAATGTCCGGACGCGGCAAAGGTGGTGGTAAGGTCAAGGGAAAGTCAAAGACCCGTTCCAACAGGGCCGGACTCCAATTCCCCGTAGGACGTATTCACCGTCTCCTCCGCAAGGGCAATTACGCCGAGCGCGTTGGTGCCGGTGCTCCGGTCTACCTCGCAGCCGTCATGGAATACCTTGCGGCTGAGGTCCTCGAGTTAGCTGGCAATGCCGCCCGGGACAACAAAAAGACCCGTATCATCCCCCGTCACCTCCAGCTGGCCATCCGCAATGACGAGGAGCTCAACAAATTACTCTCGGGAGTGACCATCGCCCAGGGTGGAGTACTGCCCAACATCCAGGCTGTTCTCTTGCCCAAGAAGACCGAGAAGAGTAGTTAAAATACTTTTCCTTACACAGAAATCGGCCCTTTTCAGGGCCACTAAAACTTTTACGAAACGTTACACTGACCGTTCGATACAACCTTTTGCATTCATCTATTAATGAATGCATTTATAGAATTATTTCAATAAATGTATAATTGCCAAAATTGTAACAACTAAATTAATTTTTATATGCCAAGAATAATTAAAAACAGATTTTATAGTTTATTGGGAATATATTTCTAACAGTTATAAACATAACCAAGAAGAACCATTGGTAGAATATTGAGTCTGCGCAACAAACAGCAATTTCCTAGTCGTTTTACTAGTTATAAAAAAGTTTAGTAATTATTTACAGAAAATATTTTCAACATTCAACGACGTAATAGGTTGAGTTTTATATACAAATGGCATTTCTGTAATGAAAAGTAACTTTTTGGTATTTGCATACTAGTTATGCGCTTTAAAGTGAAGAATATGAATTGATTAATGCAGATGCCGATAGCATACATATGATAAAAATAAATTTTGTGTTCATATAAATAATATTGTTTAATAATATGATCTAAATTATATGAAATTGAGTTAAGTAATATTTTATTTCATTATATTTCATTCTCATTTAGTTGACAAAAGTTTTAAATATTCAAAATAAATTTCTAGAAATAAGAAAATATAATCCCATCAATCAATATATATCGAAAATGTTACCCTACGAAAAATTTTCATAAACAATATTATGTAGAAGGAATTCTACACAAAAAACAATTATCCTTGTTGAATTAATAATTTAATTGTTTATATAACAGGTATGAATATAAATATTAAAGACAAGAGCAAATAATTTTTTTAAATAAAAGCGATTTAATATAATTCATATGTCTTTTAGTACAAGTTACTACAATAATGCCAAAAAAAATAATTGTTATCTTAAAAAATTATTTACCAGCATTAAAAGCATATACTGCCATTACTTATTTGGCGTTTCCTAACCTAAATTTCATACACAATTAAGATGAATTAGATCTGACAAGCAAAATTACTTTTACAATTCAAATAAATAGGAAATATAAATTCAAGGCTTAAAAAATTTACAATTTAATATAACTATTATTTACAATTATGCATATTCAATTCTGTTAATAAAAGCCACGAGGTGTTGTGCAACTGTACTTTATATATTCCCCCATACACGAGATATATTACAAGTGTCCAATAATTAATCAATTTCAGTATAAAAATTAATAATTTATTTACAGATATTAATTGTATTCGGAATAAATTTTTTACTAGAACGTATAAAAGAAATGAGCACGCAATATTTAATTATGTTAACGTGTGACATTAAAGTGATTTGAAATTGAATTGGTAAAATTTGCGTATAAGTGTGAGATATACAAGAAATCTGTATTTTTTTTTGTCTTTTGCTCTTACTTTACTTTTTATATGTGTTTATTTGAACAGAAAATTATAATTTGCGAAATAGCG
>NW_011949845.1:0-481 GCF_000503995.2 Ceratosolen solmsi marchali | reverse complement strand
TGCCCAAATCCTACGCTATTACCTTAAATTATTCAGAAGTTTTCGACTAAAATCACACGTACCTTAAGATATTTGTAGCCAGCGCTGTCCTCCGCATGCACAAAAAATTTGGGAGTATTCGGGCTATTAGGTCGCCAGCATTTGTAGCCCATACCCTATGTTATTACCTTTAATTATTCGGAAGTTTATGACTTAAATCACTCGTACCTTAAGATATTTGTAGCCAATAATGTCCTCTACATGTACAAAGAATTTAATTTGGGAAGGATTGCGTTATTAGGTCGCCAGTATTTATCGCACAAACCCTATGCTATTACCTTAAATTATTCAGAAGTTTATGTCTGAAATCACTCGTACTTTAAGATATTTGTAGCCAGTGCTGTCCTCCACATGCACAAAGAATTTGGGAGTATTCGGGCTATTAAGTCGCCAGGATTTGTACCCCAAATCCTACGCTATTACCTTAAATTATTCAGAAGTT
>NW_011948436.1:3976979-3995362 GCF_000503995.2 Ceratosolen solmsi marchali | reverse complement strand
CTCTGTACATTGATAATTCAAACGACAAACAAATAGTAATTATAGACAATACCATTAGAATAATTTTTGCCTTAATATTACGTTTCCGATGATAAATTTCATTAATAAAAAATGCTTTGACCATGAATACCAATAAATCGCAACAATTTTATTTTTAATGTTATATTTTAATTTATGAAAAATATATCGTAGACAATAGTTGAAAAGATTTTTTTTTTTACTTCTTACGATCCTTTAAGTCTCGATATTAATGGCATTCGTATCCATAACTTTTGTAAAGAAAATTTAGTTAAGCCATTAGGCATTTTCTGTTTAATTATTTTCTTCTTATATTCTTATTCGTAAAACAAGATGTTTTTAGTTATAATTATAATGATTGTGCAGAAATATAACCATCATTTTCTTACTTGAAAAAATAAATTCAATTTTTCAGGATAATCCGTTTGATTCAAATTCTTAATAGGTTCATTAACAGAATATTTTGTTCGCTACGCCATTAGAAAAAGAAATTAAATCAGCATTAGTGAAACATTACATAACTCAATCTACATGAATATTGAAATTACTTAAATATTACATTTTTTGCTTGCAAAATATTAAAAATGAGTAAATACGTAATCAATAAGTAATTACGATGTTTTAATTATAAAAAAAGCAGCTGCAATATAATTATATTCCAACTTATATATATATATATATATATATATATATATATATATACATGCGTACATGTATATTAGGAATTTTTAATTATTTATTAATGTATGATTCATGTTTTCGATTTATTCGTAATATTCTCGGTAAATTTGTTAATATATTATTTAAATTGCTATTATATGATTAGCACTTTAGTCTTATATTGTTCGATAAAGTCTTAATTACATTGCCAAGTGTTCACGAAGACATATTTATTTATGATAAAGTATTCAGCCAAATTTTACAACGATGTAACAAACATAAACAATAAAATTCTAATTGTCAGAGAATGTTTGAGACAGATAAAAGTAAACTTTCGTACTCGAACATTCTATAATTAACTAAACGTTCAACAACTTGTTAAATAATGTTCTAAAAACATGTTATAAAAATAATGTTGTAAATGTATAAATTAATGTTTTAAGCAACAGTCGCTGTATGCATAAAATTTTATTTTAATTTTGTCTGGCTCTATTGGATGATTTTAAACAATCTTGACTCCCAACGATATCACAATTACTTCCCTTTGATTTACTTGGAGTTTCGAAAGTTCTATACTTATATTCAAGTACATTGGAATGTCTGCATGCAAATATCTAATTTAATTTGAAAATTATTGTAATTAAAAGTGCGGATTTTGATAATAAATGTGCTTTATTTTTTTTTTTTTTAAAGAATTCTGTCACTCGATTGACGTTCTAGAACTCTGGTGCACTCTTGAAAATCATTAGATATTCAATTATCTCAAATTTCATACTATCGTATTATTCATCTCAATGTTAATTTCAATTAAAACCCACTATTGACAATTAAATAAGTAATTATAACATTATTTAGCAATTTTATGCATAAAATTTTACGGAAAATTTTGCTTAATTAAATGTAACGTCAATGCCTTATCACCTACTATGAAGAGTATTTTTGTAAGGTTTCATAATTATTCAAATGAAATTTACTTTTTATAATTTCTAACATATTTAATTAAAAAAAAAAAGAAAACATAAATTCCGTTTATATCTTATTATAATACATATTTATGTATGCACAAAAACTTTTTAATTCGTCGATGTGTAAACCAAATTAATAATAATAATAATAATAATAATAATAATAATAATAATAATAATAATAATAATAATATTGAGAGAGAGAGAGAGAGAGAGAGAGAGAGAGAGAACAAAGAAAAATTATCCATATCAAGGACAGATAAATATTAGCAGCCGTATTGTACAATAATTGTCAGGTTAGTAAAAAATAAAATAAAAATAAACTTTATTTAAACTTGCAAATTTAAGAGAGCAAGAATTTAAATGTAAAAAGTATCTGTTGAATATATCTACCATGTAATCTAAACGTGTATTTTGCTTTTATAAGAATAGAAGTGATATAAGCGCGTTAATCACAATAATTTAAGCTCATAGACTTAGATGCTTAACGATTATTCGAATTATTATGATAATAGTGCGGTAAGCGTATGCTTCTAAATGCAAAATTTTTAATGCAAGTATATGAAGTCGAATAGAAATAGATAATATTTCAAATAAATTTTATTGCGTATTCAAATTATAATTCTAAATTAGAACTATAAACAAAAAGAATGTTAATTATTTTAATCTTTCTCAATTAGTTATAATACAGGGTGCCGTACACTCTGTAAAAACGTATGGAAATTTCGAATGAAGCGTACTATTGACTTTTGTCGTTAAAAGCGAATATTCATACGTCGCGTACACTAGACTAACTTTGCTCTGTAAGCCATCGAAATCACAATACAAACATAACATATTCATCAAAATATTTTAAGTATAAAATTGTTAAAGAAAAAAAACAAAACAAAACAAAACAAAACAAAACAAAAAAAAAACAACGTTACAGGGGGAGTGGATTTGTTATAAATTTGTTGAGCTTCAAACAAATAATACTGGTTAATTGGCCGGTTGGTTAGCTCAGCTTGTCAAATTTACAAAAGCTTGCACTAAATAAGGTAATTAATATCAGCGTATCCGTGTCAAATAACGCACAAAGAGATCCTGAATATAAACAATTTTCAAGTTTTCTATTACATTAAACATTGCAAAGTAATATTAACATTGCACCTGCTTGATGCAGTAACATTTACAATTTTATCAGTTTATAACTTTGCTCTTATGGAATTTGACGTTACAGTTTACTTATTTTAAAGCTGTGAATGGAAAAGCACACTGACGAAGTTTCAATATTTCCGGTATAGTCTAGGCTCGTACGCATTTTTCCTCCAGTGTTTTTATCTCCCTTCTCCTCTTCTCCCCCACTCAATCTCACTCCCTCGCCGTTTCTCTCTCTCTCTCTCTCTCTCTCTCTCTCTCTCTTTCTCTCCGCGTTAATTTCCGCCATATCTTTTTCTTTCTCGCTCTTCTCTTGATTCGACACAATTTCAGACATTCGGTCGTTCTTTCTCTTTCTCTCTCTCTCTCTCTCTCTCTCTCTCTCTCTTGGGCGCAAGCGCACACTCTAGACTCCCAGTCGTCGTACATTCCGCAGCGAACGGATTCCGGAGCGTTTTCTTCGAGAAGTGGCACGACTTACGGTACAGCATTTTCCAGCCGAGGACTCTTCGGGCAGTATGCTTCTCCTTTCTCTCTCTCTCTCTCTCTCTCTCTCTCGCTTCCTCTCTCCTTCCCTCTCTCCTTCCCTCTCTCCTTCCCTCTCTCCCTCCCACGGTCCCACTCTACCCCGCTCTCTTTTGGTTTTTCTCCACGTTCTCTTCCTCTTCCTTTTTACGTTCCGTGTCGTTTGCGTCTTGAAACGATGGACAAAGAGACACATTTAGCATTGATGCACCAGCAAACGAGTTAAGGCTTCGCCCATATAATTTTCACCTTAATTAGTTTTGCCTTTAACTGTATTGAGAAGAGAAAGAGGAGAGACGAAGAGGAGCGAATTATAGAGCGATGAAGCATCGACATGGCAAAATGTTCGATTATTATTTCGCTAGATACTGCGCATCCTACGTGTTTTCGCGATATCCGTAATGATCGCTTATGTATTTGAAATGTAAGAATATTATTGTATAACATAGTAAAAAGCTCATTTTATCGATATCTTATAACTGCAATAAACCAAGTGAAGTGAAGGAAAATTTGACACGTTCTTAACGAGAAGTTGGCTTCATGGCATAAGTTTTTGGTTCGAAGAATTCTGCAACGAAAGTACAACGCTCGAAAAATTATTTCAGGAGCTGTAAAAAGATTTTAACGTGTGTGTTCATATCGCATAAATATATCACTTTCACATTCTATTCATGGGATATGGAATGCGGATTCATTGCCGCTACCTTACGAGCATCATAATTTTATTATAATTACAATAAAACCCCAGCGTTATTCGTGTTTGCCGATCATCAAATTCGTGCGTTCTTTTATTTTTGACATTTTTCCGTAAATTACATTATTTTGAAGATTATGAAGAAACAATTATCACAACGTTTATAGCGATATTATGTAATAATCCGTGTCTAAAATATATTTCTATAAATTGAACGAGCTCATATCTAATTCGTATTTAATGCAGAGATTTTTATAAATTTGCATCTGATATAAGACACCAAACCTATCAAATGAAAGGAAGAAAAATGTAAATTCATTAAATATTTAAATATTCGTTCGGAAAGACAAACATTCAATTGGTATAATAAAATTTATATCAAGTTAAAATTTCCGCATATATAGAATTAGCAATTAAAGCTATACAATTGATTTTAAAAATGCACGATGATACTCAATACCGCAGATTATTTCTTTCGACTTTCGTGAATTTCATTAAATAAGAAATTTACAAAATTTTTTTTTCAATTTGCTTTATCTGGGAACTCGCATGCAAACTATTTCATTCAATGGCCAATGAATTATTGTAATATACATCGTGAAAAACTTAATTTTCATATTGTGGCTTCATACAATGACTACCGTCATTGAAAGTCATAATTATTATGAAGAAAAATCACTAGTCCGCAAGGATAATGTTACAAAAAAAAAAAAATTTAAAAAAAAAAAAAAAAAAAAAAAAAAAAAATTACATGAATTGCGTTTATGTTATAAGCATTATGTCTATTATTAATAATAGTCCATACGAATGAGACATTTATTGTACTAATAAAAATGATTATTATATTTAATTTAATGAAGCCTTAGTTAAAATTATGGACTTATGATAAATTACTTCACAATAAATAACGACTTTAACTCATTTATTATTAAACAAACCATTTGGTATGAAATAAGCACATATTGTATTATTAATAAATACTTAGGCATTATATTTTTAATATTTTACATACAAACACCTTTCTCTACACTAGAAATCGATGAATTATAATCATATAAATTATTGCTCCAATTGTTTTATTAAATTCCATCAATTTTTATCAGAGCCCATCCAAAAGAAATAGGGTAAATTTACAAATACAATTAAATATGAAGAAATAAATGATTAAAACAATTGGAATAAAAACAATTTTTATTCGAAGATAATCACAAAACTATATATCAAATTAATATTTGCCGAATGTGTGTGTGTGCGTGTGTGTGTGTGTGTGTGTGTGTGCGCGCGCGCGCGTTTGAGCGAGTGTAATCTGATTGTGAAGACATTAAGTATTATAAATTTGAAAGATAAATTATAAAAAGTATGATTTTTTTTTTTTTTTTTTTTTTTTTACAAATGTATCTAATATCATATTAACAAAATAAATAATAAAATCAATGAATTATAAATGATATATGATATGACCATGAGAAATTTAATTGCCCTTTTACTTTAATTTTTCAATTTAACGAATGATTTATATATGACAAATTTTGATTTATCGGTTAATCATTATTTCTAATAATTTCATGTTTTCATTATTCGAGATCCGTTTTTTCTCTGAATCCATGTAATCGTACATTGCAATGCGAAAGCAAAGACGCAAAGAAAATTATTATACTCGAATGTGACGGTTAAATTTAGCATAGATTATAAGTGAGATAATTTTCAAATCTGTTTCGCATTGTTGTCAAATTAAATAATTAAATACAAAACATCCGACAGCAATTGAAACCTTGCAGAGCTCAATAATATATTACCTTTGACAACGAGGAGGCGACCTGCCGTACCGGCCATACGACAATTCCCGATTTTACATAAAAATAATATAATAATAAGCAATTTGTGCAATAACCCGCCAGTTTCGCCATCGTTTCAAACACAATAATTCAGAATCCATTCAGCGTGCATTTCAAACTAATTGATAGAAAAGAAATTATTGAAAAAAATCTTTTGAATAAAAAAAAATATTTTCCATCCAATAGCTGCGCGGAGATTTCATCGTTGACAAATTGGCCTGTTGAACTTTTACAGTGGCATTAGCGTAAAGTCCGTGAAATATTTTGCTCTCGCAAAACTGGTAATACATTTGCAAACAAAACTTGCTTGTTGATTCGTTAGCAGATGTTCCACGATCTCTGTACGTCCTCCAGGCAAAAATTAATCAACTACACACGGTGGCAAGTACAAGTGTAATCTAGAATACGTCGACAGATAACGAGCTTTTCGAAAAAGTGCTTCACGATGTCTTGGCATTTCCAAGATACCCAACTACGCCAACGACAGAATGAAAGAAAGACATGAAAAATCAAAACTCGTGAAAAGAATAGCGACTGCCTTATGCCACTCTTAGCGAAAAAATCGCCAAAAACACAGCGACTTCGATCCGGCAATCGGACTTTTACGGCAAAGATGCATTGCGCATTAGTGGGCGAGAGGCATCGTCTTTAAAAGCAAGGCATAAATAAATAAGCAGATCGAGTCGGCGGTATACCGGGGCTTATCGGTGCGCGATCGAGAACCCGCTTAACGTACGTCCTTGACTCAATTCGCCGTCGTATGCAGTAATGCGTCTACTGTCCCGCACCGCGATCGTGGCTTTTCACAACCGTCGATCTCTCCTACTCTCTCTCTCTCTCTCTCTCTCTCTCTCTCTATCACAATTCGGCTCTTCCTCCTGATCTCTGGCTCTCTTCATTATTCATTTTGCTCGTTATGAGAAGTCTCCGGAGCTCAAGAACCTCGGGAACGCATCTTTTGTTCGTCGGTCGGACGATTCCTTATTTTTCTTGCGCTCTCGTTGCGCGCATCGAACTCGACTGATAGCGATCGGTCGTTTTGTCAATTTCTCTTTTCGGTACAAGAAGCAGGAACTGGGGTCTCGCACATATTCCTCCTCCTCCTCCTCCTCCTACCCCCTCTACCGCCACCGCCAATGCTCGTATTCCACGTACTGCGCTTTCCTCCTTTATTCATCTTGTACTTGCAATATTATTTTATTTTTCTACGTAGCGCTGATTATTTTACATAAATATCTTAAACCGACCTTGGTTATAAATAATGCCCGATAAAGCGCATTTTATATGCCTGGAGGATTGCTGATTTTATGATAGTGTACAACTACGAAGAGTCCTTTGGCATCTTTGCTGGAATCGTGGACTCGATTATTTTTCTATTAATTTCGAGGATATTGATAGTTTCGAGGAGATTATGATGAGTCTCGATATTTTACAAAATACTCGTCATTAATAATGCTTTAACGAAACATTAATTTGCAGTAAACGGAATAGTACGAAAAAATTTTATTCTTAATCAAAAGCCAACGAGTAAAATGAGAAGAAAAATGAATAAGTATTCGACAAATAATAAGAAAGTGTAAATATTGCTTTGACAATAAAACGAGACCTTGACTAAAAAATGCTTTCGTGTGAATATTTTCCTCTTTATTTTGTAAGACTTCTCTGAATAATAATGCTTTCTTTTGTACTTGGCGGAACATTTGGTAATGCGCGGTATAAATGAAAATGATTAATCCAATTTTAGTTGTTTCCACGTGAAGTCGAGCTTCGTTCGGTTAAATCCATTTAAATAAGAATTACGTTGATAATGTTGAATTGATGTTTACGATAATTAATAGATTAAACAAATAAACTCACGTTCGAGTCTGCTTGCACTTAACGATATAAATATAAAATTATACGTAAAATATCCTTTCTGCTTAAAGGACGAAATTTTTTTTTTTTTTTAATAATAAGATCAATAATAGTGAAACAGAAAATTTTTTTCCGGTGAAATACAAAATTTTATTAGTCTCTCGATAAAAGAAGTAGAGAGTCTTATAAACGAAATCCTAAATATTCACATTACATATAATTAAGTTTATAATTATAATTGAATACCGTATATTAGATTGTATATTTCGTATTGTTAAAATATTCGTTTAGTTTAATTTTTTTTCGTATTGTTCGTAAAATTTCGATAGGCTATCTTTAGTAAAACTTTAGGAAAAATTGATTTTTTAATTGTCAATGTGTTTCGTTAATAACGTTTCTCTGAAATTAAATTTGTTATAAATGGAGAAGGAAAGATTTTTTAACGGCTTTCAGATGATTTCGAAAAACTTTATGCCTGAAAGCATAATTATTTTTTCATTTATAGGTGCCTTGACTTCATTTATTTATCAGAAAAATAAATATCGAAGCGTGTCAAAATTAAAATAAGTTTTATCTTAGATTTCTTTTTCATTATCTTTTATGAGCAATGTATATATTACTCGGATTTTCAGTAATGCTATATTGAATAAATTTCAGTTCATATTTTTCCCTTCGTTTTTTTTTTTTTTTTTTTTTTTTTTTTTTTTGTTTTCATTATAAAAATCGAAAAAAAAGAAGGATATCGTATCAATTTATTAAAAAAATATATATATATATATATATATATATTAATATATATGTTATCCTATAAAAAAAATCTGTTTGAAAATTTATATTTTTATATTGGTTAAAAATCTTGTATAATTGTCATTTCAATGGTTGATTTATTCATATACACAAATGTTACATAATTGCACGTTTAGATTTTGTAATACAATTTTTTACGTTGTTTGTAGTTTTATATTTTACATGTATTTTAATAGACTGAATTTTTAAAAATAAATCATTATAATTAATATAGTTTATTTAGCATATGGTTTAAATTCAATAACAAAATGAATGTTTGAAGAATTTCCGATAGCATTAGAGATTTGTTACACTGACTCCAATTACAGATGATTACTGAATTTTTATAATTTTTAATTGGTTGTTATTTATGGTTAACCTATCATTTTAATATATTAGAAAACAAATTATTACAATCCATCTCCTGTTGCTTTCCCTAACATAATATAATGTGAATGTATGTGTATTTATGTACGGATAAAAGTGATATTCATAAAACCGTTTTGGGAAAGATAAAAAATATACATTCGAACATAATGGTCTAATACATTAATATATTTGAATATTCAAATACTTATAAAAATAATCATAATTTCCGTTAATTGTATCTGATTAAATTATGAAATACTTGGGTAGAAATAACGTTGCATAATTCGTATTTATCATAATTGTCGTACAGTAATTGTCATCTATTGCTTGATATAATATAATTTTATGCGGTTCGTAATATTAGTCCTTTGATTTCTCTCTCAATTTTCAATTCTTCTAGCGTTTAAGAAAAATTCTGTTCTTATAGCAAAGTTTGTGTTGAAAAAGTCGGTCGTTTCGTCGTTCACTGTTTATTCGTGCTTCAAAAAAGTTTAACAACATTTTCATTGCATCACGCGTCTTGAAAAAGCAAAGGAAGAAATCGATTATGAAGTTATAAGAGTTATTCAAGTTTTCAGCCGTCAAAAGATCTAAATTCTCACGCATATGTTAAGCGAGTTGGACAGAGATCTAATTTATTTGATCGGTTGATTATATACAAAATTTATCATTCGCGCAATGAATATACATCTTGTTTTTCTTCCGACACTACAAGTTTGCTTTTGCTAAAAAGGAATAGCATTAAAAATGTTAATTTATTATCGCATCGATAATGAGAATAAAGCTTTATGTAGATATGCAGAAATACCGCTTTATAACTTAAATGAAATGTAGCGCTAACAATTATGTAGCACTTTGGGAAAATTATTAATATTAATACAGCTGGGAGCTAATTAAATTGGTTATTGTTTGTCTCGTTATAAATAATTATAGGGCATGATGATATTTAATAAGGCAATTTTTACTTAACGAAGATCAATTGCTTCTTAATTGTATAATATATATATATATATATATTACATCGTATAATATTATTATTATTCGTGAAAAATAAGCTCAAATAGGCAAGTTAGACTCATTAAATAAGTAAAATGAGAAATATAAAAAGATATTTTTGAATTAAAATGGAGTTTATATTGCCTCTAGGTATCTTGAAAAAGAAAATTGTTATATAATATTATCGAAATATGTGGGTTTAAGAAGGTAATGAAACTTGCCAACTGACATAGATTTATAAAGAGGCGGCTATGCGAAAGGTGTTGAATGGATAAAAAAATTAAGCTAAACAAAGCTTTAAAAAGAAAAAAAAACAAGTATAAGTATTAAGGAGAACGTGGAGTATAATACGAAGGAAAATGAAATATAAGCACTCGTGGTTCACAAGTAAATAATTTTTTTTTAGATATAAGTTATAGAGTTTCCATATGATAACTAAAATGTTTCATCTTGCAGGTATTTTGATCCAAGCAATTATATCTTTGTTTATTTTTTCGTAATACAACTCGATATAATGCTTATTGTCTTTATATTGTCAGTCTAGCTTATTGAATATTATTAATATAAAAATATGTGATACTAATTTCTGTGTAAGAGTGAAAATTTAAAGCAACAATATATATCATCGAATATTATGGAAAGTGATAATGATAATAATTCATAAGAGTTTGTTTGTGAGTATTATTAAAAAAAATATTGAAAAAAAAAAAATAAAAAAAAATAGGATATTGACTTAGGATAAAGTTTGAGGTACAATTGTGAGATTAATGATATCAACTTATTTTTTACGTGAAATAAGGGTCCCTTAACGAGACTCGTTACACGTTAAGGAGGATTTTTGTTTTAGCAGGATATAGGCAATTCCGGCTGCCTTATAAATAAATCACTAGGAAAAAAGATTATTAGTCGCCCTCTGTGCTGATAATTTTCGAAAATTTGCAAGCATTAAAAAATTCGTCGAGTACAAATGTGCGAAGAATGGAGGGTCGTTTCGAGAAATGGTGGATATATTTTATTTCGCGTATTTGTCGTAAAATCGATAGGAACGTGTCAAGCCAACTGATAAACAGAGAAAGCACAGCTTATGCTTTACAAATTGATCATCGTCATATCGATATTGTACATTATGACAGAAAAATTTAAACAATGTTCCAACATAAAGAATCGAGCATTTTTCTATATATATATATATATACAGTGTTAGCGCAACGTGTAATACGCGTATTGAGAATGCCGTAACCTTGCGCTATCGTAATTGCAGGATAATTAATTAATCGTGACCACGTTTTTTCCCGGTTAGCGTCATAGTCCATTATTATTCACATCTGGCAGGGAAAGTTCGGCCAAATGTGCCGGAGTCACGACGTGTCGAATGACGACGTGAAGGAGGAAGCAAAAATCCACTGGAATAAGATGCAGGCCTAGCGATACAGCGGCATCATCCGTTGAATAATTTCGTTTAACAAGGCTCGAATTCGCTTGGTAAAGGTGATTGTGCAACGGTCAGTACATGGCCCACGCGTAAAACCAGAAGAAATTGCGCATAGTTATCCCCGAAAATGTTCGTGCTGTATACCGGATAAAGCCAGTAGATAAATGGTCATACGTATAATCACATACAGACGGACAGACAGACAGACAGACAGACAGACAGACAGACAGAAAGACAGACGGAGAGACAAACACGTGAACAAAAAGAGGGAATGCGCGCGCGCTCGCGTGTATGAGAGCTTGTGTGAGGGCGGGGGAATTTAGGGATTGGGGGAGAGGGTTGAGGGAGCACAAACGTACTCTGTTTGTGCACGATGCATAGCAAAGTGATAACGAAGTTCTTTGATGCCGCGACAGAGTGGAGCGGCGACGAAAGCGGGACCTCCCACCCCGCACTGCATCGACCAAAGTGAATGGGAGGACGAGTGCAGGCGCCGCCTCAGCCACGATGCAGGAGCGTAGCGCAAGGCCCTCGAGCCCCGTATCGCTCGTCCGCCGGTAGCTCCACGCCACTGTCAGACGTATATGTGCGCGCCTGCCCGTGTGCGAGACAAGGAGCGAGAGGGTGAGAGGGAATAACCGAGACAGAGAGATTAAAGCCAACGATCGACAACATGCCGTCGTCCGCTGGTTATTACGACGACAGGAATCCGCTCCTCAAGGGCACCCTATCCAGGTGAGTCTCTCGTGCCATTATTTATTGCACTCTTATTTCTCCTTTCGTTTAGTGCGCCGTTGCCTCTTATTCTCCCTTTTTCGCGTCTCGATAGATGCTGCGATTGGCGCGATAATTGCGCGAAATGCCCGCCGTGCAATTTGCTTCGCTTATCGGAAAGGACACACGAGCGTCGTCTCTTTCCACGCCGGGACTTCATCTTTACATCTTGCCTTGTACTATAAAAATTCGCTGCGAAATTTTCTGTTATTTAGCCGCGATGGGGGAGGGACGTATAAAAGCGTTATGAGTGCGCAAGTTGCACGGCTAAAATTGTAAGCCTCCTTAAGCATACGACAATTGTATGTAATTTATTTATGTAGTATAATTACGTTTTTTAGTTTATTGTTATTACTGCTAGAGTGTTAATAGATACGCTACTCTACTTTGATCGAGCATTAATATTGATAGATAATAATTTATGCTTTAGCCGTACGTTCAGTTAGCAATGCTTCACTAATGTAGCAACGTTTTTACATTCAGCCATGCAGGTGATAATTTTTCAGGATAAAAAAAAGTTTGTCTTCTCGATCGACGAAAACACATACGATCGACATTAGAGGCAAAGATTTGCGTGGATTTTTCTACCTCGAAATTTGCTGTGTAAGATTGATTAAAAAGAAAAAGAAGAGTAAGAAGAAGAAGAAGAAGAAGAAGAAGATGAAGAATATGAAGAAGATGATGAAGAAGACGATGAAGAAGATGATGAAGAAGATGATGATGAAGACGACGATGTAGAGGGAGAAGAAGAAGTAGAAGAAGTAGAAGAAGAAGAAGAAAAAGAAGAAGAAAAAGAAGAAGAAGAAGAAGCAGACGTAGAGGAAGTAGAAGAAGTAGAAGAGGAAAGAAATGAAGAAAATCATTGAAACCGAATTGAAAAATAAAATGATAGTCCTTGCAAAAGTATCGATTCATTGTGGATTTTGCGCTCTTAAATATTACACGTGCCGGAGGGGGGGGGGAGATATATGCGCCGCGATGGAGATCGAAAGTCCAAAACTAGCGACATGCGAGTGAAAGTTAAGTATAAGAACAAATTGAATTGACACTATGAATTCTGCAAAATAGTAAAATTAATTTTAAAGACGGATATATAAACATTTCATTATCTCTTTTTCGAGACAATAATTATTATCGAACGATGATCGTACAATACTTAATAATCAGATGCTTAATAGCTGAGTAGTTTGATATCGACTATGATTTATGATTAAGTAATAATAATCATTGCTTTTATCTTGATTTAGCAATATCACGCTTTATTACTCAGACTTTTACTTCATGGCTAAAGTAATACATCGGACTATGAGTTTTTTTATTTACGTTTTCTCTTTTACAAGCTCCATGTATTAGACACTCAATGAATATTATAGAATTTTTACTTCTCCATTAGAGACAGAAAGAAAGAAAAGAAAAGGAGCTAGCGCGTGTGCAAGAGATAGATAGGTAGAGAGAGAGAGAGAGAGAGAGAGAGAGAGAGAGGGTTAAGTAAAATTTGGTTTTACATTAAAATTACGTAATATAGGGGGAGACGACGATATTTTTCGCTCACTAAGAAAATGAATTAATGCATTAAGAAATAAGGAAATTGTCCGCCGCGTGTTACATAACAATAATAATAAAATTAAAAGTTTTTGATAAACGTGTGTCTTTGATATATTAATTTTATAAATAAAAGGATTGCGAAGCGCAACGTACGAATTACGTAAGTATTCGATATTAATTCTATTGTGACATTCGAAAAATTCGTTTTCAAACTATTAATTATTAAATACATTAATATTTATTATTATTGTTTTTCTTTTGGAATTTTATAACCACACCCAAGCGCGAGTAGCTTTTCGAAATATCGCGCGTAAGCATTCCAGTCCACATGTTTCCTAATGATTTATATTCAAATATGCAATAGTTTATCTAAAACGGCCACCGCCAGATAATTTTAATCGAAGAAAAGTAAACGAGTGCTTTAATTTATGTTTAACGAAAAAAGAACAGAAAACAAACAAACAAACTCTGAAATGAGTATAACACGAATATTAGTATTAAAGGCGAATGGCGCGAGAAATTTTGCCAGCAGCTCGTTCCTGCTTTTCGTACTGAAAAATAACCGTTTTCGCCGCTTGCACTTGCATACGAGAGAGATAAAGCAACGAAAGGACAAAGACGATGTGAAAACGTTATAAGCACGCGAAAGTGAGATTGAAATAAAAACGCTCGCCAGGAGAAATAGGCTGTCGAAAAATTTAAATGCATCACGTAGCCATAGCCGAGGTTACCTATTGTTTTAGTAATCTTTGCTGAAAAATTGCACTTGCCCATGAGTATGCATTTCGCGTGCTTTTTCTCTTTTTTGAAACTTTCTTTTGTGTACGTTTGAAAGTATCTTTTGTTTGTCCGATTGCGCATCCCTGGGCTCGTGAGCTGTATTTACATCGAAATATTCAAGCTCCCTTTAAACTTTCAGACAAAGATTGTAATGAGAGGTTTTTGTCTCTGGCAGACTCTAATTACATTTCAATGCGCTTGTTTCAATTATGACGTCTCTTGACCACTTTCCTTGCCTTTGTTATCATGCGATCAAAAAGCACTTTATATTAAAAATATCATTATTTTACGCAGTATAATTAGTATTATGTCCACCAAGATAATATTTCATTATAAAACATTTGAAAAGTTTATTGCAAATCATCGGATAATGTAGATTTTTATGTAACCACTTGTGGCATTGAAATATCCTATTTTTATTGGAGCCACAGCGATATTTATATATTTGTCTCTCTGTGCGCGTGCGTGCGTGCGTGGGTGGGTGCGTGCGCGTCTCTCTCTCTCTCTCTCTCTCTCTCTCTCTCTCTGTGTGCTTGTGTACGTGTGTGCGTGTGTGCGTGTGTGTGGGTGTTGGAAAATTCGATTTTATTAAGAAACGAGAAACACCTCGGACATTTTAACACGTCGTTTGCTTCAACTAACTTATTAGCCGATCAAAACAAAATTTCTATTTATTTCAAGATTTTCAATGATTTCTTTTGCTTTTTATTTCCCCATCATGCATTCCCAACACTTAATTTTATTGTCGTAATTTAATTCTTGTAATGTCTCGTATTTGAAAAAACACAAAAACAAAAAAACAAAAACAAAAAAAAAAAAACAAATCAAGCCTTAAGAGGTTTACTTGGCAACAGTTCACCATTGTTTTACACGGATTTTTTGTACAGCGCATCAATTACTTGCATTAACTCCATCGCCGTGCTTGTAAAATATTATTTCAACTATTGCGACTAATCGGCTTTGGTAACTCGCGAATACATCTCCGCGGCTTTTATCGTCGACATTTTCAATCGGAGTTCAAAGGTTCAATAGAGAACGTTCCTCTAAGGCTATTGCAAGAATATTAATAAATCCAATAAATCGAGAAATTTAAGATGTATATCGCTCGTTAATTATATCGCGTATGCAACGCACGATACTTGACAACATTACCACTAGAACCTTCCCCCCTCCCCACCTCCCATCACCTCCCATCACCCCCCACCACACCTTACCACACCCCACCACAATTCCACCATCGCCAATACCACAACGACCTTGCCGCTCTGACCTAGATGTCCCAGACGAGTAGTGGAGCTTTCCCGACGCGAGTAAGCGTCAATCAGCCCTTTTCCTTTTCTTTTTCCATATGGCGAATGCCCGTCGCGGTGGTAAGGGGAGTCGGAGAGTGGCGTAGGGAGGACGCCAATTAAGAAGAACGACCACGCGACATTGATGGAAGATTTTTCCTTACCGTTCTCTCCTACTATCCTTCGCGCTTCCATTTCGCCCATTTTTCCCCTTCCTTTTAAATACGAGCGTGACCGAAGTGTTGCCGAATATCACTGCCAAGCCACCGTTTCTTACATTCTACGTGACTTTCTACGAATTGCTCGAGATTTACTTCCATTTTCTTCTTCTCTATACTTATTGACGCGGCGATTCGTAAATACGCGCGACGAAAATTTGGGAACGATGTCGGACAGGATCAGATCGGCCAATGTCGGTCGATAGGCGCATTTTCACGAGCAGCGGCCAAGTTACCGATTCAAGACAAATGGCAATTGATCGGATGGCGCACATTGAAAAACCCGTGTAGTTCCGGCCCCGTAACCACGGCAACCGCCTGCTTTTATAAGGATTTGGAATCCAGTCCCGTCGGCTTCTTTTTAGCCAGGGTTTCCGCCCCTGACAATGCCGTCCCCTTACGACGTAAACTCCCTACTATCGACAATTCACCAGCGATTCGTGATTTTTACGCGATACGTCGTCCTGCCTCACTAGCATCTCCAAGGTGTCCGCATTTATTTTGCATATACACGAGCTTTCGTCTCACACACTCGTAATATACTTATCATCGAACGAATTAGATTTGTGCTATAAAATCCATTACCCGAGATTTAGAAAGCTCTTATCGATCCCTACAGCCTTTCGCCACACAGATCGCCTTGTTATTTAAAAGCAATCAATGCAATCTCGCTGATTTGTTTTGAATAATTAAATATCGATCGCAAAGCCATTTATGTTACAGATATATGTTTAAAAAAAAATTTTTTTTTTTTGCGTTATTTAGCACAGCCTAAGTATACACGCATAATAATATAGATGGAAATAATAATATTTTTACGTTATGCAGCATAACCGTCTGTGCTAGAAATATTATGTAAACTTGGATAGTTATTGATTGAAAGGTGCGCTCCATCGCATTTCATTTAATCGAAATGATGAAACTCCGTCTTATCGATCGCTACCACACAAGAAAATCACAAGGCCCTACTAACCTACACATGAAAATCACAAGTTTTGTTAAAATTTTATACTTTTAATGCAACATCGTTGGTCCAGTTCTCATTAACAATTTATTTTGTAAGAGCCGCGAGTAGATTGTACAAGAGCACGAAGGCCCGAGTAGTCGAAATTCAAGATAAACTGTGTTTTCCTCATCACCAAAGCAGATCGTCCATTAGCCCCCGGATGATCTTCGACTCTCCGTAGCTTTTGCCAAAGCCATAGTGAACTCGCAATGTTTCATATCGCGTTTAAGCAGCACGTGATACAGCACCTGCCGATTTAACGAAATGTCGCGACTAAGCGAAAGCTGGCGCGCGTCATTGTCGCTACTGCTGCAACATCTACACCACGCCCCCCCCGCCCTCATCATACCCCTATCTCTTCTAACACGTCATCCTACTCGCCACCCTTAACCGGAGCCCCATAGAAAGCGAATAGTTTTGATCGTTGGCAACGGGTCAACGACCCTGACGAAAAAGCTCGCCCCATTGGTCTACATACCCGACGTTTTCGTCCACGTGCGTCGCGACGGCGACATGTCATACACGTAAGCACGTCGTCGCCGCAGCGTGGCGCAAGACTTTCCTTTCCTTTCCTTTGCTTTCTTTTCTTTTTCTTTGTATTCCCTTGTTTTTTTTTATTTTTTATTTTATTTTTTCTCCTATTCGTCTATCAATAAACTGTAGCCTCTCTCACGTGTCTCTCTCTCTTCTCAAGAATAAGCGCAAGACGAAAATCGCTAATTCCAGTGTGCCAAGGCGCGCCAACTACGCAAGGAATTTTCACGCCGTTTTCAGAATCTCTCTCTCTCTCTCTCTCTCTCTCTCTCTGTATGTCTGTCTCTCTCTCTCTCTCTCTCTTTCTCTAACTAACTCACTCACTCTCTGTCACTTTGAAAGCCTGCCTTTGCATCTTTCACGCATGTTTCCATAGTAAAGGTTGATGATTCATTTGATCGTTACTTGTATAATGACGGACAAATCTCGTCGTTGATACTTGCCTCTTGATACTGGCTTCTTAATGAATAGAATCGGGATATGTCCATTCTATGTTCTAGAAAGCAATGGCTCCTCTCGCCAATAGACTTTCGCTGCTTCAAACTCTCGAAGAAATATCACTCGAAACTTAAGCAAATATTTTTTGCTTTTATCATTGCATTTGTCGACTTTATTATCCGAGTCGGCTAAAGCAATCTAATTTATTATTTAAGTGGCACAAGTGTTTTCAGACATTTGCCAGTTGGGATTAAGGTAGATTTTTTATTCTTTTTCTTTTTCTTTTTCTTTTTTCGTTCGAAGCATGCAATTACAACTAAAATTAGTTGTAATTTAATATTACTTGCGAAAGAGTTTTCAAGCGTTTAATGCCATATGCTTGGCTAAGAGGAATAAAATACATTTGAGATACCTTTTGACTTTGTAGTTTCAAATGAAAGTCAAAGATTTAAGATTACCATCCTTCCCCCACCCCCATAACCGCCTTCTCGCTCCTTGTCTCTCTCTCTCTCTCTCTCTCTCTCTCTC
>NW_011948436.1:3924979-3976908 GCF_000503995.2 Ceratosolen solmsi marchali | reverse complement strand
TCCCTCCCTGAATAATAACTACTTGTCATAATAATAGTCACTTTATAACACTCTTACGATAAAAAACGATAAAAAAAAAAACATAATAATTATCTTTCTTTTAAATGCATTTAGAAATGTAAATAGTAAATTAATAAAAACAGCTTTTGCAATTCAGTTTAAAAATATCACGAGCACTATTGCTATTTACTTCTTGTCATTAAGAAGACAAATATTTTCAAAATGGTAATGAATTTTGTAATTGTAATTAAATTTCGAGAATAATGAATAACGATAATTTCTCAATTAATGTAATTGTCGTCGGTTGAGCCAAAAAAGAACGAATAAGACAAATCAATAGAAAGTGATTTGGCGAATAGACAGGTGAGACACTGATATTGTCTTCTTTGTCTTTACTCATCGGTTAAATGAATTACGAGCGCATGCAATAATATTTAAATGCCCGTCAAATCAAGTATTTATACGCGTACGTTATACTATCATTATTATAATTACATTGCATAAATAATCGGATGCAGCTTTAAGAGAACATGTATTAACTGTTTTTAGTCCCTTCCGAAAATATTTGATGAATATTGTATACTGGAAGAAAAAAAAACAAATACTGAAAAAACAATTGATATTGATATTTTTATATTCCTGCGGTTTTTACTTATAAATTATTCGAATAGTTTTAAAACTCTACCGCCACGCAACGCCCCCAATGCAATCCCCATTACAAATACACTGATAATCCAAGAAAATATCTGCCCCACTTATTATATATTATACGGCTAGAAAAATGTTGAAAAAAAAAGTTTGGGGCGACAATCGATGATAACCGAATGCACTTTAAAGCAGCAGCAACGATAGCCATTCCAAGCACATTGCAATTTCACGAAAATAATTTTAGCAATGATGTAAAGTAAAATTGTAATTAGCCGTTGTTAAAAAACTAATATCATGGTTACAATGACGATTAGTTGCGCTTATATAAGTCATCGAGTTTCAACGCGTTATGCGCTCTTCTCGGTCACGTTCTCCAAGTCCGAAGCTATCAATTTTCCAAGCAGAGTTTCTCCTACCACCCCTACCACCTTCCCTCCATCGCCCTTTCATTATTAAGACGGCTTCCTTCAATGTGCACATAATATTTTGTAAACTATACGCGATACAATTAATTCCGCGTACCGAGGCTCGGAGTAACGAGCGAGAGCCCCGGTCGAAAAAAAAAAAATGATGATAAAACGGGAAACGTCGGTCGCAACGGCGATGCCTTCCTACGTCCTTATTATCATTAAACACAATTGGAACGAATGGGCAAAAACGTTGGCGAAATTCGCTTTCGAGCCGAGACTGCCAAGCACTTTCTAAATCGATGGATGCCGGTGACGCGCTCGGGTGGGAGTCGGCGGCGTCAAAATTCGCGCACATGTGTCTCAAGCGACGGATTTTTGCGGAGCGTTGTAGTTGAGGTAAGCCCGAGGCAAGTAACTTTCATTCGCGTTTTCCAGCGGCAGCTAAGCGGCCGAAGGTCGCCGGCGACGTCCATGCCGAAAACCAAGGGGGAGTCGCAGCATTGGCATTATCGCGCCCGAGCTCCCGTCCACTTTAATATCGGCGAACGGCGCGCAACTGTCGCCTCGCGCAAATTCGCGAATCTTGGGACGAGGACGAGGACGAGACTCCCCTCTCGATAATCTCAGCCGCCGCCGTCGTAGCCGTGTCGTAGCCGCCGCCACCCCATTTTATATCTGTAATTGCAATGCTATCGGCGCCCGGACAAATGGAAATAAATAGCGGCTTGGACGGTAATAGTTGCCGCTACGGCTAAAGCGATTGCGTACACTATCGCGCGATTCTTTCACCATTAAGTCAGCGTGATTGAAGCACTGCGAATCGAATATTTCTTTTATTGCCGGTAAATCACGCTCGCGGATACACCTTCCTCGGATTGCACTCGACGACCGAGTCGCGCTTGTTTTATAAGCCTAAATGCGATTTCCCAATCGTTGGCTAATCCGCGCGATGTTACGTGCGCGGCGATATTCAGCTGAGCTGCGGTAAGCCCGTCGATTGCCCTGGGAAATCAAGTCAGCGAGCACCACACAACAACGACAACGACAACGACAACAACGACAACGACAACGACAACAACGACAACGACAACGACAACAACGACAACGACAACGACAACAACGACAACGACAACGACAACAACGACAACGACAACGACAACAACGACAACGACAACGACAACAACGACAACGACAACGACAACAACGACAACGACAACGACAACAACGACAACGACAACGACAACAACGACAACGACAACGACAACAACGACAACGACAACGACAACAGCAGCAACAGCAACAGCAGAATGAGCTAGGTTTTTCTTCTTCCTCGGCGAGTCTTTCTGCCTTTCAAAATGCGCCGCTCGACTCATTAAGCCCGTTCAGCGGCGAGGACACGACGTCGAGTGCAAAATTCCAGCCGAATGTCGAGAACGTTCCGTTGCATCGCCGCGCACTTTGCCTGGCGTTGCGCCATGGCCGTACCTTTTTTTTTTTTTTTTTTTTTTTTTTTTAATTATCTTCTTGTCTTTTCTTCCTTCCACGGCCTCCCTTGACATTAACATCACAATCGCCGTCCGTTTCATCGAGGACGCGAAATCGAGATTGAATTATCGCTCGCGTTTAAAATTAAAGCGAGGTGGTGGCGTATGACTTTTTTGGCATGGCTCACATTAATTTCAACGGACTCGTTGAATTCGCGTTTTTTACTCGAGTCGGGTATAAACTTTGGAGCGATCGTTCGTTAAAACGTCACGCGTATAAATGCAAAGGGTATATCGATGCTAAATGAAAATTGCTCGAATCTTGCGGAACATTGATCGCTCGCGCACGGACACGTTCGTGCGACTGTGTGTGCATTTGCATACGTCGAAATACGCATGATTGGAGGAGTGGTGGAAATGCTCGTGCATACTCGATGATAAGGACGAATGGGAACGAAAATGTTCATGATACGATGAAGTTTGTATCTCGTGCACGAGTGGACGTAATTTAGTATTTAGTCCAACGTGTATGACCGATAATTTTCTGTCTCAAGATTATTTTAATCATGCCCACCTGTATATCCATTAATTACAAAAATGCGTGTAAACGCATGAAGAAATTTGAAAATAAAGCAATTAGTTCACCTGGATTTTCCACCTCAGAGACTCGTGCTTTTCTCGCATTCCTTTACTTACTCTTGTCTGCAGAAACCTACTTACATCTGCAATTAACTATTGGATTTTAAATAAATTTTTCTTTCCTTTAATCTTTTTTTCTTTTTTTTTTCTTTTTCTTTTTTTTGTTTCTGTTTGTTATTTATTTATAATTCTCCGAGCTATGTTTTATTGTTATTTGCATTATTGAAAATTCAAACAGACGCACACTTTATGTAGTTAAATAATTCATATTCCCTATTTTTTGTTATTGAAAATCATTCCCCCATTTCTACATTTCATTTACATTTGAATTTTTAAAATATTACTTTTATTTATTTGCTTTGTTGCCAGCTTTAATGCCTCGCTATCTCCTTTCATATCCCCGTCGACTTTGTAATTTATCATTCATTTTGCGTATTGACATACTATCTTTTCTCCCGTTTCTACGTCTTTAAATGTCTTTCGACTACCTGCACAACGCACAAATATAAAACGTGAATACAAAAACGTCTTTTGTCCAAAGTTTGTCTATCTTCTCTCCGTTATTAAAACATCTTTTTTTATTATAATGATAAAGTAGCATTATAAAAATGGTAAAGAAGAAAGCGCCCGTCGTAAAAGACAATTTGGCTTAGTCAGTTGATGCTATCGTCGTAGTTCGTCATGTTCGCACATTGTTAAGTTATTCATTTAATTTTTCATGAAATTTCCATTTTGCATGCCTGATCGCAGAGGTCTACTAATTTTGAAAACAATCGATATGATTGGAGTATAATGATCAAATCTAAAATACTCAACTATTTTTAATTCTATTTTTAATGTTGTTTAATGAATTACTTAGGTTATTTTAGTTCTTAATTGTTTAAACTTTCGTAAATTCTTAGCTTTTGACGTTCGATATAATAAATATGATAATAAAAAGAAACGACCATTTTATTTTGTTGTAAAGTTGTATTTTATCTTTACGAATCCTCTTCCCGCGCTTCTTTAATCGAAATAACAATTATTGTTAATTGCGAATGAAGAGAATTATTTCGTTGCTTGTAGGTAATCTTTTCAATAATTCAAACATTAATACATCGAGATAAGATCAATGATTTAATATTATACTGTCTTATCGTAACAAATTTTAAGCAAACTTTCGGAGTTATTAAATCATCCATAGCTCTTGCGGTTTGCCTGAAACACACAAAAAGAGAAATTTAATAAAAGGGTAGTGGCTACTGTCTTTATACTAAATTAAGATTGCCGACATTTTATAACGAACATACCGAAACATAAGGGGTTACGTGTTCTTATGTAATTGTTTCATCATTTATTATTAAGTGTGACAAATTTTTCTTCAACCTATGACGTCAGTACATATCGTTTGATTAATGTAGATTCTGTTTTTTATAAAAAAAAAAAAAAAAAAAAAAAAAAAAAAAATGTTGAAAATTAAACAAAAAACATTTCAACTGCAAACTTATAATTAATAATAACGATTAATATATTAAATTTAAAGAGAATAAAACATATTGCTACATTTATTTCATAAAAATACTCGGTTTACATCTATAATTTAGACTACCGAGACTTTTATTGATTTTTCATGAAAATAATGAATTTTACTTTGCCTAAATATTAACATGTTAAACGATATAATTTTTAATTTCGTAGAAACTTTTAAAAACGTTATATTAGCGTCTATATCAATCCTTCAAAGTCTATGTAAATTCCGTGCAAACAATGATTATGTATTTTTTTTTATCAATAAGCGTTATTTATTCTTATACCCAATATATTTATTAAATTTAATAATTATTCCATTATTATTAAGTGATATATATATATATATCTAATAATTATCTAAATAATTATCTAAATTAATCATGACTTTTTAAATATTTCTTAAAATCATCTTTTTCTTGAAAATTCTTACTGATTTATAAAAATTACTTTATTTAAGCAACTTTATATGATAATGTATATTAAAATAAATTATATATATATATATATATATATATATATATATATATTTAAGAAATTCTATATTTGCTGATTAATATTGATATATTTGAGAATACTCGTTAAATGTTACATCTAGCCGGCGTTGAAATTAGTTTTATTAAATATAATCGGAGTAACGGTTGTTATAGAATTTTCGATAATTGATAAAGAATATACGTAAAGAAAAAATATTGGATTATAAGTTAATTAACTTTTGTAACACTACGTAATTAAATTTTTTTATCACTTTTATAATAATGGTACATAAATTTATTTTATTTACCTTTTTGTCACACATTGTTGTTTTGCTATAGAACTGCATCTGCAATAAAAATATAAATGAATTTTCATTATTAATATTGAAAAGCAATTTTTAAATAATTTTGAATTAGTTGTTAATGACTACCAATCGAAAAGATTGACTTTAAATTTTAAAATATACTTTTATTCAGTTGTAGGCGGTAATTAGTTGTTTAGAATTGTTAAATCTATTTTGTGTAAATAACTCTTGTAATTATTATAATGTAAATGTTTTTATCTATACAGTGATACACGCACGCACACACACACACACACACACACACACCTATATATATATATATATATTTTTTTTTTTTTATTTAGTTATCGATTTATTTAAGATAGAATTTATTTATTTGAGTATTGAATTGAAAATTTTAAAGAACCGGATAATATTGTAAGCTAATGGTTATTGGGATATAATAGCTATTATTATAAATTTTATAAGAAAAATTCTATCCGAGCACTTTAAAAAATTGGATTGTGTGGATGTATAGTGAAGTGTTAAGCAGTATAATTTAAAAATGTTGACTCGCAAAGGTAAGGAATAAAATTAATTCGTTGGCATGCAATTGAAACATCAATTGAAATTTTTAATAACAAGCGATTGAATAAGAAGCGATCTTGCATAATGTGATTGTTATTAAGATATCTTAATTTTCTCTCGAGGAAAGCATTTCAGTGTAATTCATCTCAAAGTTATCCTCTAATCATTTAAACATTTGAAAATCCCGTAATTAGTATTTACGGTAAAGAGAAATGAGAATTCTCATAAGAAAGGCGAGACTTTGAGATGAAATCTTACGTTTAAATACACGAGGAGGATGAAAAATTATTTCACAAACTAACGCCTTACGTGATAAGTTTAAGCATCGATGCGAATCTTTTAATCTTATTATCACGGCATTGTCACGTCGGTTAAGTAAATACGATGTAATCTTGGATTATGCGAATTGCGCCTATGCAAAGCACAAGAGCACTATAAAAGTTAATGTTACGTGTTAATTTTGAGAAAACAGCTTTTGACAATTTAGAAGCTAAATGCACATCGAAGCATATTTTGTTAGGAGGAAGCGAATTGAGGAAGCGAGATGAGGATTGTAAACGTCTGTGTTATGATTCGTAAGTTTGCGTGCGAGTGACCAGCAACGTAAATCTATTTGATGGCTCTCAATTTCTCAGGTGGATGAGTAATAATCACTATAGCGTGTAAAATGTCATGGCTAGTTTAAGCGGACGGGAGCAAGGAAGAGAGATAGAAGGGAAAATAAGAAGTAGTGGTGTTAAAATCTGCAGTGAAGCTTTAAAGCACGAAGCCAAAAATATTGGCGACTGGGATTCTCACTACATGGCGGCTATCTGTCCTCAAGAATTATTTACGCTCCCGTCGTCGTTCTCTTCAAAGCGAAAGCTCACCGAATTCCAAACTCGCTCGCTCGCTCGCTCGCTCTCCTCTCTACCTATCAATCTCTCTCTCTCTCTCTCTCTCTCTCTCTCTCTCTCTCTCTCTCTCTCTCTATATATATATATATATATATATATCGCTCCCTCCATACTCTCTTACCTACGCATTCAATCGATCCTCCACTCCGCTTACGCGCGACTCAATTTCTCGATATCGCTCCTGCCTGCAGCTGAAACACTTTCACCCGACAGTTTTCTAATGCGCCACTCTCTTTCTTTTTCGCGATCGCGAGGATATGTAGGCGAGCCGATCACTCGCTCCTTCGACGATTGAGACGATGTTCTCCTACGCGCGTTTATTGAACGGACGAGGAACACCGAGGACTTGGCTATCATGTGCTTATTACGGGCTCGCGCCAAGGCGTTCCTACGTGATTATGTAAGATCCGAGATATTCCTTAGGGCGTTGATGTGTCAAGTCCGTGTGTTTATCCGCGTTCTAGAGATTTATTGATATCATTTGGTGATTAAAGATCGGTCTGCTGCTTTTAAGCAGTCGATGAAACTCGGGACAGCTAGAATGGTGGTTAATTATTCTTTATTGGAAAAACTCATGTAAGAGTGAAAATGCCAGCGATATATATTATTGGTTAAATGCTTCGTTAAATATTTGAAACATCACTCAGTATCCATTGAATACATGCTGTACCGGCACGGTAAATTTCTAAGCAATTTCATTGAAATTTTTTCGATTACGATCGGAAAGATCGAATGGATGGGCGTGTTTATGCGTGTATACATACCTTCACTTCGAATCCCATTCAAAAGAATTGATCAAACCGCTGATCAATCATCGATCGAGAATACAACTAACTTTCGATAATAATTACATATTTAATGGAACGTTAAATGTGGTACTTTCATATGGCTACTAACGCTAATTTATTTGTAAATAAAATCCAAAATTATGGATACGGATATTTTTCATTGAAATTATCTGAAGATAATACCGTTATTAGACGTTTATTTCATATATATATATATATAATAATTACATTACCAATTGAAATTTCAATTTTCTAAATTATATAGCTGTTTATGCTGTGTTTTGTTACTTGACTTTTCACACAGATTCCATGTAAACAAAGCTGATTCCCAACTCCCCGTACTTCATATACTTATAATTTAGTAGTAAAATTGAGCCTACCTATACCAACAATCCTAATCGTCTCGTTAACGTTTTAAACTCATTTTTGTATCAGATATTTATAATAAATAATTATTATTGCGTTATCGAATTATGTATGTTATCTAATGTATCTCAATAGTTAAAACGAATTGAACGGAATTTAATATAATGAATATGTTTCGATTTAAGATAAAAAAGGATCAAAAGCGCGTTCGCACGCGTTCGTGCGTGTTTGTGTGTGCGAGTGTGTGTGTGCGTATGTGTGTGTGAGAGTGTGGGTGTATGGGTGTGTGTGGGTGGGGGGGGGGGGTTTTTTTTTATTTCAATTTACTCGTTATGAATGCCAAAATGTTGAGTGGCGCAAATAGCGTTGTGTGTCGTAAATTGTATTTTCATCGTCGCAATTATACCGCATTTCTATTGTCATCCGCATAAAAAATTGTAAATTTTTTCGACTGATTGCAGAGTGAAAACAAACTTGCATTCTTGTTAAAATTAACCAAATTGTACAGTGAATGAGAATGTTTAGAAAATGCGAAAATTGATTAACTAAACTTGTGATTATCTCTTTAAAAATGAATGTATCGTCTATATACATATGATTGAAATTATATTTACACATTATTTGTTTATATTTCACGATAACAGGAATAATCAAATATTGTATGAAATTTGTCATTTTTATCTCGTTAAATACTTGACGACGTATTAAAAATATTTTTTTTATACAATTTTTTTAGGCTATCATTGCTTTTAATTATTTCCATACAATTTTCATATACTCCGTATGCATGTGTATTAGTTTTAATTTAATTTCCATTTTGATCATTCATTAGTTTTGTGAATTGGCAATTATTTTCATGAATGCGTAACCAAATATTTATCAGTGCGCTAAGGATTTTTTTTTGTTTTGTTGTTTTTGTTTTGTTTTTATTTCATTGTAAATGTAAAGTGCATTTTATTTCTTCAATAAAATAATTAAATAAATATTCTTCACTAAATCTTCGCCCTATATTATAATACTTTCTAATCCATTTATAATTCCCTATAGAACAGTAGTATTTTTAAAGGTACATAAACGAAGAATTTTTTCTTTCTTTCTTTTTTTTTTTATTAATTAAACATTACACACTTAAATCGGGATACCTTTTTATACGTACACCAATGAAGAAAAAATATCTATTTTCTACAAGAGAACTCTTCAAGATTCAATATATATTTCAGCTTTCATATAAGATAAACATCCTTATCTTCCACGAGTCATGAATAAAGTCAATCTTGTCATAGAATTTGCATTTATTTAGAATGTCGAAATCAGGCTCCTTGGAATCGTCTTTTTTGCGCACATAAATAAAAATATACCTCTACATAATGGTAAACGTGTCTTTGCCAATTCAAAGAGTATTGTGAATTAAAATATATGTTATAAGAATCTCTTTAAAGCAGCCCTAAGAATGAAAGTCAATGTATTTAGAGTGAAAGGATAATTGCTCAACGATCGATCGATAAATAAACATCTATGCAAAACCCTTCCAGCTGGAAAATCCTCAGCATCAAGAATCTTCAGCTGTCGCATATCCTATCTACTACGATCGTTTTCCGACTTCCGCCTCGATAACCCCTCCTCCCCTCCTCCCCCCTCCCACTCCCACTACCGCTCCCACTCCCACTCCCACTCCAACTCCCTTTCTTCCCACTCCCCTCCCCACCACCACCAAATCGCGAGAGCAGGTGAAAGTCGCGATGAGACGAATGGCCTCCTTCGGCAACGTCTGTTGCGTCGCGGCCTCGTCGTGAAATTCTCGGAAATCCGAACATTTTTCCCCCAGGCAGGAGGATAAATCAGCGGCATATGCTAATACACGGGGGCCAGGTAAGAGGAAACTTTTCATTGTTGCTGATCCGCGGAGGTGGTGCCGATGCGTATAGCAAAGGCTTTTCCCGAGTCTTTGAGGAGGATTGATTATTAAGGCGAGTCGTCGGCGATGTTAGGCTCGACATTTATTAATTGTTATACACTCCAATGCCCAATGGTATCGGGCTCGCACTTGCGCAGTGTCGAGACGCGTACAATCGGCAGCGTCGAGGCAAATTTACATAAGTCGTGTACTCGAATGGATTTCGCCGAGGCTCAATTTTAACCGAAACCTCTCTACGTTGCCGATTTTATCTTAGGTCGACCGGCAACGAGTAACATTTGCTAAAACCACAACACAGTACACCATTTGCTTTCCTTATAGAAGCATTTTCTGGTATGCTTGATTTTATAGGACTGACTCGATTTTCAGAATTCTGAATAATGCTGCATGAAGATTTGCAATTGCAAATGTATGATATATTTTTACCGTTAAGTCATTCTACTTTGTGGATTATTAAGATAGGAGTGAAAAATCAAGGACTTGTATAACGGTCTGGAACATTTGTGTTATCTACCATGTTGTAGAATAACTGGTCGAATAATTAAATACTCGTTGATAAATAAATTCGACTCGATGCATGTGTTAGCTTCGGTCAATAGTACGAATTAACTGTATTTGCACTTTATCAATGCAGTTCAACTTTCAGCAATTATTACCCCATGATTTCGTTATTTATTAAAACAAGATTTTAATTAATGTTCTCATTATACGGGATTAGGAGGGGTGCGGGAGAGAGAAGCTTAGCCAGACTAATGTTGCGTAACGTTTGTAGAAATTATTTTTCTATTCCTTCCAAAACAACATTGAATCCATTAGAGTTTATAAGATAATTTTCCAAACGATACCAATGAAGAAGGTAAATTTTAGTCTCGATAACTTCATCTTGATCAAACTTTTTAAATCGCTCTAATTTTTCTTTTTAAACAACATATATATATATATATATATATATATATATAAATAAAGCATTCCTTAGTTTAATTGTAATTTTCAAGCGCTTGATAAATATAACAATTACAATTGATACTTTGGCAAAAATAGCTATCATTAAGCGTCATATTTAGCTATGATCATACGCTAAATTTTTTTTAAATAATATCGAGCTTATTACTCCAGATTACTGCAGAGTCAAGTTTTCTTAATCGCGACAAAAGTGGCTTCAAACGACAATAACTGTCAACAGTGAGTTTAATCTAAGCAAATATTACTTAAATTATAGGTAGTAATTTGTCGAGCTCTTGGACGAATATGATAATTATATTAATTCGTTATAGCAAACTGTCGTGTTTATTGAGCATAAAAAATATTTCATTTACACTTTTAAAGATACTAATTTCATCCTTTTCCTATGTCATATCAATGTTATATTACTGTTTCGTTATTAACACATTGTAGATATTAACAATATCTACATATTTACAAAATAAATTTGAAAATGTTTAAAAATAATGATAATCATGCTATGAATTTTAAACAAGTTAAATCTCGAAAAACGAAGATATAATTTGATCGAAAATATTAACATTTAATTTTGTATTAATTTTTTCTTCTTTGTAATATAATCGAATTGAATAATATTTCATATTTTATTTGCATTAAAAAGAACTGATTTCAGCTAATTTAACTTACTAAATGTTGAATTATTAGTTATATAAGAGTTAATTTAAAATAAGTGAATTTTACTAGTCGAGTCAGAATATAATGGACTTTGGAAACAAGTTTATTGTTTGGTTAATTTTATTATTGAGTAAAATACAAAACCTTTCCGTCAGCAAAATATACAAAGGAAAAATGAAACACATTATCATTCTATATATATATATATATATATATATATATATATAGTATTAACGAAAAAAAAAAAAAACAGAAATCAATAAACATGAAAGACTTAAAAGAAGTATAAATTAATATTTTATAATTTATATTTTTTTTTTCGTATTTATAGTTATAGAAATAATATAAACGCACCTTAATTAATCCATAGATATTTAAATGTTTAATGTATCACATTATTTATAATAATTGAAAAGTAAATTAAAGTGCTTATATGTAAATATATGAGAACTTAGGGTAGTGCCTAAATGAAAGAATTTTTCGAAATTTGATAATAAATTTCCTAATTATTAAATTAATTAGATTAGATTATTAAATTAGATAAATTAATTAAAATAGATTGTACCTTCAAGTGATCGAATCGTGAATGTAGCCCATAATTACGTTGATAGTACGAGTGAATTGGACGTAGAAACAAATATAAATATCAACATATAATCAACATAACATAAACTTCTAAATCCATATATAATAATGTAGAGAATACTTTTCAAAATTATTTTTGAAATATTTGTTATCATTATTAATATTTTTGTATTTGAAAGAATCTATCTATCTTTTATAATATTAACATTTTGCAATTACAACCTTAATAAAAAATATTATAATCTTTAAAAGAAAATAGATAACAGTGTGGTTGAAATTTAATATAATTTATCATACACCACAAGACATTTACTGTGTATTCAGCGATTAACAAATAGATCGTTCGGTTTTAAATTTCGGTAAAAATTTCCTTCAAATATCAGTATACTTTCATTTTCAAAAAGTAAAAAATTTTAATCTATAAAATCCTCTATAATCTAATATAAAGTATTAATTGGAATATATGTAGAGGAAATTAGCGTTGATGTAAATACTGATAAATGGTAACGCGTATATGAAATAAAGATTACAATTAAAGATTCATATTAAAATTATGAGAATCATGAAAAAAATGAATTAATCTTATTTATATTAATGCATAGTTTACGGTTATCGACCTTGGAGTAACATTGATTTCTCTCAAGATCTATAATAAATATACATAATTTATATTTGTCTGTATTCATTAATAAATCTTAATATTAACTGTTTTTTTATTTGATGTTTTATGATTTATATGTTACTTTTACAATTCTAGAACATTTCTTTTCATACCTTTCCTCTCTTGTCTCACGCCATTACTTTAACTTGTTTCTTTGTTTCATTTGATTTTTTTGTTATTGGTTTTTTGCTTTTCCTCTTGCTCTCTTAATATTGTTAATAACTTGTAATCCCTGTTATATGGTTTCTAGCCTTATATATCTTCAGATTTTTTTTTGTTAATTATATTCTCTAAATATATCTTCTATTTTCTGCTTTTCAATGATACGTTTGCTTTTATATAATTCACATATTTATATTATACTCTCCGTCTTCTACATTTACCTTTCCTTCTGTCTATTATACATATTTTAATTTTTTTCTTCCTTATTTTACAT
This sequence comes from Ceratosolen solmsi marchali, assembly GCF_000503995.2. Classification (NCBI taxonomy): domain Eukaryota; kingdom Metazoa; phylum Arthropoda; class Insecta; order Hymenoptera; family Agaonidae; genus Ceratosolen; species Ceratosolen solmsi. Next base: position 3,963,609 of record NW_011948436.1, on the reverse strand, counting down.
GCCAAATTATATTTAAATACTTTCACTTTTTTCTTTTTTTTTAACATTATTTTCTACATTGAATTTTATATTTTATATTATAAATATTAACATTTCTTTTATAAATTTTCTCCTTTCTCTTGCTTCCTTAATTTAATTTTTTCCCATATATTGCTGAACTTTCTTTTAAGTTTCGCCCACTTCCTTTCCTGTTTACTTGCTCAATTTTTTTTTCTTAATTATTTATAAATTCTTTGGCTAGACATTTATTTAATTCCTTTACCTTCTTTTCTGTATACTTTGCTACTCTTTAAAAAGAAAAAAGTTGTTTTCATTTTTCTTATTTACTATAACGTATTTGCTATATCTTCTATTTTATTTTCTTTTATTGATACTTTGACTTTGTATGTTTAGCTTTAATATATACTTTATGTTTACCACTCATGATATCTTTTCCCTCTCATTACTATATTGCTGTATCGAATAAACTTATGCTTTAAAGTAAAGTTCTAGAATAAAATTAAAATTAAAAAAATGAAACACGTATAATTTGTAATAATTTTTTCAAACTCTCTCTCTCTCTCTCTCTCTCTCTCTCTCTCTCTCTCTCTCTCTGTCTCTCGTCTGTTTGTATTAGTTCATTGTGTGTCCAGTATATGTCGACTCTTTCACTGCTTCTGTTTCTCTTCTTTGTATTTCCATTTTCAGTTTTCTAACCATCCTTTTCAAACACCGACATTCTCATATAATTATAAATATTTTCTGTCCTTACAAGTAAGTTTGAAATCTTCTTTAAACATATTTTACATTTACTGCTTCTAATCACTTAATAACATTATTTCATCCGCATGTTTCAATGATAATTCTTCATTGTTTCAATTATTAGTCTTCTTAACTATTTTATTACTTTAATTTTTATTCATTTTCTAGAGCTGATGAATAAAAAATAATTTAAAAAAAAATTGGAAATCCAAATATCCACCTTTCTCTATCAAAAAATAACTTAAATCTAATTGTTTTGATTATATTTTATCTAATGTATTTCCTCAAATTTTTCTTTTGTTATTGATACTTAATCCATCGCGCTGTGATATTTACAAACTTGTAATGTACTTAATGTATCTTAATAGATCCTTTTTTTATTAACTCTTTGTCAAATATCCCTTCACAATTCGCAAAGCACGTGACTATCTGACCGCTTGATAGGAGGGGGGCGGGGATGGGGGGAGGGGGGTTCTTATCAATTAAATCTTCATTGATCGTTTGATTCAGTATACAAGTAGCAAAAATTACAATGTGGAATATGTGATTTGACATTGATTAGTAAATAAAAAATAAAAATTTCTTAACTACAGTGAATTAAAAGAATCGATAATTTATGTAAATTAAACACTAAATTATAATTAAAAATTGGTTAATAATTATGAAAGGACTTAATTTGAATTGGATTTTGAAAAAATTCACAAATATATCAAGCTGAAAGAAGATTAAAAATTATAAGCAGCGACAATGAAAGAGATTTGAATGTAAATATGTAATTTAGAAATTGTAAAGACGTCACGTGATAAAGTATAAGGAGAAGACGAATAGAAGGTACGAAGTACGAAAGTGAAAATCGTATATTAATAATGGAGTAAAAAAGACAACAGTATATAATTATACATAGAAGATATTTAAAAATAAAATAAAGAAAAAGAAGAAAATAAGGGAGATGATAGAATGTTATGACAAAAGTTTGTTGAATTGGTAAGCAGGAGTCGCATCAACATTTAAAGCGCTGTAGAGGAAAAAATTTCAAAATGAAAAAAAATCAAATATTATAGTTACGGGAAAAACGGCAAAGTGTATGACTAATAAATAAGTCTTCAAGTGGACAGAAAAAGTCGCAAACTTTAAAGTCCCGAGGGGATACGAGCATGGACTGGTTAACTATGGATTACGGCTAGAGATGTGCGGCATATACATAATGAGAAACTGGGCAAGTTGATTAGCAGCGAAAGTAGTAGGAACAATATTTTTCTAAAGAAATGCAGAGGAAAAGAGCGCAGAAGGGGAAAAAGTACAATCAATGCATGAAGTAGAAATAGTTCTCGTTTGAAATTGCTTTCTCTGCGAAAGCCAAAGTAGCACTTGCGCCTGTTAAAACTGAAAGAAAAAAATAAATAAATAAAAGGATAAAATCCTCCTTCCTGTTGAGCTATAATTATCGACTCGCGAGGGTACATTCTCAATCGTTTTAAGCATGAGTTGAACACAAATTGTTTAGGAAAAGATTTTCTTTTTTTGTTTTTTTTTTTTTTTTGTTCACTGATCAGATAAAATTTTCATCATAAAGCTAATACAATAACAATTTCGTGTTGCTGGCTGTTCGAATTTAGGCATAGCGGGTAATTATTTATCGTAATATCTGTTTAATTGTGTTTTATGTGGAATACGACAGGAGAAGATACGACTAAATCGTACTCGCACTACTCGATATTTATAGAAAACAAAAATAAAAAAATATCAAGAAAACATCGTAGTATTGGAAACAAAAGTAATGATTTTTAGGAGCTTCATTGTGGGCGGATGTAGTGATTACACTACAATGAGCAAACAACATAAAACTGTGAAAAGAAAGCTGAGAACATATGGAGTCATCGTTTAGTAAATAGCCACAAGCACTCTCTAACATGAAAATTGTATCCGATAAATGGATAATCTGACCGCAGAATATACTAACTTTGTAAGCGATCAAAGATATATGGTAAAATTAGATTTCGCCCGTATCATTTGTAATTGTATTTATAATAATAATTGCACAATTATCGTTCATTAAACTTTGTTAATGTCAATGCACCGTTGTCAATACAGCGACTCTTTAAAGTTGAACAAGTTTTTAAATACTTCACTTTACCGTCGAAGCACATTGAATTATCAAAGTATTTGCGCTTATGAGTGAGAAATATTTTAAACATTACCGTACCAATATAATAATATGAATAAGTCGACACTTATTTGTTATCGATTATACAAAATGGAAATTTGCAATTGGACAATTGGAAATTCTTTTTTTATTATGAATTTCGATGGACAAGCAAATGTTTGCGTATATTATTATTGTAAACGATTTCCTATTGAAAGAATAGAAATTGTCCTAATACACTTCAAGCTCCCCTTTTCCCCCATATTTATTTCCGAATCCTGACGCGATAAATACATTTTGCGGCAAGATTTTGATTCAGCATGAAAAATCATATAGAAAAACAGTTGTAATTGCCAAATGTCATAGTTAGCCGAGATATATTATTCAAGGCTGAGTAATGAGTCAATAACTTCAATTATGTACGGAGAAGAGGAAAAAATGGCAGTTAAGCAAAAACGAAATAATACACAAATATAAGAACGGAATGTTAAAGAGTTATAAATAAATATTACAAAGAGATGTGTATGTACGCAAATACAGGTTAAAAATATCCTGAGAAAGAAAAACAGTAGAAAAAAATCTTTATAACGTTTAAATAAATAAAAATTTATCGATAACATTGAAGAATTGAAATTGTCATAATAAAAGGTAAAAATAAATACTATCGATAAGTGAAAGATGAAGTAATATAAAATATTGTAAGCGATAAATAAATATTTTCATAAATATATGGCCGCTTTATTGGCACACCCAATAATTAGTACGAAGTATCGGTGTATGTGTAGTAAACATATAGACAAATGATTAATGGCTTAAATTCACAATATTACATGTAATTAACTTTACACGCGTATAAACTTTTTACGAACATCTGTATAAACTTAAGCGCAGATGGAATACAATCGCAATTAATAATAATTGCACGGCAGAAGCTTATAATATTTGAAATCACAGTGTGATTTTGTATTCAATGTTCTTTTAAGGACTAATAAATATTACTTTTAAAATATTGGAAAACATATATTAAAAATTTTTATTAGTGCGCGATTGCGTTTTTATACTCTTGCATTTGAAAACATACGCATAATCATATTGCATACAATGGAAGAATAAGCCGGGAAAATGCCATCAATTATTTATCCAGTTATAATAATCATCAGAGACTTTATAATTATGTGCCCGTTAGTTTTGTTGTAATGTGCTTGGCTCAAATAAATCTGCGTAATAATTTATAAAAACTGCCGTGAAGGTAGAAGAACGAATATTCCATTTATAGTATCGCGCAAGAGCAAAATGTCATTTAAGGACGGACCTGAGTAATTTACCCAGGCTCATTGTAATTTGCTTGTAATAATGGGAATTGATTATCACGACTTAGGACGATCAAAATTCTGGCAAATAATTCATTAATGGCGGCACACGCGGTTACACCGCACAAGACACTTCACACAAGAAACGTCCCCATTGTACATTATTGGTACGCATTGATTGATTTACAGATAATTTACTATCTACGGATTTATACATCTTCCTTCATCACAGCGCGTCCATCCACTTCGACGTAACAACGTCACGGCCTCTCTCCAGTAGAAATATATCAGCCTACGGCTTATTAAAACGTTTCCCCACCCAATATTTACAGTTCCTTCGTTAAAGTCATCGGCTAATTCGTAGCGAAGGTGTAGCGGAGAAAGTCACTATTTAACCACTCGGAGGGAAGCTTACGAGCGATAAATTAAAATCACTGTCCAGCTAAAGCGTATAATTAGCTGGGAACTCTACACTGTAATATTATTGCTCGCTCGCTGGGCGACTACTCGGGCTACGACTAACTTATCGAGCCGTCGATCCTGCCGTGATCGCTTTCGAGCGAAAAAAACATCAACCGACCGGCGCTTAAGGTTTCGCTCGAATTCCAAGAACTATTACGACAGGAGCCTCCGCTTACTTTTGACACGGAGTTCGCTTATCTCGGCGCTCGATGGTGCGCTTCCGTAACTCATCAGCGGAAAGTGGCGCGTCCAGCTTCGAGAGCCGATTTCATACGGACGGGGACAGTACCGGGACGCTCGGGACGTTCCGTTATAAGCGAGTGTCACCAAGTGCCATCGAGTCCACTGGCTCGTCAAGGCGAGTGCTACACCTGTGTACCCACGTCTGGATATATCGACGATCTAGCGATTCAGCCTCGAGATTCGGTCCTTTTATACCCCTACCCCTCCACTCCCCGACGCCTCGTAATTGCCACGTCTGGATATATCGACGATCTAGCGATTCAGCCTCGAGATTCGGTCCTTTTATACCCCTACCCCTCCACTCCCCGACGCCTCGTAATTGCGTGCGAAATGAAGAAAAAAAAAAAAAAAAAAAAAAAAAACACGCAACAACAAGAGAAAGAAAGAAGAAGCTACCCGCTCAAGGTGTGTTTGGCTATTGGTGCCCATCTTCGTTGTTTGTGTACTAATGGGTTGATTTGGTCTGAGCCGACGCTTAACTGTGCATAAATTTGTTGGCTTTTGTTCGTCGACTTTGATTGTTTAGCAGTGACGGGGCCATAGTTGTGACGGGAGAACAAGCGAAGAACAGCGTAGGATTTGTAATTAATAAACTTAACTTCGAATTGCGGCGATGTTTTCTTTAAGGCAAGGATGAAAAAGCCTTAATCGTCGGCACCTTAGGATCTTGGTGGTTGTGCGCTTATGAAGAAAAATTTGTAACTGCAGATTTGCGCTCGGGTCGATACGCTGGCGATACTCGCAGAGAAAGCGTTATTATTTTCAATTATCCCTCAAGGCAACTTACATGGACGTTTAAGGGAAAATATTAAGCTCGCGTTAATATTCGCTTTTATTGCAGATGTATTGGTAAGATAAGGTATTGCTTGTATTGCTTTATGTGAAAAATTATGCAAAGTATCGGCTGCGTAGCTATACATTCTAAATAGATAATTGGTAGATTTAATTCATGAAAATATGGAAAATGATCTGATTAAGGATAAAATAGAGGTAGCGCTGCATAATTTCATGGAAATATTACGATTTAAGGTGGTACGTGATAATATGACCGTAAAATTGAAGAACCGCGGGGCTGATGGAGCGATTATTAGTAAAGAGTGAAATTGTGAAAGACGTAGTGAGACAACAATACGGTCGGATAAGACTCGAGGAAATATGGTTGCATTGAAAATTAAAAAAATTTTTAAGCAACGCGATGAACAATAAGCATCGAATGAACAATACCGAAGAAATAATGGAAAACTCGAGGTAAAAGTTTAATTTTAAATGCATACGTACAAGGCCTTGAGCGAGTGAATATTCTCTCAATTAATAAATATTGATTGTTGTATCTAATTCTGACATTTTCATCCTATAAATAATACCTTATCTTAAAGTATTGTATCAATAAATTATTTTATTCGAAGGTGTTTTTTTTTCTTTTTTTTTTCTTTTTTTTTTCTTTTTTTTTCGCCAATAAGAGTATCGCATTTCTGATTGATTTTTTCCATCACGTGCGAGAATGTATATTAGATAAAATATATTTATTACACTTTTATCATTCTCAAAATAGCCTCTAAAAGAGGAAATTGCAAAGAATACTAAACGAATAGAGCTCATAATAAAATGTGTAATTAAAACGGTAAAATATATTTTTGAAAAAATCAAAAAGACGAACCATAACATGATATTCCAATTTGAAACGTCTAGATATAAATGTAGTTTTTGTTGTTGTTGTTGTTGTTGTTGTTGTTGTTGTTGTTGTTGTTGTTGTTGTTTTTAACCAACATTTTTGCCGGATTATTGACTTAACGATTAGCGAATTGAACGTATCCGAATAACTTATTAATCTTATACTTTATTTCATTAGAGCATGTAATACTCAATGTTTAAAATGAGATTTTTATCTGATTTATTTGAATAATCATAAAGCAATTATTCCAACGGCATTACGAAAAAAGAGGAAGAAGAAGAAAAAAAAACACAAAAAAAAGAAAGAAAGAAAAAGATTATAATGTATTCGAATATTTTTAAATGTATTTTTGAATTAATGATCGTTTGAAATAGTCGTTCAATTCTAATTTGAGGACCGCATATTTCATTTTAAGTAAACTTGTAAACTTTATACTCTACACGGAAAATATTAATTTTATTTGCAAATTAACACATTGAAATACAATTATTCAAATCCGTATATTCTGAATTTTATTAATATTTCGATTGGACTGTGCGTCGATTTAAAAGAGGTAATGTTGAATCATTCAGAGAGAGAGAGAGAGAGAGAGAGAGAGAGAGAGAGAGAGCATTTCGTTGAATATTCAGAATGTTTTTTTGGCATTTTAGGTTGTCTAAATTTAAGTGCAGATCACAAACTGTGGTGATTCGCATTGAAAGTAAGATCATAAAATGTAAGCCGAAGGTCCGTCGTAATCCACTGACGAATAAATACTACAGTTTGATAAGGAAATCCAAGGCCGCCCGAAAACAACGACAATATCCGTAAATGCAACAAAAGCTATTAATCGTGATTAAGGCGGACTAAATGTCTCCGCAATGACAACTTGTTTCACAAAAATCACTTTGGAAGTATTACGCAACTACCGAGCCCTTGGATTAGGCACCCAAGTGTCTTTACCCGCTGAAAAATCCACACCGGGAAACGAAGTTACCGTAAAGAGGAAAACACCTTGGACTGTTGTGAACGCATGCCATACGAGGGAAAAAGCCGCTTAACGGGAAATTAATGGAATGCTAAAATGTTAAGCAGCTCGGGTCGATCGCGGGTGCATGGAGGCGCGTGCGTATGCGTGCGCGTGCGTCCCAAAATCACGCCGCGAAAGAGAAACGCGAGAGGTCCGGAGAAGGTCGCCGCGATGATGTCGAACGAACTACAACGAGTGCGAACCGTCCAAGCGTTATTCGCCTCAAGGACGATGCAGCGGAGGCGACGGCGGCGTCGTAACAAAAATAAATAAATAAATAAATAAATAAATAAATAAATAAAGAAAAGAAAAGAACGATCGCTTTAAATGTCAGGACGATTCTTACGAGCGCGTGTGGGTCTCGTTTACTTCTTGGACGATTCTGCCGCTGAAGGCAAAAGGAGCAGCAGCGACTCGCCGTTGGCCCGAAAACCCAAATATTTTTATCGTCCCGGGAACTTTCGACAGCATTGAAATTAAACATTGGTGGGAGGGGGAGGGGGGGGGGGGCAAAAAAAAAAAAAAAATATGTCAACTGTCGTTAGAATCATCGTAAATGCGAATTACACGGCACTAAAGAGAGCACCAGCGCTAATTTTAGTTAATAATGCTCAATCCGAGAATCCTTAAAACTTTTGAAATCCCATATGTCTGTCTGTGCCTATCCGTCGGGAGGTTCGCGTAGGAGGTTTGCATTTTCCTTTTCGCTACGCTTATTTTCTCAAATTTTACGACGTGCTTTAAAACAATTAAAAAAAAGCATCCACATCCATTCTTATGCAATGGATGAGAAATTCGTGCACATGAATATCAATGCGTCTCGTTTATCTCGGCAGAATAGTAAGTAGTAATAATGCCTTTAACCATATGCGCAACTAAAAAGATAAAAGCGTTAATAATCAATGGATATAGTTGCAATTTAATAATTCAAAAGTAGCTAATTATTTATTACAATAATATGGATTTGAATCGATTTTCAAGGCTCGAGCAATTAAGTATTTATCGACGTTCCAAAACAGTTACTTCAGAATATAATTTATATTAGCTTTTTATAATACAAAAGATTTGTGGAATAATAACGATCGAATTATGTAAATCGAAAGGCTTAAATAATTACACGTTTAAGGTTACAGTTGAGAGAAAAAAATCTTTGAAGTAAATGCTAAGCGCATTGACGTTGGAAAAAATTTTAAGTCTCAAATGTAGAACAAACCATACTTACCACGTTTCATGGTCGATAATACGTACCATTTTAATTGCAAAACTGAGCAAACAAAACCCTGCTGTGGCAATGAAATAAATAATTCAAATACGAACACTTGACGAAACGTTGGTATTGTACTGCTTGTTGTCTTACGTGGTAAAACTCTGCGTGTCGCGGCTAAATTTTCATACAAAACGGAATAATATTCCCATTGCCGTTACATAGAAACAATAATAGCAAAAATAAGAATTCTTGTTTAATATTAATTTCAACTAATATACTTCAATTATCTATCTAGCCATCCTCAATAATTCATTAAAAAAAAATATTTACAAATTTTTACATATACATTTTATAATGTACATTGTGCACAATACACGATATGAAATTTCATAAACAGTCTTTGAGGTGAAATTAACATTATTCAACGATTTAATATCCAACGACAAACAACGTCAAATTTAGTCAAGCGTTACATTTTTGACAAATTCATGCGTTATTTCAGATATTCGATTATTACAAAGTTTCTTTAAAGCGTCCAGGGATTCTAAAAATGTATCGTCGACTATATCTCGCTCGCTTGCTCGATCATTCCACTTTCCCATCCATTCCATCCTCTTTCAATCTCGTTTCGTCTGTTTACTCGTGTTTCTGACGACTGTCTTTCGACGAGGAATCACCAAACGCTATGGTGATCGAACAAAGGCAAACGAAATAAAGCGATACACGACGAAAACGTCGGTCCAACGATCGATGTGACATTTCACAGTCGAGCCACGAATAAAAGGCGGAGAGAACATTTACACTTAACGGCAATTCTTTTCCAGTCGTGATAAAAAATGAACGTGGACCTCGGAGTACATTTGCCGGAAACAAGTCCGCGTAAACGAGGATCAGCCGAGAGAGATTGTGGCTTATCTCGCGCCCGAAGCTCTCCTTACCCGACTTGCTCGCGTGATATTTTCCCGTCCCCCGTCCCCCTTACCCTGGGTAAACCCTGCTCGCCTAACCCCGACCATCCCCAACCGTCCTCTCAACCCATCTCTCGAACGTCGGTACATTTCTCGCAAGCCTGGTAATTAATGACCACATGGTATTACAAGCTCTTCAACATATCACCTCCTGGTGATTGTATGAGACGTGAAATATACGGCTGACCTGACGAACAATATATGATCGAGGTGATCCGTGGGGATGTGTGTGGTATTATACCCGTCACTTCCTTTCACCGTCCTCTTATTTTGCATTTCGTACATCAAGCCAGGAATTTTCTCACTTTTTGCCCAACTACTGTGTGGCCTAATCGTGCGGCCGTTATACATCAATGACTTCTGCTTTCGGATTTCGGCGAATTTCCACGATCCCTTTAACGGCCCATTGGCAATCTACAATCTACGTCTTAAGCGAAGAGATAATACGAATTAAACTTGGCTCACCGTCTTTTAACTTGGTTGCCCAGATGAGCACAAAGTTTTCTCGCTCAGCTAAACGATGCTAATTTAATCGAACGCGCATACGACGTGTTCTAGGCTTAACTGATAATGCTAGAATTTCAATTTTCTCCGCAAAATTATCGATCGCATCAACGATTTATCATCTACGTTTAATAAAGTAGCAACGACTGGTCTTAATTCAAACTTGCTGCACTGTACTTTGACAGTACTTTATTGACTCTACTGTATTTACTAATGAAAAATTACTACCATCTCTCTCTCTCTCTCTCTCTCTCTCTCTCTCTCTCTCTCTCTTCATATAAGTGATATTCTCATCGTAAAAAAATAAACAAAACAAACAATAAATAAATTAATAAAACAACAACAAAGCAAAGAAAAAACAAACAATTCGCGAACTTTCGTTAAACGAGTCAATACTAACATTATTTTTCGTGTAACAAAGTGAAACGTATGATGTTGCTGAAGCGTACTAATGCAGCCACAAAGTGCTTGTACGTACATTTGTAAAGTAATTTTAATTAAAATACAGCAACGCGATTCTGATTAAAGCATAAATATAAACTCCAAAGGGAATAAAGCTGTGTTACTTTCAATTAATTGTTTTCTGTTATGTTACAAGCGCTGTATTAAAAACTAAGTTTAATATCCGCGGAATTAAACGGGACGTTATCGGTGTGGGTGAATCGAAGTTCGCACAGTATGACATAGAGACGAGAATGGCATACACCTCGTAAGGTAAAATACACGGGGATGCAATTCACTTCACTTCACTTCACTTCACTTCACTTCGCTTCACCCTCTTTGTAAACTTGTAAATGCCCGGCTTCCCATCGACGTGCCCGCAAATTCAATTTTCTTACGCGAGTGTCGCCGGTTATGCGATAACCAAAAGCATGAGGTCAACGGCCCATTGACGCAATTCTCACGCCTCTGTAATAAGAGCGAATGCGCCTCTGGCCGTTCTTCTAAACATCTCAAAATAACCAATATTACCAAATAATGCTCGACCACTCGAGCTAGACACAATCCAGGGAAACGAGCCGAACCAAAGATATCATAGTGTTAAGAGTCAACCGCAAGCGGCGCCTAAGATACTCGAAGATGAAGCAGTCGGCCGACCGCAGGTGGCGTCTATCAGACTCCAAGACGCAGCGGCTGTTGGACCGCAGCGACGAATTTAGCAAAGAGAGGTGGTAGCCAAGGGTACCCTCGTCGATCTCCCCGGGCTCCCATCGTACGTCGAACGATCGACTCACCGACAGACTCACTCCATCCTCGAGAGCTTCCTCGTTCCAAGGACGGCCGGATGGCTGGCAAGATGGCGGCTGAGCCGAGACGTCGATGGCGAATCGGCGAACGTCGATGCAACCGGTTGTCGCGTGCCAAACGAGTCCACTGAATTCATCGGATGCTGATGAAGATGGCACATGATGCGCAACAGCCCGAGAGAGACAGACAGGGGATTCCGACCAAGCGCTGGGCGGAGAGACGTCGATCTCATCGGCAAAACAACTCGGCTGGTTCGGATGGTTCAAGGGGTAATTGCTGTGAGCCGGGAGCACCAACTCCAACGACTTCATAAATTATTCGAGTACCGCAGAGGCTTATTTAATCGAATAAGCTCAAAGTTTTCTGGGAGCTATTGGCCGAGACGCGTACTTTCATTCCGAGACGGACAAATTTATTAAGTCAAACGATGCGTGCAATAAATATCATTATCATTGTCAGTTCTGAGCTTTTAACGCAGATGCATTAAATTTGAGAACGTATGTTGTCGTTGAATGTGTATTATATTGCATTAAATAATACGTATCACCGTAGCAAACACTTTTGATAATATTATATCATTTGTGCTTATTAAATAATCGCTCGTTATGCTGGCACAGCACAATTTAAAATATACTCACACGAATATCCTTTATGCCTGGTATTAGGCGTCGCTTGTGTTACATGTATTCCTTCTTACAATATTCCATTAAACAACCATGTGAAACTTTTGTAAAAAGAAATGGAAAATTGTACTTTTTCATGGTAACGATGATAAATGTATGGTAAGAATTTTATAAAATTTCGTGTTATTAATGTTAAAAATGCAAAATGTTATTGACGTTTAACGAAATAACGATTCCTATGCTTTTTCTTTCAGAAAACGAAAGAAAAGAAAAAAAGCAATTCCAATTTGATAAAAGCACCACTCATATCTTTCCCATTATGTCTCTCTCTCTCACTCTCTCACTCTCTCACTCTCTCACTCACTCACTCACTCACTCACTCTCGCTCTCTCTCTCTCTCTCTCTCTCTCTCTCTCTCTCTCTCTCTCTCTCTCTCTCTCAATCTCAATCTCCCCAATCACTGATGTAAGATTAAGTACGAAAATTTAATTATAAAGAACTTCCCTCTATAAATTTTTAATTGAAATACATTGCATGAAATTTTATACGTATAGAGAATTTCTAAAATAACCATTGTAATGTATTATAATACGTAATATTACAATTACACTAGATAATGAAATAGTTTAAACGTCGTATCATTGCACATGTGTTCATTTTGATTTGAAATTAAAACTTCTGCAAGAATAACTATAAGTCATAAACTATAACTTTAACGCTCAGTTAATATATGAGCGTGGAATACCTATATTAACCGCCCAATGGGCAAATATATTTTATAAAATTGTATAAATTCATTTTGATTCTAAGCTCTTTATTATCCACTAAATGTTACAAAGGTATTTTATCTTTTCGGATGCCATATACATAAATTTTTCAATTCATTTATTTCTTTTGGAAGCTTTTATTTAGAGTCAGTGAGAATATATATTCATTTAAAGAAATCCTCAGCTTTTACTCTTAAGATTTAAAGCTTTGACTTCCGATAATTAATATTATTACGTTTTTCACTGTTTAGCTATGACTTGAACCCTTTTATTAAAAATGAATCGTTCATTCAAACTATTTATAAATTATAAATTAGACCTTTACTTTTTTAAATATAAGAGTTTAAATAAATTAACGATTTAGTGACTTAAAAGAAATCTTGTAAATACGGCTCAAAGCAAGCGACGATAAATTACTTTAATTAAGGCAAATATTCAAGGCTTTAGGTATTTTTAATTACAATGGATATCTCGGATCATCGGCGATTTTTTAATTGGTCTAGGTACTTATTTTCATTAAATTTATTGAAAAAGAAAACAAAACAAAAAATTAATAAAAAAAGAACAATGTTTTACAACTATTTTCTAAAGTAGAAAATAACCATCTATCGATAACTTTTTTCATTAGACGAAAAATTAAAAGTATAAATTGAATAGATAGAGTATGTTGTAGAAACTTTTAAAAAATATAATATGTTCGATATATATATATATATATATATATATATATTTATCAAATTCTTTTAATGTAATATTAATTTGTAATAAAATTACAATGACAGCTCGCTCTTACGTATCAATTACGTAAAAAACGAATCGTCTATCGCAATATTTGTAGAGGATTTTCGGTAAATTCGCATTTTAAATTTGCATAAATGTTTCATCTGTAATTACTAGAGTCAAAGATAAATCATTTACTGAGTAACAAGTACTGTATTTATAATTATAATTACTACTTGGTTTTAATATAATTAGTTATTAATCATCGAATTAAACGAATCTCGATGAAAATTTATTTAATATTACTTTGGATAAATTATGTTGGAATATAATTATTAAAATTCGGAGTATTACGACTATAAAACTCCCCTAAGATACAGTAAATATAGTTTAAAAGAAATAAAACTTTTCCTCCATACTTATGATACGAATTATTTTGAAGAGTATAGTAAAGTAATACTAAAACTGTGGCAAAATAAATTTTTCCGGCACATTATTACATACATTAATTACTTAATTTTTTTATTTTTATTTTTTTTTCATTATGTTTAAATAAACATATGTGTATATTATTTATAAATTTAACTTTGAAAGAATTTCTTAGTCCCTATAATAGTGCCTCATTTCATTTTCACTTCAGACGTTCAATTACTGAAAAATTAATAATAAAATTAATCGAGTATAATTAATCATTGAGCATTATTTTAATTAATTTATAATATAATTTCAAAATGGCTAGTCAAAAGGTTAAATTTCATTGGATTTTATAGAAAATGTAAATTTCTTTTTACAGTTCTTCCTCTTGAGCCTTTCGTTTTGAAAGCATATTGACGTCAACGAAATTACGTCGGTGTAGTATGAAAACTACTGGAATGAATAAACTTATAGTAGTTCGAGCCATATAATGTACATAAAAATTGCGATAAATTTAATTTTTCAGCTTTAATAAATTACCGGTCCAAAGAAAGAATTTTCATGAATTGTAATGGAACATCGGAAGTGCGCACAATAAGATTTAAAAGAAAAACATCGCTATAGCTAGGATTTTTCACTCGCTATCTGTTAAATCTGTTTCTTGGGCAGAGCCATAAATAATGCTAAAGCCTAAGCATTGTCTTAGTCATATTTAAATGATAGACTAACCATACAGGAGTGAGTCATTAATCATGAAATGCAATGGAGAAAATACTCCTCGCACATGACGGACAAATCATCATTTTATATAACATCGGCTGAAATTATTATGAAATTTACAATCATTAAACATGACATTCCGAAGAATTTCGTAATTAAAGAATTGCGATTAAAAATTTATTTAATAATACCGATAAAGTGCAGTTTATGGCTTGGGAGAATGGCAAATAGAATGCATTTTCGATCGACAAAAGCGGCCATTTTAATTAATAAGCCATCACTACAGGGTGTCGTATTGGAAGAGTTTGTGTCTCTTGTATTTGCTTGACACGCAACGGCGGTTGCGGCAAATCGATTCGATGCACCTATACATGGATGCTTGATCGTGGTTTTGATACGCATACCGACATACACACCCACCAACGAAAATAGAATAATACGAATTAAGCATTAACTTCGGCTTTATATTTTACGTATATATCTCGCGATTGGAAATTGTATCGATGCGAAATAGTGTGTCGACGAAGGGTAGATAGAGGCTTTTTTTTTTTTTTTTAAATCCGTTTATTTATGACGGGATCCATTATTTACCTAAGAATAATAATGTTTATAATGTAGTTTGTAGTTTGCAGCGGCACTTGGCAGATAATCGTTAAAGATTAAATATTAAATTTCAAGGTTCGGCTATGTTAATTATAATTTATTTAAATCCTTAACTTTAGTTCAAATATTTTTTAATCCATACCGGTATAAGCGCGTAAATACAAATATATTTGTATTGAAAAAATTTTATATCTTACGCATTATTTTGCACAATTACATGAATTATTGTTACGAATTAATAATACTAATCATCTAATGTCATAAAAAAAATCATCAAAAATACTTTGATCCGTCATTTGAGTGATGAGCATACGCAATTCACATAGATGACTACAACATATGGCAATAACTTTTTGTTTTTTCATAATTATTTATTCAACCAATTAAGCTTGATATTATTATGGCAAATAAATTCAAGTGTCCATTGTTTTCATTCAATTACATGTCACTCGATTACATTAAAATAAACGTAAATATAACTGAAGTCATCTGCACAGATACTCATATGCCTCTCATATTCATTAATATTCTAGTGAATATTTTTGCATAAATTTAACATTCATCCAATAATTTGCTAAGATCTAGCATGCAAATTAGACATTTTATCTTACAGTTTCCGACCTCATCTCATTGCAACCGAGGTGTGAGTGATCGTTTGATGTACATAAGTGAAATAAATATACTAAGTCACATAAGCCATGGTCGAATTGCTTATTGAAAGCATAAATAGAAAATAATGCGTTAATGCCTAGAAATAATTTATTTCTCATACATTTTTTTTTTTTTTTTTTTTTTGTTTCTTTTTCTATCAAATTTGCACTCACGTAATTTCACAAAATACCTGAGCTGCTAAAAGTAATGCACTGAAAAAATAATACAATTTTGCTTTTTATAAGTTATTTCTTACTTTCCTCGTACCAAGTTACAAATGTGTATGTAAGCTTTGAACATTCTTATCTGTCAAAATTTTCTCTTTTAAGGCGACAGCACTGTACACCAATATACTATACATTTTTACGAGAGAAACGAAGAACGAGATCACTTATATTCGTTATATAAAAAGCGAAGACAAAAACCATACGAGATAAAAAATTGTATGGCATTTTGATAATTTGTTACTGTTCTCTCAATAGCAAAGTGCATCCCGTTGATTGTTCCTGATCCATCCACTTTCATTAAATAATGAAGCTGCGCAGAATCAAAATTTAAACCTGTGCGACTATATTCAATAGCTGTCTCGTAACTTATCATTTTACCGAATATCATAATTCTTCTGTATTCCAAAATAATTTATTACTTCAAAACTAATAATTCGAGTAAAAAGAAACAAAAAAAAACAAAAGAACACTTACTGTATAGGATTACAGCGGGATTGTAAGTCTAAATTGTACTCTACCACCCGCTGAATAATGATGAAATTTAAAATAACATAAGCAAACACTGTTTTCCACAATGTACCATATATTTTGTAGATATATGATTATTTGATATTAATACTCATAATTTTTCATCCGTGTATCATAATAGTTTATTTGCTAAATATCAAGTAGTACGCTAAAGTTATTAAAAAATATTTGGTGATTAATTTATTCAACATTCAATATGAATAAAACCAACAGTAATAAAAAATACAACAGTAATAAAACCGATCGTCGAGAAATATTTATATCATTATAATCTTATGGCTTTGGATGCATTGTACATGAAATTCTTATTTGCCGATTTATTTATATTATTGAATTGTTACTTAATATATCACTGAAATATACGTAAGAGACAATAGTTTGCCGCGCTAGATTGTAATTGATTAATTCGTGTAAAAATGATTTATCCAGGCGCATTCGATAACAGCAAAAGCAATAACAATAAGGCAAGAACCGTAGTGTGCTGTCATTGATATATATATATATATATATATATATAATATATTCCTATACATCTTCTGTTGCTGCGATTTTCATTGAATCATTGAATGTATAATGAACTTTATATAGGATCGTGTTACATTTATCAATACTCCATAAAATAATTTATCTATTTTAGTTGCCGTAGAAGTAATATTTATAAATTAGAATAGAATTTTTTATCTTACCCGAGCACAATATTATTTAAACACTACGTTTATCATCCGTTTATAAAATTCAAATAAGCTCTACGTGTCGTACCTTACATTTAATTTCAATAATGCTGTGATAAAATTTATTCATTCCATTGGACAAGCAATTTTATGTATAAACATATACAAACTGCTTATACATTGGAATAAAGTTTATTTCTAAATAAATGCACGCATGCATCTCTAATATATTGTGTAAATTGTTGGAAATAAATCTAATTTAATGTCTTGAATTCTGGATGTATGGTTGAAAGACGAGATTTAAAAATATTTAAATTAGCATACAAAAAAAAAGGCAATTAAACAGCTAACGTTGATAAAAATTCAATGAAAATAATTAATCGATTACTGGTGAAAAGCCGAGGTTTATAAGCATTTAAAATAACTAAATATAAGATACACTTAAACTCTTTCGCATTGTATTGGAGATTCAATTATCGTGACACACGTTTTACGGGAATGAAAATAAACATTTTAATTAAATATAGAATTTTAAATTACAATTGAAGCATTAATTAATTGAAGGATTATTTATTATTAATCCGAAATTCAACATATAATTTATATGTTTTCAAAGATTTTTTTTATTTACCAATCAATGAAATTTCGTTTGTAAAGTTAACATTTTATAATACTCTCCTGTGTGTAACGATGATTAATTAATGTTTAATAGATTTTTTTAATATTGGATATTACGTTATCGATCAGTACTGTGTGCCTCGATTTTCGCGCAAATCTGTCTGACGAATGAGCATGTGTTGTAAACGAATGATTTAATTGTATTTTCAGCAGTTTATAAGTCAAATTTAATTCGATAGATTAATAATAATTATTACGATATTAATCAAGCATAATTTAAACTCTACGTTCATAGTCGATAATGCAAACAAGAAAAAAAAAATATATTGTTTGATTTTCATTCGTTATGATATTTTTCTTTATACAAATCTAACCACTATATTGATTAATATTTTATAGATTACTAATTGCTTCTCAAATTAAATCGATTGAATATCAATTGACATTGTATAAAAATTTCTATGAAATTTGTATATGAACTTATATGAGAAATTTTACCGCCACTTAATGAGTATTGTAATTATTATTAATTCATCACAATAGCATTCACATGTGTCATTATTCTTTTAATTATTCTTTTGTTTATGTTACTTAAGATGAAAAAACCGACTGATTTGTTTTTAACGTAAATGAAAGTAGCCAGAATATACTATTTCTTGAATTATTTAACATTACAATGCATTATTATTACTTTAGTGAATAAAATATTATTACTTAGAACAATGAGCTTAGTGAAAAATGCACAAATCTTAGAACTTCAATTATAGTTAATATTCATTAAGAACTCCAAAATAAAAGTATCACAAGCATGTTTGTCGATTAATCTTTAAGACCGCTTAAATCAGCAGAATATTTAATAAATTGCATTAAATGAAGACGAAATATTTCAATATCTTGATAATCGCCTTGGTCGCTTTCAACGAAACTTCAACTATGAATAACAACAGTGAAATAGGAGATCTCGAACATCAATTAGAAACCAATTTCATCGAACTTATGATAAAACTTTATTTATTGACCTGCGAGCATCGGTAAATAATCTCTGCTTATGTATTTAACGATCGAGCATACGTAAGGAAGGAGAAGAAGTCGCTTTAGTATCCTCGTTACTAAACATCAACAAGGGTCGTCAAGAGTCCTTATAATCTTAGATTTCGTTTACATGTCCTCCCAGCGAATCCATCATAATCCAAATAATCCGTCAAGCATCCGTGAAAAATTGCTGTGAATAATTCTTCGTAATCGCAATGAAAAATCCCACGGTGAGATGCCGAGCAACCACCCTCACTGCATGATAAAAAATGATCAATCTCTTGATTCCTCGGGATTGATCGCCGGCGCCTCTGGTGGCGATGATGTCGATGACGCGTCCCGCGGTCGCCTACGTGCACGCGTACAGAAACGAGTGTAGGCGCGCGCGCATACGCGCGCACACGAGGAAAGCGGGCGCCTCTCACTATTGATTTCCCGGCGCGACGCTGGGAGGAAAACCAGGGAAGGACTCGCGGAGCGCCCGAGGCTCAATCGGCATCCTTCGGCCCGCGACAGGTGATTAACCTGGTCGAACTTGTTTCTGGGCAGATTTTTCCCAACCACGAGTCATTAGTACCAGCTTTCGTCGATCATAAAAGATTACGAAGCCGTTACGAACGGGCCATTAGGATGTGCTTTCGAGGGAATATCAATATCCAGGCGTATCGCGTATTATCTGCTTTGCGTGTCAAGATTCTATGTTGTAAATTTGCATTGGCTGTCGGGGTAGGGGAAGGGAAAGGGGAAGGGGATCGCCGTGAACGTTGAGAAATGCATTTTTTATCTTTGCGCTTGTATGGATGTATTGGGACGGCTAAACAAAGTAGTTACTACGATTTTCACGAAAAACTCGTATAAAGCAAACATTCGAATAATTGAATTGTCAATTATATTAAATTTACGTCCTAGACCATTGAATTGGACAGACAATGACCTCTTCGAGCTCTAGTTCCTAGCATTGAACTCATCAGTGTTGAAACATTGCTTGCTGCGTTATTGATGTTATCGAAAGTAATTTGCACATTTTATGTACGCGGATAATTTTGCAGTTGGGAAAATATTCTGTAGCCATATAATCTACAATGGGAAATCAAAATATCAATTTTTCAGCAAATTCTTTGGGGAAATACAATTTGAAAATACATCATAGTATAAAATACAGTGTACATCCATAAATTCCGTACTTTCTTTTCGAAATTTTTTTATTCGTCGTGCCTTGGACCGGACAAACTGGTAATTTCACGTGCAAAAACATTATTAAATTTGAAGATAAGCAAGTAGAACTTATGTTACCTATTTTATCTCGTACTAGTAATATTAATAATTAAATAATTAATTATTAATTGTTAAAAGTGTATTTTGTAATCTTCTTAACGAATCAAATTCTCAAATTACAAAGTAATTTTATTATGAGTTATTATGAATTTATTATTAGAGTTTAAGATTATTATTTTGATTGATTATTTACAATTCATTCTTTGCCTATCAATTTACAAATATAATAGTGTTTGTAAAATTGAGGAAACTTATTTATTAAAATTTACGATAATAGAAAGGAGAAAGAGGACTTTAACATTATTCATTTATTTCACGTGCTCTTTAAAGTTCAAGAATATATCTCGCAATAATAATTCAATTCCATTTGAAAGAATAATTTTATTATATTTATTACTAAAGAATGGAAACTAAAATCTTTAAGAAAAAAAAAATAAATACGATTTTTAAATAAATACGTTGGAAAATGCTTCATACTGACCTTCGGTCATTTAGTTCACTTTATTCTGTTCTTTCAAATAATATCAAATCCTATCTTCATCAATATTTATGCTTTAAATTTTCAAACAATTAGGAGGAAATTTTTATTTTTATTAGCATTTAAATTTATAGTTATTTTATCTTTAGTAACGAGTATGTAAAA
Organism: Ceratosolen solmsi marchali; assembly: GCF_000503995.2. NCBI lineage: Eukaryota > Metazoa > Arthropoda > Insecta > Hymenoptera > Agaonidae > Ceratosolen > Ceratosolen solmsi. Next base: position 3,942,610 of record NW_011948436.1, on the reverse strand, counting down.
TATCTTTCAAAGACATACTTTAATAAAACAGACAAATATGTTATTTGTATATGTGTGTGTGTGTGTGTGTGTGCGTGCGTGCGTGCGTGCGTGTGCGTATATATATTTAATCATAGTTACACGTAATATATAAATATAGTTTTAAGTCGTTCAATACTACGATTCATTTTTATCGAATGATTAATATGTTTTATACATCATGAGAGAATATTTTTATTGATTTATACAAGATGCTTTATCTTTATCGCGTCAAAAATTCTATTTGAAATTTCAATTTTGAAAACCATTTCATTAACTTTGAATAAAATCATTGTAATAAAGTAAGAAAATAAAACTCAAAAAGATTTTCTCGATTGAAATTTCTATACGCGTAGGCATTAATAAACCTAACTATTGTCATTAAAATATCACTCAATGTAATAATCCCAATAATTATCTTAGTGCAAAATGTTACAGCATAAAAATAATTAATTTTATAGTGCACACAGTTAGTTATTAATGCAAGCATAAAAATTGTAAAATAGATATCTTATATGCTAATTGAAAAAATATCTTACACGCCAAGATTAAATGTAGTATCTTATCTTCATTTCTTTCTTTTATTTCTTATGTTACAGGTGAGTTATAGAAATTATTACTTTTCCACACATCTTCTTTGACATGTAAGTACAAAACATAATATTTAAGCATATCGGGTGATGTATACGTATATTATAAAATAAAATCGATTTGATTTATACAGAACAATGCGATTCAATCTGGATTGGCAAGACATTCTATTCATTAATATATCAACTGTTACCTATCCATAACATCATACTGTACATAAAAAAAAAGTTAACTAATGATTCTTTCACTGATATACTTTGTGCCAATGTGTTTACGTGCTTATATATATATATATATATATAACCAGCTGATATGTAATACTTGTGACCTCCAGTATATAAAAAACTTTATTCTTATATTATTGTTCAAATCAAGTCTTCCGGGCTTTATTTATTATCTCTATGGCGTATTGAAAATTTCAAATTTAATCATGATTTATTGTTTATAGTAGGTTTAAAGAAATTATTCATTTCTCTTATCATGATTTTTTCCTGTCTCTGGTGGGGGGGGGGGGGGGGGGGTTAGAACATAATACTGCATGTTAGAATTTAACAGTATAAGCAAATATTGCTTATTGTGTATTATTTAAATGTTGTCTAATGTATACATTTTAATAACGAATTCTTTATAATTTTTGTAATTCCATTATTTCAAATTATTTAAATTTTATGTCGTTAGCACATAGACAATGCAAATTTAATTGTAAGTTGAAAAAATCAAGAACTACGGCCGAATAAATAGAAGATGTTTCATTCAGAGTTTCGTACGACGATTCTGATTTCAGTTAATAAATATTGAAATTTTTATGTTTGTTTTCAGTTTAAACACTGTTTAAACAGTTTAAAAACTGTTGTGTTTGTGTGTTTGTGCGCGTGTGTGTTTGTATATATATATATATATATTTTTTTTTTTTTTTAATAAATTCTTAATTGGCTGAAAATAAATGCTTTAGACTTGATAAATATTTTGAGTATATAAATGTCATATCTTGAAACGTTAAAAATATATGTTTTCCAAACTTGGTACAATTTTTTAACATTACTCCCATTATATAAGCCAGAAAGCCTGACAAATTTCTGCAAGTATAGTTTATGCATTAAAAAGTTTTTGCACAGCACATTTTGCTGGAACTTAGATGTTCAAGAATCATAAAGCTAAAATTAGAAATTTAATTTAAACTTATAATTTTTCATTACTTCTTGTTTATAAGCTAAATAAATCAAAGAGACGCTCTTAATTTTCTCTTCAGATGGCAGAAATTGAGGCGGATATTTAATTTAAACATTTATGAATTTTACAATATTACATCGTTGAATAATAGTTTTACGAATATATCTGCGTACTTTCTCGCTATTCAATAACATATTAAATGTATAAAAGTTAAGCCTTAAACGAAAATTTCCAAGACGTTGAATTATTCGCGAGGAATAACTTAATTACTTTTGTAGAACAATAAGAAACTGCTGCCTAAAGTCTTAATTATCTTGGCAAGTTTATCCGTCATTAATAATGTGTTCTTCTGCCGTCCCTGAATTCCCAACTATTTAGTTTTCAATAATCAATTCCATAAGCTTATTAATTATCATATAATCAATGCATGTCCTCGTGTTCTTCATCAAAGTTATTAGTTAACGTATCGGATTGTTTTCTTTCAATTCGTTTCCAAACGAGAGAAAACTCGCAGCAAACAATATTATCGGCACTCTGAAATGGGCAAACAGAAATTAGTGCGATACTTGCGCGTGAAAACTCGACTTATCACCTATTATTAATCAACGGTAATAGCTTCCCCATAACATTTTCGTACTTTCCGCAGCTATAAAAACATTACCACCATCTCACCTCCTTCAACCCAAATACAATCAATTTCGCTTCATCCCTTTTAATTCGCAGCACACGAGCGTACATGTCATCGATACGCGTCGTCAAGTTGGTGGGGGCCACAATACGCCATCGTAACCATGCGCTCCGCCTCCGCGTCTCTCTCTCTCTCTCTCTTTCTCTCTCTTTCTCTCTCTCCCGTTAATACAATCGCTCGCAGATATTTCGTTTCATCGCAGCTCGACGTCACGCGCTGGTTCTTCTCCGGCACTCGCCGACGCCGTCATCGTCGCAACCACCGCCGCCACCAACGCCGCCACCACTGCCCCACCACCGCCGCCGCCACTACCACCATCTCATCCACCATCTCCACCTTCTTGCTTATTTCTCCAACGTCAGCAAGGGAGAAACACCAGCGATTGCTCCTCTAGAGCCATATGACGTCCCGACAGCCGCGCGTCACGGACGTCGATGACGTAAGGGCCAACGACGAGTTGGCAGTACGGGGGCTAACCTAACGGAAGCTTAACGAGATCATAGTGAAATGTTATGGCAATGGGAGTGTAATCGGTCGATGGACGCTACAGGCTACTTTTGTTCGGGACGAGGACTCGGGCTACGTTTCGACTGTATGGATAATGATGGATTTATCGAGGCTTTTCCATGTGCTAAGCATTACGTATTTAAGAACTATGTTTTGGTTGGGAAATTCGAGGTTGCTGTGACATCGAGAACGGACATTCAAATCGCAAATAAAAATGTAAATGGCTCTTGGCAAGCTGATTTTATTGAAATTTCGCAACCCTGTAATATCAAGAGCCTCGCAGTCAGTCATTACCTAGCGGGGGTAATTGAGATATCGTTGAGAGAGACACGTGGGGAAAGTAAGAGTGGTTCTCTGATAAAAGCTACACAAATTCTGTACAAGAAATTGTAAAACAAAAAAACAAACAAAAACAAAATAAATAAATAAATAGGGCTTTATTCGTTTATATAAGGTTATCCCAGTCTTGGGATGAAATCGTCTTCCATCTTAAGACCCAAATTTAAATTACACGCGCATCCACTTGGAGTGTAAAATAAATTTCAGATTTTCCTTTGAGAAGAATATAAAATTATCTTAATGGCACTTTTATTCAATATTTGTATTCGATAATACGAGGATTAGCGTATGGACGAGGCATTATCGATCGATGCTTTTTTTCACTTAATAAGCCTCTATATACACACACACGAGAAGTTAGCTGAATTTACTATTTCCAATAACAAAGGAGCAGCATCCTTGGCAGCCTACAAATTTTCATCCAAATTCTCTCTACTTTTAAAAATTCGTTGCCACACGAGCTTGAAAAGAGCATCGAGTGCGCACAGCTGCCAATCTTTGCCGAGCTACTGACAAAGTTCTCTCCCTCCCTCCCCATCTCGCCGACACTTCACAACGAGAAAATAGTGGTTTCGCTATGCAGGCATTAAAGCCAGTATTTGTCATTTGCATCAAAGGATCATCCTAATTTTCATCATTGAACGTGAAGTATCTTGCGATCGCAATAAAACTGTACCGTGTCGTCGCACCCCCTACCACCGCGTACCCGCGTCCCAGGATGCAGGAGTATTCATCGATGCGTGGACAGTCGGGGACAGATGCTCTTCTCGTGCTCGTAGTAGGCTGCGCCGACCTTGGGTAAGAGTCACGAGACACACGGGCTCCTCAAATTCAACCCCGTGGGTATAAGCGGTGAGGAGGGGAGGGGGGTGGGGAGGGGGAAGGGGAGGGAGAAGGGGGAACTGTGGGAAGAAATTATGCACGGGGATCGGGAGATGGTAAAATGTCCAAAGATACGTATTAGGGACTGTCGTTTCGAGCGACGATCGGCAAAATCGAATAACATCCAGCCGATGTGCACGTGCGATCACCAGCAAAGACGAGCGCTCCGTCTCTTCGGGACGAGGAGAAAGGAGTAAAAGCAGGACAGAGCAACGATAATCGGGTGATCGTCTAAGTAATCGGCAATTGAAGTTACGAGCACTCGATGTGAGATATTGCATTGCTTACGAGAACTGGTGTGGAGAATGTAATGTTATGTAAAAGGGTGTCTAGCGATAGATGGACTTGGCCAAGTTTCATCCACCTTACGACACACTTGAAGTTTTAAAGGGGACTATTGGGCCCTACTCGCACCCGAGCTGAGACATTGCTAATACGAATAATAATTGACATGTTGATCGATAGGCAGTGCATTGTCGCGTCGCCGCGTAATGTTAAATATTATTTTAAAATTCGACGAAGTGTTTCGCGATGGCTGCTTGGGCAAATAGACGACAATTTTTTGGCAATTCGTGATTAAACGGCCGCGTAATATCGGGAAATAAAAGTGGACTGCTTAGCGTGGATATTGGGAGAAGCATCGAGCGATGAGAGCGCGGCATTAGAGATACGGGCGTTAAATCTTTTAGAAAATGCGCTCGATAAAAGAAGGATCTCCGCTAGTTGCAATCGTAGCGTAGTAATGCAATTGCTAAACGGACAAGCTACTGCCCAATGTAAGAAGGGGCGGTGAACTCACTTTTTTGCTAATTCCATCGGGGACTCGAACAACGAAGGAACTTTCATTATCGCGGACAAAGGAAACCTTTGCGTTTTATCGCCGGCTTCTCGACAATCATTGTTTCATCAGCAGCTCCGACATAACTTTTATACAGCTTTTATATACCGCTAACCTCGACATTAGTTAATAGACACGTCGTCCTCTGGCAAGTGCCGCAGAATTCACAAAATTCAATTTCACGGGGACCTTGGTATGTGATGCTGGTGGCGTCGTTAAAAAATACGAAGCGTCGTCACAGTCAGCGCGAGTATTCATTCATTTAACGTGGGGCATTAGCGAGGCATCGAGCGATTCAACTGTCCAACTATCGAACGATCGAGCGATCCAACGATCGACGAGAGCTTGGATTTCTTTCGATCAGCCGTGTCGCGCGGGGTAGATAGTCCATGCCGCGGACGAGGCCAACTTGTTGCGTCTCGGATTTGCACGCGAACTCGTGCACACGGCCTCGTATCGGCGCGCTCATCGCTCATTTCCTCCGGTGATAGCCATAAGTTGTCGAGCGTAAGGCTCGTCGTTGCCGTGCAGATCCCTCACTACCGGGTGCTTCCGTTGCCGCGTAATTTTCAGAACGCACGAGCCAACCTCGCCCGGTTTGTGTGGAGTGGCCCGGTCGATATTACACTCTTTGGATCGTTACGCCGCGTGATACCGATGATCGTGTGACGGACAATTTCGAGATGGTCAGCTTGGAAATGAGGGACAGGGGAGAAGGGTTATTCGGGTTATTCGGTGGGTGGGGGATGGGGGGAGAGGGACGATGCGTGCGTGGGTATATTGTGAAAGGGGAGACAATGCAATAAGAAGCGAAGGAAAGATTTTTAATGGGATAGAAGAATCGGAATTTTTTATAGCATCAAGTTCAGATTAGTATTGTTTTGCCGATTGGATGCAAATTGTTGCGCGAGATCGTGCGAATATTGCATTTTCCTTCTTTGCTCTTCGATGTCACGTTGGCATATTACCTTTCATTAGCGTTGCAGTGATGTAAATTTTCGCAAAACACATTGGAATGATGGATTCACCAACAGAACAGTACGGAGCGGCTTATTTTGCTAAATAATAATTCGTAATTGTTGATCGAAGTTGATACATTCGTATGCGTAATTGATTTGCAGATTGCAACGAACTTGAAATCTTGAAAGATGCAATTATTTTAATGCGTCACGTTATTGCGAGGTTGCGGCAAATGTCAACATTTTCCTCTGATAATCCATTCGCACTGATAATGATTTATAAAAATAAATTTATAAATAAAAATAATAAATAAAGTGATATAATCTCTTGCGTCTTTCCATTAAATTCAGGATAGAACTCGAAAGAATCACTTGACAAATGAAAATTGCCAAATGCCTAGTGTTTATGTCTTGAATATTTCATAACGATAATAATAATGTTCGTCGGAGTGGCGTTATAATATCGATTACTTACAACTTTGAAATATTCGATAGGTTAAAAAGAAAGTTGCTTAAAAAGTAGCCTTCGCATAAAACAACGGCCACTTATAATTACAATTATTACACACGGTAAATCTCGATATTATGCAAATGCTTGATTAGCGTCGTATTTTCTTATCCAGAAGTATTGATTATCGTCGATGGCGAGCGGTGATGATTTGATCGACAAATTCATTTACAAAGTATCTCGAGCTCTTGTCTTATAATTTTCTGGAAATTCATTATGTCCCTCATACTGAATTGAATAAGAAGATAGCAACGCTAGGCCATTGCGTCAGATCAACGGATAATTAAAGTGATCGAATTTGACAAGAATCACGCGTAGAGCGGAAAAAAATAATTGCCGTAAGAAAGGTAATGAGATTGTTCGGATTGATATGTAGCTTGTTTGTTTCTATGGCTTTTCCTCTCTCCCTCTCTCTATCTATCTCTCTCACTCACACTCTCTCTCTCTCTCTCTCTCTCTCTCTCACGCACTCTCTCGAGATGACGAGTGGCAAGGTTTCCAAACGTTGAGTTTTTCGAGCCGAGCTACGATGTCGGATGAAAAGGAAAGTACCGGCGACGACAAAAAAATTGTTGCCGCCCGTTACAACATTTCTTTATTCACTTTTGAAAGAGGTTAACAAATATTTTGTAATCCCGATCGGTGAATTCAGCGAACACGCGAAACGCACGCGCTGAATTATTTATTGTCCTGCTTTCTTTTTTTCGTCGAGGACAAAATGGCAGATCACGAAATTTACCTGTGCCTCCCAAGATCCTTAACAACGAGAAATATTAAATCGGCCAAACAATTTGCGCAAGAGACACGAGCGATTAATGTTTATATTAAAGGACACACGGATTGTGCGTCGCATATCGTAAATCTAAAGCTCGAGAGAAGCAAATATCATCGGACTGAAATTCCTTCGAGATCGATATGTAGTATCTATCATTATCTAACCGCCACCGCGTTAATTATCCATTTGGTCATTCGGTTGTCAGTGTGCATTGGCCACGGACGCTGACTCAGTGCTGATAGGCTATTGCGATCTCTATTATTTCGGATCGCGCGTACACATATCGGCATTTCTTCACAAACATTGCCAGATTCCTTAACAACGTTCCGTGATTGTTCTCGGGTGGTCTCCACACCCAAAATCTGGGGCAAAATCTTGGTAATCCTTTCCGTTTCGCTCCGTCCTCTCACCTCCCCCCGCCGCACTCCGCCGCCCTTTTTCAGCTTTTTATTCGTCTTCCTTTTACTCGGACGACCATTCACTCGGCCACTTCTTTGTCTGTACTCCGCGTCTTTTTTTACGAATTTATCGCTCAACAATAAATTTCGTTCTATCTTTCAATGCCCTGACGGCGTTAAGAGTGACATTCGCGCTCAAGATCAAATCTTGTTAAATTTAATAGACTTTAAATTCCAAGTAACTACTTAAACTACTATTTGATTTTTTCGACTATAGCTTACCTACCTTGAGATATGAAGAATTGTAAATTATTGCAATTAGGTAGGCATTCGATAGGTGTGAAATTGTCACTCTGAATAAGATGGCAGTACAATGTAGCCACAATTAATTATGTCGCTTAATCGATGGTCACACTTATTTTTTCGTAGTAGTAGTAGTAGTAGTAGTAGTAGTAGTAGTAGTAGTAGTAGTAGTAGTAGTAGTAGTAGTAGTAGTAGTAGTAGTAGTAGTAGTAGTAGTAGTAGTAGTAGTAGTAGTAGTAGTAGTAGTAGTAGTAGTAGTAGTAGTAGTAGTAGTAGTAGTAGTAGTAGTAGTAGTAGTAGTAGTAGTAGTAGTAGTAGTAGTAGTAGTAGTAGTAGTAGTAGTAGTAGTAGTAGTAGTAGTAGTAGTAGTAGTAGTAGTAGTAGTAGTAGTAGTAGTAGTAGTAGTAGTAGTAGTAGTAGTAGTAGTAGTAGTAGTAGTAGTAGTAGTAGTAGTAGTAGTAGTAGTAGTAGTAGTAGTAGTAGTAGTAGTAGTAGTAGTAGTAGTAGTAGTAGTAGTAGTAGTAGTAGTAGTAGTAGTAGTAGTAGTAGTAGTAGTAGTAGTAGTAGTAGTAGTAGTAGTAGTAGTAGTAGTAGTAGTAGTAGTAGTAGTAGTAGTAGTAGTAGTAGTAGTAGTAGTAGTAGTAGTAGTAGTAGTAGTAGTAGTAGTAGTAGTAGTAGTAGTAGTAGTAGTAGTAGTAGTAGTAGTAGTAGTAATAGTAGTAGTAGTAGTGGTAGTAGTAGTAGTATTAGTATTAGTAGTATTACACGACTGAATATATCAAAATATGCTATAATTAGTCATAAGCCTATCTACATCGTGTGCAACACAATGTAATATATTTTCTCAGCACAATTGGAGAAAAAGTGCTGGTTGTAACAATAGTAACAATAACAAGAGTCCGTAAGAGGAAACAATTTTCACATAAATAGAATTTCACATTACATAAACGGAAAATAATTCTATTGGTTAATAATTTTGGGTTAAATTATATCCACGATCTTCTTATCGCTCATCAAGAACTTTAATGTGTTAATTGCGACGTTAAAGTCTTGTCTATTCTTTGTAAAACTCGTTAATTGTCAGCAAAAACATATAAAAATCATACGGCTCGACAAAGTGACCATAAATTTACCGGCTATTACTTAATTATCTCGGCCAGACAATCTCGCGGTACTCGCGCAAAAGAAGACCGAATGAATAAAGGTAATGAAAATGAGTCTGGTGCCCAAGTGCGCCTCGTTAAATCAATTGTGCGCAGCCGACTCGAGTCGTCGAAAATCTGGAAAAGCGATTTCTCCGTCCTTGCCAATGAAGCAAAAGAAAGGATGCGAGCGCGCGCATGTGTATTAATAAGATTAAAAAGAGGTGAGCGAAGAAGAAGCTCCTTACTCGACAGAAAATGATAACACAGAGACAAACAACCGGGCGGGAATCAAGGAAGTTGCTTTTATTGTTATCAAGGGTAAACAATTTTATATGGAAGTGTGTATGCTCGTCTCGTTGTGTTATTTTTGGTTTCATGCCACGGCCACAAGAATCGCAATAATTGGCCTCAACGCGATAAAAGAGAGTAAAAAAACAACAAAAGCACAGAAAGTGCGAGTGCGATCGCATTTACGAAAATTTATCTCATCTCTGCAGGAGAGTAGCCGTTTTGTTTTATTTTCGTATTTTTAATGTAGTCGCTTTGGTCAATTTATTTACAATCGATAATTCATCGACTTATAAGTCATGCTTCCTTGGCAATGTTGCTGAACTGAAATTTTCAAACGACTCATATCTCTGCTTAATTATTAAAATAAACTCCTATTATGTCTAGTGAGATTTTCGTACGCCATTGTATAAAATTATGGCATTGACGACGATGTCGTATGAAGTATATATTTTAATTATAAACGACTAATTAAGCTATCGACTTAATTAAGTAATCGATTTTTTTTAACTTTCCATCATTTGCACAAGAGACATTCAAGGGAGAGAATCAAAATATTAAAATTCATAATACCTTGATGTTTTGTCATGTTAAACCTGACGAACTGCAACTATATATATTTGCTAAGGTTTTATATCGACTGCATACATCCAGGCATGTTGCATTAATATAAAACAACCCAAGAAGTTGACTTGATTAATATGATTCCAAAATTATACGCTAAAGCTAAAATATTGTAAATATGAATATACTTTTGTCATATCTCAGTTGTAGATTGGCTTTTTATGCTTAATAAAGATCATTTATAACATATTTTTTTTTTATCATTTGATATTATAATTTTGCATATCATATGATAATACAATTCATCTGTAATAAGAATGATAAAATAAATGCATAATAAAAATTATAGAAATTGATTAAAAATTTTGTACTCGATCAAAAATAGAGAATCATGATATGAAAGTTATAAACTATTCGATCGTTCTTCAACATCGCTAACTCTACCGTCGAGAGTTTCTTAATAAAATGAGAGAGGGCCGAGGAAGAATGAAAGGCTAACAAGAGATAGATAGATAGATAGAAGATAGATAGATAGATATAGATAGATAGATAGATAGATAGATAGATAGATAGATAGATAGATAGATAGATAGAGAGAGAGAGAGAGAGAGAGAAAGAGAGAGAGAGAGAGAAGAGAGAAAGAGTCATAGCTCGTATTTTATGAAATTGCTTCCGTTCCGCTTCATTTCACTTGCTCGTTTTGAATTAAATATCCCAATTACAGAAATGCAGTTGCCAAATTCAACATTGATTATCAAAGTTCTTGTATAATAATGGCTCACAAATATCTCAAAATAGCTAATGTGCTTAATTGGTATTTTGTTAATTACTCAGCAGGCGATAATGTATGTCAGGATTGTTCTGAAAGGAGATTGAGATTTATTCTAAAAGTGGAACATCTGAGTCAAGCTTGAACATGAAATATACAAATGTAATTGACTGAGAAATTAATTGTCTAGACAGTTCTTGCTTATTTATTTGTAACACACATATATATAAACATTTTTAGTTAACTTCTTATTAACATTACTTTGAATATTGCCATTTAATTTATTTTGTATACATAATCCCTTTTACGCTCGATTTGAATGAAATTGATTCTTATTCGTACATCATTCGTACATCACTTAATTGTCTCTACTACTACTACTTTCCTTTTAAAATTAATAGTTTTAATATAAATTATCAATGCATTCTGACTAGGTGTTTTGTGCGTGCGCGTGCAAGCCTGTGCGCGTGCGTGCGACAACTAAATTAAATAAAACAGTTATTTCATCTTTTTAAAGTCAACTTTCACTTCAATTAAAGCGAAGAATTTATTCTCGTCATTTACAGTAAATGTTTATTATTTAAGAGTGAGTGACTCAAACAAATGACAAGTAATAAATTTTGTGTAATATGCACATAATTTTATTTTCTTCATAAAATAAAAATTTAATTACCTTATGTTTCGTACAATAACTACGTCGATTTCTATAAAATGCTGTATGATATTTACCAAAGAATTAAAATTTATAATTTTTGGCGATTAATAATTTTTATTTACTTACGAGTTTACTATTATTCGATCTCAAAAATAAATGTGAGCTTGTAATTAATAGAATTTGTGAAGCCATATAGAAAATATTTCAAATATAATTCTATGTAATCTGAGGTGAAATTTCATTGAAATAGAGAGTGGAAATTAAATGAGTTGCGCTAATTGAAAAAAAAGAAAAAATAATAATAATAAAAAATTGTTTCGATTTCATAATTCAATTAGACAGTTAATTCATTATGTACATTATTATTATTATATTTAAGAATAAGCAAATGTCGATTTTATCAAAATAATAATTCTTTAATTCAATAATATATTAAACTGAATATATTTTTTATTGAAATTCCATGTCAATTAAAAAGACACGCGTTATTTTTCTGTGTAGCGGAAAATTCTGTATTTAAATAAATTTCTATATTTACAGAAGTTACTAAAAAATCAATTACAAATTAAATACATTCATATAGCATTTTTTTATTTATAAAATATGTTTATACGAATTTCAATTGGCAAATACATAAAACTTATTATTACAAATTAATGTACATGTTTTAATCCTTTAATAATATTATTAAAGCCGTGAAATTTTTATATTCAAATGCATTCCTTTGACGCATTAAGAATTTATATATCAGGCTTAAAAAAGTTTTTTTCCAGTTTTTATAAGAATATTCAAATAGAGGTGATCAAGTGTGTCAAAATCTAAAATGTCGTTGAACTGGATTCACTGTCGAGTTTTTATGATATATTAATTAGAATTATATTCACTCTATTATATGACTGGTTATCCGTGTATTAGTATGGAATTTTCCTCTTATTTGTTTTCATCGATTCGTAGTGTGGAAGTAACTACTTGACAAATTTAAAGAAATAAAATACAAATATACACACTTGTAAGTGATTAAAAAAATTAAGCCAAATTAAATGTATAATATTAGACACGTATTCTACAAAACTGATTTTCAAATTGAATATACGTATTTCTTATAATAATTTATAATTTAAGAGGTTATCTCATTGAATTGAATTATTTATCTTTCGTTTTTAAAATTACTAAACCAAGCTTTATGAGCAGACATTGATATGATTTATAAAGTCATAAAAATACCATCACAAGCTTTTAATGAAATCAAGTCCAATTTACGGAAAGCGCGATTATTTAATTTTTTGTTTTTAATTCGAATAATTTGTTATTCGGCAAGAGTTAAATTCACATGGCAGTTATACCCCAAGGGTCGTATTATTTATTCTGTCTGTTATTTTTGTTCAATCTTCCTATATCGGAAATCTCTTATGAAATTCTCTGAGTCGTATCATCGCGCGACATCAATTGCAATAATCAGCCCATACAAACTACTCATTATCTCCGCGTTAGCCCGGCAAATCTATGTACAGCCCCCCCCCACACACACACACTCCCCCCAACCACACAACACACGCACACGCATACAACACACACACAACACACACAAACACAAAAACAAACGTCGCTCAGTCAACGAATCTCTCCAAATCTCTACCAAGATCTCCCACCCCTGGAGCTTAGGAAAATATCGGCTCAGTCGACGCTCGCGGATTGCGCAATGCTCGGGGCGTCACGCGCCACCTCCGGTTCGTGAAATTACGATTTAATGGATTATCGTGTGCGAAAATTACACGAGATCCGATTGCTCAACGACGCCCTCGTCGCTCCCCCGCGCCTCCTCTACTTAGAAAGTCCGATAAGAATCGCTAGCGGGATCGACATCTCGAAGAACGGCCGTTTGGCGTCTCCACCGTACGTTCGGACTGCCGTCACTGTTAATTAGCGGAAGTCAGGATCGCGACACGCATTACAACGCTCGATTTATCCTCCTCCTCCTCCTTCTTCTGACACCGACCTGTAGTTGAACACTGCTTCATAAGGGACGTAATTATTGTCATCTCACGATTTTCCTACGAGGCTGTAATAGGAGGTAAAGGCTGATAATACGGCGCCAGAGTTTTTCGATAATGAAGATGTGTCACCACGCACCGACTGGTCGGTGGCAATAAAATCGAAATGCTGATTATCTTTTATATTGGACTAATGAATTGGATGTGATGCACCCACGCGCATTTAATTTGCCGTATATATCATCGTGTACACTTGCGTTGCCGCTGACTTTGGAAAAGGACATATAGCATTGACATCGAGATATATGAATGGCTGTATTTTTTATGTTCGCGTTTGATTTATAAGTGAATTTGTATCTTGAATTGTTAGTGATTGCCGCTAGATGAAAATAATATCATTGGCTGCATTGTTTTTTTACAATTGTCTCATAAAAATGGATTATATTAATTATATACTTTTTTTTTTTTTTTTTTTTTTTTTTTTTTTTTTTTGACTACTTTATTAATTACTGAATTACCGTTATAGCTATTAACTTAAATGTATTTGATTTATTATCTAAACTTCAAACTCTTACATTGCGAAACTAATAAATTTCTTATCATATTTTTTAAACTTTGCGCGTAAATATGTTTTCATCGTTGATTATCAAACGCTGATAAGAATATTAACGTTTGAAGTAAAGGATCGTCAACTCGAAGTTTTCTGCAATGGCGACATGAAATATCGAATTGCATAAATAATATAATTATAAAAAAAATTTAAGCATTCGTAATGCTTACACCGCTCTAAGACCGAAAATTTTCGCCCATTGAAAATATTTACGGCCATTTGTATTTCAATATCTCAAATATTAATCAGGAAGTTCGAAGTGTACGAATTTTGTGACTTTTAACAGAACAAAAGTATACAATTTTCCCTTCTCCTCTCACTTAGATTACATTAAAGAATCATTTAACTCAATTAAATAGCATTATAATTTATTTGCAAATTAAACTTTGCAATTTCTTTGGCTTAGAAATACGTGAAAGAATTTTTTTTATCTCCCGATGTTGCCCGTTCCTTATTTGCATTAATTATAATATTTGTCTGCGGAAGTATAATAGCACATCGATAATTATTTTGTATTCGTAATTAATTTGAAAGTGAAGTATTAAATTTAACGAGCTTTAGATAAACTTTTAATCGAACAAAATAAACGATAAAATCTATACCATAATGTTATCGGATATTTAAACAATGATAAAAATTCTTTTAAGTTTATTTCATGTATAAAGCAGAAAAAGAGTGCTACCTCGTAGATGTGTGTGCGCGCGCGCGTGTGTGTGTTTGCAAAGCAAGGAAGGGCAGTGAACGTATAGTTTATTGGCTACAGCGATAAAATCGTACCTCCTCTCTCGCATCCAAAAATATCATTTCACGTATAGTTAATCGTCCAGATAATTCATCGTTGATATTATTCACACTAGTACGGAAGTCTATTTAAAATTTTTAGATTTAAATAGACAAAAAAAAAGAAAAAAAAAGAGAGACCCAATGATAAGCAATAATATTATAATAAAAATAATTAACAGGGTCTTCTCGTCAATGGATTTCAACACATTGCTAGTTACCGTGATTTTGCACTTCTTTCGTCTCCGACCTATCGACATTATTATAACTTCCCTGAGCCTTGAATAATAGAAAATTAAATAAGAGTCCTCGTTGGTTTTCACTGCCCATGACTGATTGATTGCCAGCGTTATCTCATCAGTCATGTCTATTCCATTTCAATTCATATGATAATAAACATTTTCGTATACATGGCTAAGCAAGTGTTGTACGTATAATTTTATCATTTAAGGAGGATCTCTCGATATCCACTCAATATCCACATAATTAATGCGAGAAAATTTTAAAAGGAAGGGGTTAAAAGTTGCGTCGCACATTCGATTGAAAGCATCTCTATGATAAAACAACGAATGTTTAACTACACAAGCTTTTTTGCCTTTTTCGCCCGAAATCAACATCATATTTATACAATATGAATACGTATTGAAGAAAACAAAAATAAAATAATGAACAAATGCATTTGGTATTCGAATATTAATAATGATTGTTAAATGTGTCGCGGGTATTGAATTATAATCGAAACTGCGCAATATACAATTAGGCATAGAAAATTAACTTTTTAACAGAAATAGTCAATGTGTAAATAATGCAAAATGCATTTAAGACTTTGGATAACGAATAATAAATATAGTTATTACGATATGCGGAGATTTAAAATTTTTAAAGTGTGATATATTTGGACTGTAGAGTAGAAAAATTTTTATCTTCGATCAATTTGCATTAAAGTTTTGTATATAGTATATGGCATACAGTTTAGTAATATTTTATAACGGTAATCGAATATGTTTTTATTACGTGTCATTTCGCGATCGATTTCTCATTTTCGCATTACGTTATTATTTCAATTCTAATCTAGTCTAATGTGTATAGCTTGAAAGATCTGGTTGATCTATGATATATTATGCATACATTATTGTTTCGCGTAATAGGCATCTCACAGTGGCTTTGTGCGCGATGAGAAAGTCACGTCAAAATCAATCGTCTTTATCGTCAAGAAATTATTTATTAATTCCAATTTCAATACGTATAATATGTACAGTCAGGAAGTATACTTAATTTTTCACTTAGAAGCTCAAAATTTGTTATATCTGCGGCGTCTCAAACGAAATAATCAATCGCTTGTATCGCGTCGCCAATTGTCCATAAATAAATTAAAATTAAATTGTCGCTCGACTTAGCAGCTAGACTTAGCAAGCAATGGTTAATCAATTTTTCTATAAATATGGTATATCATGACGAAGAATTTTCAACAAATGAACTTTAAATGAGATTTTAAAATAAAAGCTGAATAAAGGATCGGTATCTCCTTGCACATAAATTTCATTTCATTGTGTCCTTACTCACAAGTGCGTGTATCTTATTTGATATTATGTGCTGTATAGTCCGATGGAATTCTCATCGAAAAATTTCCCTTGAAAAAGACCTTTCTTTCTAGAGGAAGGATAATATGAAAATCTTACGTCTACGCCTTTGCGCCGGAAAATTACTTTTAAAGCTGCGAGCGTGACTCTTCGCGGATTGAACGAATCGTTTTATTTCTCTTCGGAAAGTCTGCCTTACCCAAATACTAAAGGAATAAGGTTAAAATGCGACAAGTTATTGTTCACAGCAAGGTTTACGCTTTTATGCCTTTCAAATGCATACAAATTGAACAATCCGAGTGTTTGTATTATATTGAGAGAGGCAAATAGACTTGATATTAATAGGCATAATCAGTGCCCTCGGCTCAAGGATACGAAAGGATACGCCTACGCGGCAGTAATAAATTAATATTTCGCATTCAAAAATTATTAGGATTGACCGATCTGAAATTAAACAATTATAGTAATATGCATTGTCAGGATTAGGGCCGCAATAAATTTATTATTTTCTTTTGAATAAATGAATGTCCGTGCGCACATCCCGACGAATAGCATTCGCGTTCGCGATTTTCAGCATTGATTTGTCTGTTTATGTATATATATATATATATATATGCGCGCAAAGTGCGTCTGCTACTTAGAGCGCATTACCAGCCAAAAAGCAACGCGCGCGCGCGCGCACGCGCATTCACTTGATTAATACACTCGAAGAATTCGCATGACTTTGATAACGAGTTTAATAACCGGCGCAGCTCACCTTCTTTGCGACTTTAATAAAAGCGTTTGAGCGCAAAGGACGACACCAGTATAACTTCCTCTGTTTGCGGGAGGAGCGGGTAGCCGAGACTCTACGAAACTAGGGAAAAGAAAGGCGCGCGTGAACAAGAGCGGCAGGCGGTGGAGGGAGTAGGGACAAAGAGACAGAGAGACAGAGAGACAGAGAGACAGAGAGAGAGAGAGAGAGAGAGAGAGAGACGGATGATAATCCCGGCAGAGCGGCCGAAGTTAAACGAGAACGAAAGCTGAGGTAAAAAGAGCAGCGCTCGCGTGTCGCGCGCAACCGAGGATCTCGATGACTCACCGCTACGACGGCAGATGTCGCCAGTGCCAACTGTTGCCGCCACCGCCGGCGTCTTTACCGGCCTCCATCCACAGCAGGATCAATGCCCCTCCTGCCCCCAACGGGCAAAGCCTGATTTTCCACGTTCGGGTGATTCGTTAGGAGCGCCTTTGTGCGGCGGAGCATTTGTGAAAAGGTGCAGAGAAACGAATG
>NW_011948436.1:3904596-3924950 GCF_000503995.2 Ceratosolen solmsi marchali | reverse complement strand
AGAAACGAATGGCGGATTGTTGGTGGGGAATTGGGGGGGGGGGGAGTCGGCAGAGGGAGCGGGGACTAATGATTTTCGTCACGAATCGACGCTACTTACTACCAGCCGCTGTTTCCTTCGTCGTAGGATCGCGTTTGGGTACGAGGCGTTGCTGTTATTGTTGTTGTTGTTGTTGTTGTTGTTGTTGTTGTTGTCGCTGTGGTTGTTGGGGGACTTTTTGAATTGAAAAGTATTAGGAATCATGTCTATAAATCGGATGGGTACTTGGATGGGCCTTCTAAGCATTTCGAATTCCGGGCGGAGTTAGCGTGCCTGGAAATCGGATAACGGGTGTTTAAGGGGGGGTAGTTTGAAGTGTGCCTAGTCAGAGGGTTGGGGGGGGGTCCTTTACCTTTTTTTTCTTTCTTTACGCAAATGCCTGACTTGTGCCCAACGTTTGTATGGTATTGCATTGAAAGAGAAAGAAGAATTTGGCCCCTTAAATAAGAAAATAAGAATAATTTGACTGCTCGGCGAGGCTTAACTATTATTAAACTTAACATCCCAAGTTGATTCCTCGACGCCTATTCGTAATGAATAGATTAAACGAGAAAGAGTACAGTTGACGATTAAATGGAAGTAATTAAGTAACGCGTGTATTCTCAACTACTGTCCTTTATCCTTTATCGTTGTTATATTTATATACAATTGACACGGTTGATTAATATCTCATTGTTATGATAAGCATCGATAATACAATGTCCATTCGGATAGCAGTGGGATACAGTAGGTGAGAATTTATTATTGAATTTGGAAAATCGCTACGACTGCGAATATTTCTCGAATGATAATAAAATGATTAAAGTAGTAGTGGTAATGGAACTGACGAAGTGATTAATAAGCCAAAGAGACTATTCGTCCCATAAGCTCTTAATACACTCGCGGCGTAATATGATGATTTTTGTGACATTGGTAGTCGTGTAAGCAATCAATTTAAAGGGTTACTTTTTTTTACTGTTGGCTAGCTTGGTCTAGCTTCTAGTTGAGCTGCAGTCACAGAAAATTTGGCAAATTGATTTGTGATCTGATAAGGCGTGATATAGGCGAGGCGATCGAAAAGACACAGATATGGTGAATAGGAGAGTAAACCGCGTAAACCGTTGTCACTCACTTCTCTTTCGGCTAACCTATGAAAATTGCTAATTTTCTTTTTAATCCAAGCGAATGCACAATCGAAGATTAGACTAATTTTATTCCCCAATGTTGTATCCGCACAAAGGCTCAATTAGTATTTGGCCGGGCGGCAATTAGGAATCGAACAGGCGTTGTTGTATTACCCGAGTTGTTGTGCTAAGTTAGTATTCTATTTTCAGCAAAATGAGTTTGGAATTAGTATTTTCGATATATAGAGCATGTAATTAATAATAATAATAATAATAACAACAACAACAACAACAACAACAATAACAACAATAACAATAATAATAATAATAATAATAATAATAGACGCGGTAAATTTAGCAGGAATTATCGTAATTAACTTAGGATCGGAACTAACTTATTAGTTGACTCGTTCAAACAATCCTTTCTTGCTATTCGGCTTGCGAAATTCAACATGGCAAACATTAAAAGTGCAAGTCGAATCGACAATGTACTGGTTTTTATTTAAAACAAAAAAACGTTCCAAGCACTTGCTCTACACTTATATCATAAAATATAATTTGATTAATAATATTGTATCATAAAAGTGGTATAATAGGTTGAGCCTATTATACATATTTTTGAGGCTTGCGCCAACGAGTAATACTTAACGTAATACGCAATCATAAAGTTGAAAGCAGAGGCAAGAAAAGTTTCGAAAGGACTAATTTCGGCGGCATTTACGTGCCCACATAAAGCGATACTACGTATGGTATTGAGGAAATTTTAATGGTACACCGAGGCAACGATACACGAGCAGCGTCAAACAATGCGGAAAGTGGACATCGCAGCCTCGCACTTTTCGTATTGATCCATCGAAATGTATTAAGTTGTAAAATTTGACCTAATTGTAAGCGCGACAATCTCCTAAGGACTCAAACTGTTGTACATATGATCTTGTAAATATTTTTGACATTTGCGTAAATGCAGTGAAATTAATCCAAATTGGTGGTATACGTATGAAGAATTTTTTATATCGTCATTGCAATTTGCAAATTGCAAATTATGGCGATGATGGTTTGGACGTTGAGTGATAAAGAGTATTTGTCCATTCATCACCATTTAATGACGAATCAAAAAGCTTAACAAATAATTGTAGAATTTCACTATTCTTCAAATAAACGTGTAATAGCTATTGTGAAGTTAATTTGTATTTGATAGCTTGAAAAATGAAAAAATCGTCTCTGAAAATAGAATATAATAATAGACAAATCATATATTGATCTAAATAATAATTTAAAATAACAAATTCTTATTGTAATATTTTTTTTTTTTTTTTTTTTTTTTTTTTTTTTTTTTTAGTACCGAATCAGTTTTCAGCGTTTCATTAAAAATGTTCTTTACATTAAAGAAATAATGGAATGTAAATTACATTCTTTTGAAAGCAGCGTATCAGAGATTAAAGAATACTTCATAAATACAATTATAGTTATTAGCAATGAGTAAATCATTTCTAAATCTATCACGAGAAAATCACCGATCATACTTCGGTTTGCAAGACATTCTAACGGATAATTTTATCAGAGAAATCGTAGTGGTAAAATAATAACGAATTGTTTTATTTTTTAATTTAAGCAATGGTAAATGTTACTGCCAAACACAATCCATAAAGTCAATATTGCTTAATACAATGAAGCTATTTTACCCCGTAACTTTTTGTAAAACTTGTATTATTATCATTGTCGTCGTCATCGTCATCATCATCATCATCATCATCATCATCATCATCATCATCATCATTAATTTTATTATATATGAAATGATTTTAAATTATAATATTATTCGGATAATCTTCATATTTGTTCATTCGTATATCATAATTAATTACAGCTGTACAAACATTTTTTTCCCAATTTTAGTCGACACTTAATGATGATAGAATATATGTAGCTTTGGTATCGGTTACCTTCGCCTTAAATTTACTGTACTAAACATAATTTCCAATCAGTTGGAAAACGATGTAATTCTTTATAATTTTTATGAATAAATTCAACTTAATATGAAATCTTTTTTCAGTGGTAATGTAGTTTGTTTGTTTTATTTTTTTTTTTTTGTTTTGTTTTGTTTTTGGTCCATTAATGTCATAACGTATAAAATAAAAAATTTCACAATAAATACTTGATAAAAAATTGCAATTTACAGTTAAAATATCAATAAATATGACTATTTAGAGAACTTATATATTTTTTTGTTTAATATAATATAATAAAAGTATGTTGTACTTGTATTAATAAACAATAATAAAAAAAATATACTTGCCTGTAGAAATATTGAACAATTTTTTCTCTACACGCACAGACGTCGATTACGAATATTAATTTAATGCCTTTCTTCTATTGCATGATTCGACTTTAAGTTACATATAATGATTTATAATTGTGATAATTTTTTTTCTTTTTTTTTCTTTCGTATTGTACTTGGCATTAGTTATACAAAAATTGCTTAATAAATGTAATATGTCTTTAGATAAATTAAGATTAATGACTAGTCCTTGACATAAAATATTAGATAAAAGATTAGATAAGAAACAATCGTTCTTGTTTACGGAAATATTTTAAGCCTATAGATTATGTCATGGTAATTATAACATACTTGTTTTATTTATCTATAATAAATAGAAGAAAATTGAACACATATGAATCATATGACATAGTAACTGAGAAAATCTCTCATACATTTGCCAATGTTAACAAATATTTTTGTATAAAGTTATGTATAAAAGAGATTTATGCCGTAAGAAGAGTATTTTCATTAAATAATATTTAAAGTAAGAAAAGTATTATAAAATTTAGTGGCTAAAATCACTTACTCCCCTCTTTGTTTAGTTAACGTTTCATTTCCTTTGAGCGTGCATTGAGATAGAGTAATGTAAACTAAAAAAAAATTTAATTCGAAAGGATGTACGGCTTTAAATTTTTACAAAACTTGGTAATTCGGCTTGTTGATCGATCGATATTCACTTTAAATTGAAAAAAAAATCAACCCAAAGGCTTTTCAAGAATTATTTATTTTTAATGGAAGGAAACTGCTTTTTAAAATTCTTTTTCAAAAACATCCATCCATTTAATATATATATATATATATATACATATATATATATATTTTTTTTTTAATTTTTTGGTATCGATTATAGAAAAGCCCTTCATCGTGAAAGTAATCGGCTTATGCAGATCTTGGAAGGTTCAATTTTGGCCAAAACATTACTTGTAAGATTCATAATTCTCTTTCTTTCCTTTCACTTTGAGTATTAAGTATTTTTTTCTTATAATTATAAACATTAATAACGCGCTAGTCGAAATTTGATCGAAGGTACATTTTTGATTTAGTGTTAGTATTCGATTATATATTCGCGGATAATATATATTTTATAGATTATTTTAAATATTTGGAAACTTTTCGTTAAAGGCTTAGCAAAATCTCTTTTTAGTAAAGCATGTTGTAGATTGATTTATACGGTTGTAAGTGATATTTCACGTGTTATACTCTTAAATCTTTGGTACTTTTACGAATGTCAGTTTAACATTTCAGAGGCGTATAATATCAATATTTTATGATGTAAAAGATTTATTTATTCTGATCTTGTTACAAAATTGTAGTATTAAATTCTTATTTTAGAGATTAATTTAATATACATAAATGGAAATAGTTTTTCAATACAGTTAATTCAGTTAAACCGGCAAAATGTGAGCATTGCTTAATGTCATACATAATTCGAACAATTATTTTCCACATTGAATAACAGTTGAACGGATAAATTCGATTCGTCGATACTCTATTATCGACAATTTTCTTCGCAATCATTTATTTTAATTAAATAAAATGTTATTACGAATCAATAAGCGATGATGTATAAAATACACGTATTATCGCATCTTCCTTTATCACGGCTAAGCAGTCGAAGAATAGAGATAAAATTTTTAGTTGGATCGGCGCTCTATTAAAATATTTATATCAAATTGTTGTTTTCCTTTAGTGATTACCTATCAATAATACCTTATGGCAAATCATATTATAGTAGCGGTACTACATAAATCTGTCTAAACAAGAGCTTTATAGGCACGACATTTATTATGTAAGGCAATAGTTTGGGCTTCCATTACATTGCTTTTCTTATTGAAAATTGTATATCAAATTATTATTATGTACATGCGTGCAATAGTCGATTGCGATTATTTTCAATCAAATGAAAATCACTGTAAATCTCATTGGCGTACGTCGTTCGTTACATATTTGTAATAAAGTCGCCTGAAAAAAAATAATATGAAAAAGGACATGGCGTTCTACAACAATTTTGAACATACGTCACCATATACTTTACGCTTACTAATCGTTGAACCTCATAAGGACTCACGTGATTTAACTTACTACTACGTAACTTTTAGAATTGCCAATTTGTCTACGTCTTAAAATTTAACCAGAGTTCCGATTTTCAGGCAATTTTCAATCTGATAAGTGCCAATGTTAATTTCGCGGCAACGGTAAATTTTGAAAACACATTGACATTTTATTCCTCCACATTATAAGAGCATTAAAAGTTGAAACGGCTTCGAGGCGTAAATCTAAAAGTGATAATTGTAACAAAAACTTTTTAATACGAAAGATAATTTGGGACAATAACCGAGTGTCATGCAGTAACGATGTTTGCCCCACAAATTCTATTACTCGCGTATGCATAATTTGAGTGAGTTTTTGTAATCTCAGAACTATATAAACAAACACGATTATTATTATTATTATTATTATTATTATTATTATTATTATTATTATTATTATCATCATCATTATTATTATTATCATTATTATTATCATTATTGTTATTATCATTATTGTTATTGTTGTTATTATTATGATTATTATTATTATTATTATTATTATTATTATTATAGCGATTATAACGATGTTATAATAGAGACGGCGCGAATAATATTTTGTTTAATTAAGAGCATTGGGAATTAGTTTTTATTCAACGACAGGGACACTGAAAATTAATTGTGCATTAAAAGTTTAATATTCGCGCATCATTGGACGTGATTTAATATTCAGCAGTACGAGCGGTGAAATGCTAAAATACGCTTTAAAGGGCCTCGACAAATCGCATTAATGCCACCTGTATATTCGTATTATTAAATTATCCAAAAATAATTATTCACACGTATGTTGTCCATGTAAATATCTGCTCATCGATATATCACTACAATTATTTACCTATCAATTCTTATCAAAAACAAACTCCCACACTTTCTAAACTAATAGTAATATCAATTGGAGTGTGCCGTTACCATTGTAAAATAAGCGTTTAAAAGAATTTTTAACGGCCTAAGTTTCGCGGCAGAGTATCATTCATAAAACGTGAATTGGTCTCTTCCAATGCACTTCATTTAATGAAAAAGAAAAAAAAGAAGACAAGAAAAAAAGGGGAAAAAAAAAAGAAATAGAAAAAAAGGGGGAAAAAATATTCGAGAAAGCCTTGTTCGGCCGGCATCCATTTAATCGCGGCATATACCGTGAATGAGAACAGGATGATAAAATACATTCGCTAAGGCAAAAATCGTTGTCGCTATATCTCGTAGTCAGGCATTCCAAACGCACTCGCGCCTCCAGCTCGCCCCAAAGTCAATTGCCAATTGCCAATTGCCAATTGTCGTGGTAAGACGGCCACACGAAGAAGAAAACTCCATAATCCGTCCGTCACCCACGCCGCTTAGAGGGGTCTTCCCCTATTTTCCCAATAATTCCCCTCGATGATGAATTTTTGGTGCAAGGAGATGTGCAACGCGCGCTGACCAGTCCAGCTTCCCAAAATTCTCAGATCGAGGGGTGGGCGCTGCACAAAAGTGGGAAAGCTCGTTACGGACGCGTGCCGTTTTCGCGTTAAACAAGCCGAGCACAATGTAATTGCTGGGGCTCCGTTCCGAAATGTCTGGTAGCCGCTGCGGCGGCGAATCGGTGAGCTTTACAATGACGCGCGCGCGCGCGAGAGAGAGAGAGAGAGAGAGAGAGAGAGAGAGAGCGAGAGCGAGTGAGTGAGCGAGGGCGATATGAGGGAGAGAGTAAGAGAGAGGCGAGCGTCGCTCCTCCTGGCGACGACAGCCAAGCCAATATCGTCTCACTCTTTCTCTCTTTTTCATTCGGAGTATAGACGAGAGCCGCCGTCTAAGCTCGGGAACACACAGGCCGTATGGCAGGCAAGTGGGGCTGACAGAGATAAACGACAGACCTGAAGAAGGAGATAGACTATTGCAGGCGCGCGCGCGCCTTTGCCTGCGTGTGTTTTCACGATCGTTGACAATATGGCTTCCGCCGCGCGAGGATGGCCCCTCCCTCGGTCCCCTCGACGACCACGGTCACGACTGTCGAGTAACAGCAGCCTTCTTGACCGTCTCCGCGAACTCGAGGTTTGCCGATGAAAGAGGGGTCGGGGGCGGGGGCGGGTGTGCGCGCGCGTGTGCGTGTGTAGGGGAGCGAATGGAAAAGGAGCGGATAAACAACGCACGGGGAGCCGGAATGCTAGTCTAGGTTAGGTGGTGATGCGCCGTTGCTCAGTTTGGGAAAAGGAAAGACGATAAGAGAGCCGCTGGGCCGATAATGATATTTAAATGGCAAGGCGCCCGCAAGCCGTAGATCTAACCTGAATATCCGAATGACGAGGGTGGCCGATCGAGGCCGAGCGGCAACGAAGATGCCAATGCGCTCACTCGATTAGAATAGAATTTGCAAGTGTATGCGGCGATGTGTGTACTTTGCGAAAAGAGACGAGTGGAGTGGGAGGGAGAGAGATCGGGCGATATATTTAAAGGCTCTGTCTCGGTCGTCGAGTTTTCTATCTCCCACTCACAGGCTGCGCTGCCGTCGCTCCTCGCCGCCGTGTGCGCACGTGTGCAAGAGCCCCGATCCGTCGTAGTCACGCACGCACTTACACACAAGTAGGCTCGACGAGTTGAGCGAGCGTCCGCGCGGGGGAGGGGATCGGGTCGTAGATGTGTTGTCAGCGAAGGCGCGCACACAGTTTTACGGTCGGCATGTAGGAACGAGAGCCCCTCGGTACCAGATGCGACGTTGCCGCGTCGCCACGCCATCTACGACTTGGCGCTGGGACTTTGGCGTTTGTTGTGCGTGCACGGTGGCCGTGTCGGGGGAGAGCGAGTGAGCCAGTGAGTGAGTGACTGACTGACTGACTGCGTTTGTTCGCGTGTGCGACAGAGAGAGAGAGAGATAGAGAGAGAGAGAGAGAGCGAGCGAACGAGTGAGCAAGTGAGGAGGAGCGAGGGAACTATAGAACGTGCGAGGGGGTAGGGGGAATGAGTGAGAGAGAGAGAGAGAGAGAGAGAGAAAAGAGAGCCCAACGTATTGTACGCTCGCGGCTCTAATACCGTGGCCAGTAAGAGGGTAGAGGTTAGACGGGCCGCTGTTCCGGCCTCGCGCGACTCTCGCCTTTTCCCTTTGGCCGCGGTCGCGACGTCGCACACATGCCAAAACAATACTAACGGCCCTGCGGCACTACGTACGGCAGGGCGCGCACCGTTGCCCCTGCGGACGCTCGGCGGTTGTTGTCCTCGCAGCGATAGTGGCCGTCCGGTGGTGGGAGTAGACTGCCGACGACGAGGAGCGGCGATGAACGAAAACGAAAACGCTGCTTGGTGCTCCGATGGGCCGCCTCGCCAAGGATAAAGGAGCAGCAAGTGTGTGCGCGCGCGAGCCACTCTCTCCCTCCCGGCTGTGAGAGCGCGCGCGCGCGCGCGCGTGTGTGTGTGTGTTGGTGCGCGAGCGCCCGATCGCTGTACCGCGATTCCCCGAGTCTGGTGCGGCGCGGCGACGTCAACTTCTTCGGGCCCAACGTCCAGCGGCCGTTCTCGTCGATCATCGGCTTGCATCGCCCGCATCATCAACAAGGAGGTTAGGAGACGGACTACTGGGCCGCGCGATTCCGGCTTGCACTGTCTCCGCCCGTGTCGTGTGTCGTGTGCACTGTTCATTCTTGCCTTGCGTTCTTGTCTCTGCGCTCCTGCGCTCCTAAGTGCGTGCGTGCGTGCGTGCGTGCGTGCGCGCGCGCGCAAGCGACGTAGACACGACGTCGTGCCCGTCGAGCGCCGAGACTAGGAGACTCCGCTGCTGCCGTTGCTCGGTGTCGTGCGGGCCTGCTGAAAGGGGGACGACAACATCACGAGGAGGCGGCGCATGCCATGAGGACCCGGAGACAGGTGGACACGTGACACGGTGCCTGTGAGCGAAGCGCGTCATGAAGAAGCCACGGTGAGTAGCGGACAGAGTCCCCAGTCGGCCAGTTTAAATGCTCATCGTCGACGTTAAATGGCCCAGATTCGGAGCCGATTGAGCGAACCGAGACATAGACTAAGTTCTGAGAGACTGAGACACGAGATTAAAATTGAGACCGAGTCCGAGTCCGGCTGTGCGTGCATGCGTACGTGCGTGCGTGCGTGCGTTCGTGCGTGCGTGCGTGCGTGCGTTCGTGCGTGCTTATGCATGTGTGTGTAGGCATGTACGTACGTCGGTATGCGCTTACGTGCGTACGTGCATGCTAGAGTGTTGTGCTTGAGCCGTGAAGGAATGGAAAGAGAAGGGAAGAGAGAGGGAGGGAGTCTTTCGTGTCGTAAGTAGGTATTGGGCTTCCGTCGCGGTATGTGTATCTGGGTTAGACGCGGGGGCGGCAAAGAGACGAAAAACACGAGCGCGAGAAGAAACGATGTTTTAACACTGTAACGATGGAAGAACGCTCTCGTTTCGAAAAGCCATCCTTCCTTTTCCAACCGCCCCGTAACCAATCGTGCACGGAAAACCAGCGCTCACTTATGTGTGCGCGCGCGCGCACGCGCCCTCGTCTGCCCGCCCGCCCGGCCGCTCGCTCGTTCGCTCGTTCGCTCGTTCGCTCGTTCGCTCGTTCGCTCGTTCGCGTGTATGTAGGCACGGCACGAGAGTGGTTAATAGCGCCGCCGCTGCAATAGTCGGCATACAAGTAGACGTGAGCGCGCGCGCTCTGGTGAAAGAGACGGAGACATTGGGCGCGCGACGGTCTCACGGAAATTTTCGATTCTGCTTGTTGTCGCGCGAGAGCGAGGTTAATAAGACAGGACGAGAAAGCCGCTCGCACGTGCGCATTGGCTGCGGTGCATTGGTGCCCGTTAAAAATAGCGGCTGCGCGCAATCGTCGTCACCCGGTTGTCGCACGGCGGAAAAAGGTGAAAAAGCAGCCACAGGGATTGTTTGTTGCTCGTTCGGCCCAGGCGGTGGCATACATTAGAATAGCACGAGATAAGGTCGACTTGACTCTGCTACGCTGCGTGACGTATGTGTGTGCTCGGGCGCCCGTGCGCGCGCGCGCTCCGCAGTAGTCACCCGAAGGTTAGTTTGTACCGTTGGGAGTAGGGGTCTTCCATGCAAGCATGCATGCATATGCGTAACTGTGTATACACATGTACGCATTACGATGGCTTGCACCTGGAGCGTTAGGAGAGATCAGGTTATGGAAGGCAGGCAGGCAAGCAAGCAGTTGCAGTGAGCGAACGGCCGCCTTTCCCTCTCTCTTTTTCACTCCCTCTCTTCTCTCTCTCTCTCTCTCTCTCTTCCTGGTGCTCTGCGGAATATTGTAATGGATTCTTTCTCCTGTACGACGTTCTTCACTCGATACTAGTCGAGATTTAGGGGTCCGATCTCTCCTTTTCGTGATCAGTTCACGGTTAAAGGCTTTGTACTCTTCCTCTTACAGAATACTTTTCCCATTAAAATATAATCCGAACTTTAAGCATTTAGAAGCGTGCAATACTTAAAGAGACACTTCTCCCTGGTCAGCGATTATAGATATTGTAGACGTTAGTTTCTTGGCGACGCGAGGGGTCAAATTATCGAAAAATAGAGCAGTTTTCATTGACTGAAAGGTGTTTTTTTAAAAACCGATGTGTCCGCTATAATCGAATTATCTACCTTATCTTCCGCCCCATCAACCCATTACCATCCCATTAATTATCGCTTTGAATACTTATAACGCTGCTTTAGGATTAGATGCATCATTTGGCTAGAAAAAGTTTCTAAACACAAACTGCTTATTCGAGATTACGCAAACGTTATTGAGCTACGTGTATATAGAAAGCCGCTAGCCATTCGTAGATTTAAGACTCAAATAGTGATTATAATTTTCACTCGCTTTTCAGCTTGCAAAACTAAACTATAGTACGGATTTTTGTTATGCAATTGCTAGATTTTATTAACATCGAACATTACGAAATTTCAATTTTTCCACTTGGCGACACGCACGCACGTGCGCGCGCGCCCGTAAAATTGTGTACAATATGTGTCCGTATACGGCTCATAAATATATAAATATCCAATAGATATTTCGTTCTCAGCTTATTATTTTTTAAATGTCAAGCCATGAAGTGTGGCAGTCGAACAATCGTCCATCGCAGCGTTCGCTACCCAATACTTTGAAACCAATAGCAAATGCCGTCTGTGGGAGCGGCAAATCCTTAAAGTCAAATAAAATTTTAAATTAATTTAATTTTAATAAAATATAATTATACAAATTTAATGGCTCGTTCGAGCCATAGAAAATCTTTTAGCACTTTGTAACTGCGCTTCGAGTACACGAATAGCGACCTAAAGGAGAATAAGCGATTGTTCAAACGTGGAGCAAATGAGAATGGAGCAGTGTTCTCGAGCCAAGAATGTTTATGATCTGACCGTCTATTCCGCTCGAGTTAATATCATTAGCGACAAGTGCTAAAGGCAACTGAAAACGATTGCTAAAAGCGAGTCGCTACTGGAAATTTCAAATTGACGAACCGCTTGGAGGCGAGCCGCTTAGAGATGACTCTTCACGCTCATCCACCTTGAGTCAACATTTGTATCGCGATTTATTCGAAAAATGCATAAAGCAGGAGTTTGCCACCAACTCGACGTCAATGATGTATATTAGCCTTGGTATTCGCCACTGAAAATTGGTTGGCTTTAACCAAAACGAATACGTTGGCAAGTCCGCTGACTAACGAGAAATCAATACGCGCATCATGTAACATTCTTAATCCTTAAGCAACATTTCGGTAAGCTTATTATTTATCACTGTTTCAATTATGCTCGCGCCCAACAACTTATTGGTTCGATAAAAACTCGACGTAAAA
The DNA here is from genome assembly GCF_000503995.2 of Ceratosolen solmsi marchali. NCBI lineage: Eukaryota > Metazoa > Arthropoda > Insecta > Hymenoptera > Agaonidae > Ceratosolen > Ceratosolen solmsi. The sequence continues at coordinate 3,912,642 of NW_011948436.1, read as the reverse complement.
AACGCAATCGATGTACGAGCACGCGGAAAAAATCTCAAGTACAATAACTTTGTCGCGCCAGCTTGTTCGTATCATTATTCTTTCTTACTTTATCTCTTTCACCGCTCGACTAAAGCTCCCACCTTTACCCCTCTCCCTACCACCACCCCCATCGTCACCAACACCATCATCGTCACCACCATCGTTACCAACACCATCGCCACAGCAACATCACCATCGCCACCATCATCGTAACCATTAGCATCATCGTCACCATCACCACCATCATCACCATTACCATCATCGTCACCAACACCATCATCATCACCACCATCGTTACCAATCACCATCACCACCATCGTTACCAATCACCATCACCACCATCATCACCATCACCATCACCAACATCACCATCACCACCATCATCGTAATCATTACCATCGTCGTCATCATTACCATTACCATCATCGTTACCAACACCATCATCATCACCACCATCGTTACCAATCACCATCACCACCATGACCACCTTCATCATCGCCAACACCATCGCTACATCGTCGTCATCATTACCATTACCATCATCGTCACCACCATCGTTACCAATCACCATCACCACCATCACCAACATCACGATGACCACCTTCATCATCGCCAACACCATCGCTACATCGACATCACCATCACCACCATTAACGTAACCATTAACATCATCGTCACCATGACCACCACCTTCATCACCATGACCACCTTCGTCATCGCCACAGCGACATCATTATGGCAAAGTATTCGGCAAAATATTCGCTATTTCAAATGCGAGCGACGATACGTCTTGGAGCGTCCCCAAAGCCGAGTGCCAGAAAAAGAAGGATAGAACCTTAATATTTTTGAGTGGGGGCTAATCGCACTAATAGACCCGGCAACAACGACTGTCCGCGCTCATTTCCATGTGTAGGAGAAAAAGAAGCATCGCCGTCGAAATTTTGCACGCTCTATCTGGACGCGGAGCACAAAAGCCGTAGTAGCGCGAGGGACACCGCCACGTAGCAACAATAAGACGAGAGCGAAAAGGAAAAATGAGAGGAGGAAGGACGCGCGAGAGACAAAAAGGAAGGAGGGCCCGCAGTGAGGCCAGATCCGATGCTTCTCCACGAAAAGGTGTATTATTATTTGAGAGAATTCAGAGAATTGCTTTTAATAATTTATTTCCAAAATTCCGTTGACGATGATTAATGTCCGAGGGAGATAAATGCACGCTTTCAATCTCTAATCGTTTAAGGCGCTCCTTTTGTTGCATTAGCCATTTCTTATACTCTGTAGAATGTTTTTACCATTTCCGAGCTCTTGTTTTCTGAGTATCCCGAGAATAGTTGGGTTGGGTTGTCGATGGCTCGAGATGAGCTACTTCATTCGCGCCGGTGGTACATGGGAAATTAATATTGTTGGGGAGGTAAAGTTTGAGCGCCTTTGGTAGACGAGTCTGCAAATTTCTTGCGAGTATCATTAATGGAGGATTAATTGCCATTTGACTGGCGGAAAATGTGAGAGATCGTTACATTTTCTCCCGTCATCATATTACACGCAAAGTCACAATGTAGCGGCGACTGAACGTTAACAATCTCAATATTTAAATTCACTATCGATGCTCAAACAACTAAATCACCATTATATGTCATTATTTAATAATGGAGCCGCGAGCCGACGTCCCAGATAAAATACTTTATCAATTAAGAATATGCTTTCGGAAATGTTAAGTCGACAATCCGTGGTTAAAGTCATATATTATATATTGTAAGCTTCACTCGAGATTCTGCCCGAGAATACACGTTGAATACACTTGTATTATAGGACATGTTTTCACATCCGTGACATTAAGAAGAAAGAAAATACGGATTTAGGGGAGACGTACGCCGAAGCAGATACACATTTATATATATATATATATATATATATATATATATATATATATATATATATATACATAAACGGAGAGTAAAAATGTTTTCGATTAGAGGGAGAGATGCACACGTGAACACATACATATATATATATATATATATATATATATATATATATATATATATATATATATATACATAAACGGAGAGTAAAAATGTTTTCGATTAGAGGATAAACTTATTACATTTTATTATTGTTATTGTCGTTGTCGTTGTTATTGGTATTAAATTATAAAATTGACTGAAAATATCGATACGGATGACTAAAACGAAAATGAAACAACAGAAAAAAAAACTCGTATTATAAAGGAATATACTGCAAAAATAAATGTGAATCATGACGAGCCAATCTATCGATGGTCGCTCTCCCTCCATCCATCCTACCTTCCTACCACGATATTTCAAAACTAAAATCAATTTCAAGGAAGACCAATCGTCGATTCGATCAATTAAACACAATTTGAATATTGAAATAGCCCATTCTGTACTAATTGAGATGTACTTTGAATTGAACGCGAAGAGCACGCAACGTCGTGATCTTGTAACCTAACCGGCGCAGCTTATACTTTTATCCGTTTATTTCGAAATGGAAATGCTCGATTCATATTTCGCCGTAGCAAACCGTTACGTGCTTCCGCGTTTCGGCTTGAGAAAAATCATGAGCCAGCATCACTGCCTCGCCGGTGTCAATAATAATCGAAGCGAAGATAAATCGTGGACAATCGCGAGAGAGTCGAGCGAAGCGCGCCGAAGCCTCGCCGAGGATTCCCAGGCGTTTTGCGCGCCGAGACTCGACCGACGTCGCGGATTCGATCGCACGAGGAAAAGGACGGGGACGCCTTATGTGCGGGTGGCGCGTGTATAGGGCGACGGCGCGTATGCTCTCCTCTCGCTTATCGATCGCGACGTCTCGGCGGCGAGGAGAAACGGGGAGAAAAAAGGGAGCCGCGCGCTCCTCTTCCGTGGACCGCTTTTGTATCCGTTTATCATGATACACGAGTTCCTGCTCTAATCGCCCAAGAGTCACGTTATCGCGACTGCGAAACATACGAAAGTTTGCCGAGACTATTGCAGCTCGGCGATATCGACGCGGGTGGACGGGCGTTAAGCCAATACCTGCCATTTGCTTTCGAGATTGATCGCAAATAATGTTACATTAGGCTTATTTATTGCCGTGGACTGCGCTTGGATTATAATAAATTCGACCCACGGCATGTGTGTGCCGTAATTGGCGAACGATGGATAATAATCAACGCTTCTTATGACAGCGCGATAATTATGCGCGTGCGGAGTTGATAATTTAGGGCTTTTGCTGTACGTATTATTTCTGAATTTTCACTCAATCGTAAGTTTCATAGGCTACGATTATCCTCCTCTCTCATAATAAAATTTATAATAATAAATCGAAATTCGTCGGTGGAGCTGAAATTATTATATTGCAATAATTATTCGCAAGGGGACTTTGATTTAAAGAATTTACCGTCCTTGTTACATCGTTGGATTAGTGTTGCTGATGAATCGATATACTATGAATTAAATAAAGCTGTCGCTTTATTTCCCTGGCCCTTGAACACGTCCCAATAAGTATTGTTGCTTGGTTTTTATATTTATGCATATATATGTATAAATAGAGAGAGAGAGAGAGAGAGAGAGAGAGAGAGAGAGAGATAGGAGCTGTGGACTAAAGTTACGAGACGATAAAATGTTATTCAAATTTCCTTGTATGCCTTTACTGTATACGAATGTATATATTGCATATTTGTAAGTACGAGTTGCGCGACGTACTCTCGACAAGGCCAAAGTTGTATACTTAGAAACGACATCCACTTCATGCACTAACCTCTTTTAGTAATTATCGACGTATTTGCCAAACGAAGGCACATCTCTCAAAACAGACTGAGCTCGTAAGCGCTTATTATATTTACAATGTAAATATTACGCGAGTACTCGTGCCTTTCTCTCTCGTGCCCTTACAGCCCCGTTTTTACCTTCGGAAAAAAAAAATTGCCTCGAGTCTAATCAATTGAGACAGAACGTAGGACAACTTCTTGTTATTTAAACTTACGCGAAGCTTACAATTTTAATTGCCTTCGTGCAGCGCATTTAGCTCGGGATGCACTTTCGATGCAACTGATTTCTCGTTACGTATCATTTTTACTTTCGTAAGCATAATATCGATGTTCACATTCATATTAGAACGGCGTTATCTACATGCGCGGTTCATGTTTTATAAATGTAGAGCTGCGAGTACTCGGGAGTGTGCGTTACACCGATCGTCAAAGTATCTAATCAGAGTAAAGATATCCTTTTAAGTTGAAACTGTCTTTGCATTTTCTAGATTGTTTAAAATAAAAATTATAGGCTACTCTGTGGCCGAGCCGATTTCAGCAATTGAAATGTAATGCTTATTTTGATTGCTGAGAACTTAGGAAGAAAAATCGTAGCTTGGCAGAATTTATAGGCGAATATTATTATTCATTATTATTTATAGGAGAAATTTCATTTTGAAAACGACTAATGATATACAGTGTTTTATGTGCGATTAGAGGGGTAGGGGGGGATGCACTCGTGGTTGTGCTCTACCGAATTGATTAGCTTCAATCAATGCAGGAAAGTCTGCTTTACATATGAGCACTTGGAAGGATGGTGAAATTGTTAAAAGGTTTAATATTGAGCCATCGATTACATTCGTCAAATGAGAATTTATTCATTGGCAAAGGTTATCGTATAAAATCGAAACTCTCTTTCGTATTTCCATATCGTTTTAAAAACCAAGCTCGGTCTTGAAATTTTATATCATATCTTAAAACATATTTATAGATTTTAATACGACAATGTATTTGTGTACACTATTCTTCTGCTTATTATTATTATTATTATTTTTTTTTATTATTTTTTTTTTTTTTTAAACTTTACACTATAATTAAACGTAAAATCTATTATTTGTGAATGATTTATTAGTTGTAATTAAATGTGTGGATTTCACTCACTAGATGTGACGAAGAAGACGAGTTAGCATAAGAATTTCAGTTACAGATATTTCGGATAGCCGAACATTACCGATATCTTGTTTATGTAGAACCAATCTTTTCGGATATATGCCTTCAACTTTTTTTTTTTTTTTTTATTTCTTTTGTCGCAATTGGCTCTGATGAAACAAAGAAGATTTTGATTATTACTCGATGTATTATCATTGTCGTCTTAATCATACTAAATTAAAGAATTTTTATAAAAGTCGGGGTATCCTATCGCGAGTGTGATAACACTTTTTAGAACATAATCTTCTTCTCGTCGCTGCTTGTAGATAAATTATGTAAATTAGATTAGTTATTGCACAACAATCGCTGGCAATTTTCCATGTGTACCATGATATGTAAATACACGTACCGGGAACTGTTACTCTGTCAACAATTGTTCGCATTTTAAAAGGTATCATTTCGATAAGGAGAGGAGAGGAGATCATACATCGTATCGTTAGAGGCTCGTCGTGGTCGTCGTTAAATAAAAATAACGCGAGGAGCTTTCGTTTCGTTAATTTAATATTATAATGACGTGGCATCAAAGCCCGTGGGGAAAAGCAAATAAAACTCGTCGATCATTATTCTGAATCTCCACGGATGGAATGTGCGCGCGGTAAAAGTGATAACCCCCATTGCAGGAAATAGTGTACGGATTATTCGAGTAATTAATTGATTTTTTTGTTTTGTTTTTGTATTTATTTATTTATTTATATACTTTTCTTTTCTGCTGATTACGCGCTGTTCTTGCACAATTCGAGTGCTCGATTTTTGTTAATGAGACATCGTTGTGCCCGCGGCCGCCTTCACTTTCCACTCGTTTGTGTGAATCGAGCGCGGATAAGTGGCGGCCTCTTGCGTTTTTCTCGCGCGAGGCCAATACAATATATTCCACCTTTCTTTCGCCTCGGCAACTTTTCAATCGGCGTTGAGCACCGCAGCAGATGATTCTCATTTATTAATTTCAAGCGACGTGATAAGTTTGAGGTCTTCTCGAATTTTACTCGCGCCTGATAATTTCACTTGCAAATCCATCCTTTGGCGGTAATACGACTTTTTTTCTCTCTGAAGGAGGACTTTATATCATACTTTTTAACGCGTGATAATTCTATATTTATTTTTTAGGAGTTCAGAAAATTTAATTCTCGTATATAAGAATGTGATATTTCAGGGTGAGATTTGGATTTGAAAATTGTTATTATCAGAAAGCTCGGGAGTACAGCTTTGGAGTACAGCTGTAGAAGTTTCTGGAGCATTAATAAAAACTTTGATGTGGCTTAATTTGAGATGAAGTCCATCAGTTTTGAATGTTGTTGGAAATAATCTTCATATACATCATAGTATATAATTTATATGGAGATTGTCTGGAGTAAGATTTAGAAATGATGAACTTGGTTTTTAATTCCACCAAATTATAGTTTTTATTTCAGTAATAAATTATATGTTTCATTAAAATGAATAAAAATGTCTGACAGTTTTATGAACTATTAAATATATACATATATATATATATAAATTGTGCCAGTGTGCGTGCGTGCGTGCATGTAAATGCGCACGTAAATACGTGCAAACGCACGCACGCACGTATGTGTGCATGTATATGCATGCAATCGTACGTATTTCAAGGACAGAGTTGTCCATAAAATATTGTTTATGTATATATTTATATAGCTGCGCACGTGTTTGCGGTGATATAAAAACGACTGTTGTAATCGGAATAGTTTGTAGGTCAATCGAGGTAAATGAAGTTACGGAAATATACAAACATTCACTTTTTGTTTAATGTAAAAGGGAGCTTTAAATGTCAATTACTTACGATTATTATACATTAGATAATTGGCGCAGAGAAGTTTAAAAACATCGTATCATAAAGTATAATAAAACCGAATAACTGTTTTCTAATGCTCTCTACAACAATGTATTGTTTATTCATTGAAAAATTACACTTTAACATTACGTCTCGTTTCCATTTAAATCCAATGATTTTTAAATAAAAATTAAAACTCCACTTCTCACAATAAATGTCATACGTTATTTTAATAATTTTCTTTAATTCCTTTCTACATAAATTATCCCATAAGATACAAGCGCTAAAGTGTTTAAAATTACCAAGTATAATTGTATTCAGTTTCTACATGATTTGCTTAAAAGCCTGGGAGTTTATTAAGATTTCACATTGTGACTTTATTTGAAAACATAATTGTGAACTACATTTTCCATCCCGTGCATTATAACTACATAATAACATGGGGAACCAATCTTTGACACCGCAAGCAACAAATATTATTATAGTATTTTCTGCAGTTTGGACGTACAAGATGCTATTATTATCGAGTAATATTGATTTTCCTTGAAGCTATTGCTTATTTATAATTGGTTCCTTGAGGTTGACTGTCTGCCATCGCAAGTAAGAATCGTATCGCTTTAAATGAACTCGCATACTCGCATACAACTTTCACAGTCTGTATATTATATCTGCTGTTGAGACATTGTAACGAAATACAGAAAGCGTTTGCTTTCCCGAGTGAAATTCCATTCCAAGCGCGACATTAATTCAGTAAATTCGAGGAGAGTGGACGCACAAAACGGGCGCGCACTCGGATGGAGAATGAGGAGTAACGAGCGTGATGAGGAGGGGGATGAGGCCAGTGGGCGATAAGGGCGGGGGAGGGGCATAAAATTAGCTGCACTTGCGAAGTACAAATTAAATTTTTTGCGTTGGGCCGGCAGTAAGCGATTGCCCGCAGCGAGCTGGCAAACAACGATGGCCCGACTCCGATTCTCTCGCTAGTCCGATACACGAAATCGTCAAGCCCCTCTCAAGCACATCCGGTAGTTCATACGAGCCGGAGAAGGAAGCCCTCCCTCGGCGCGAGTCTGGAAAAGCGCCTTCGGATCGGCAAACTCCCGAATTTTCAGGTAGACCATTAGGAAGCGAGTCCTGCTGAGCCGTCGTACTCCGTCAGCCATAATGGGCGTGGAGAGGAGCCTCTAAAATAAGAGGAAACTGCGTTAGGAGGGTTCGAGGAATACCGCCCCCCCTCTCTCTCTCTCTCTCTCTCTCTCTCTCTCCTCATTCCTACCTCCCCCCC
>NW_011948436.1:3900572-3904543 GCF_000503995.2 Ceratosolen solmsi marchali | reverse complement strand
CGCTCTTCCCTCGTTCCATCTCTCTCTCTATCTCTCTCTCTATCTCTCTCTCTCTCTCTTTCTCTTTCTCTCTGTGTAACTATCCCCCCTCCCCGCTATGCCAAGGGGCCTAGCCACTTCTCTATTCACCTCGGCCCCACCACTCGTCGCTTACTTGGGACGTTATATCGAGGCACGCGACGACGTAGATTAGTGGCGTTGGTGGTTGGGGATCGAAGTTTCGAGACGCCGATGCGCCGCCGACTTTCGTCCTTGCGGTCCGACATTTTTTCTTCAACTCCGATGACGAGTTCATTTTCCGAAAGCGAAGTTGAGAGCGGCGCTCGAACTTAGCGGCTCTCGGCCTCAATTGTCCGGGATCGAAATGCGAACGGCCACTGCCCCCACGACTACCGGCCTCCGATAGCACTTCACCTTTCACTCGGCGATATTACACTTCTAAATGATCGATGCAACAGGTAACGCTTCGGAGAATTATCACTCTTTGTATTTTCGATCAGATAATAAACGAGACGAGACGCGTGTATAACAGTCGGATATATGTAAGCGTTCGAGGTAATTTTGAAATTTGGTAAGGTGGAGGGAGGGCTTGACGTAGCGATTTGCCCTTACAGCGATGAATTTATCGCCGTATTCCCATTATAATAGGCATTGGCATTAGAAACAGTTACTTTTTTTCCCAGATCTGCTTTTCCTGGATAGTAAAATCGAGGAAATACTGTTTATTACGAGAGCATATTTTTCACGATTCGTTCGTTTATGTAAGCAGCCGCGGCTTACGAAACATTTTGTTGTTGTCCAGTTTTTGTATGACTGCTTTTCCTTAATCTATCGGGCGCCACGAAACATAGCCCGTAAAAGAGAATCGCTTTGTAATTTTTATATTAAACTAAATTACTCTATAATTAATGTTGAACAAATTCGCTGTTAAATTATCCTACTTTCGTAAACGTAACTGTTTGAAAGCTAATCGACGCACCAGTTCCTCTATCACTTTCTTTCTTTCATTTACAGATCTTACGATAGAAATTGACACGCGAAATATCCTCATCGAAATACCGCGCGAGTGTGGATACGTTGATGAGAGGTAATCGATCGGCCGCTCGATTCCTCTCGCGTTTCATTTATATTGGAAGCTCAGATCCTATTTGAAGGATCGAAGAATCGATGCTTGAGATTAGAGGAGAGTTTCGAAAGTCGGTAATGTCACGAGTGTAGATATCGTCGTTGGCGTTGGCGTTGGGAGAAGAAATCAGCAGTGGCAACTTTTAAGTTCCGACCACTGTCTCTTCTTCTTCTTCTTCTTGTTCTTCTTCTTCTTCTTCTTCTTGTTTTTTCTTTCTCTTTTTTAAAAATCTCAGCGGCTGTTGCTCTTTTTCTCCCTCGTTAGTAACTACATATTCGCGGTGGTTCCTGCCATCGAGTTACTTTTTCAGTCTTATCGTGTCAGGTCGTTGACTCCCCGAGAACACTATTCTTTACGCTCTTCGTGCGAAGTGCCGGAGTTCGATCTTTATTGAAAAAACTTTTGCGAGAACAATGAATTATTCCTTAAGAATTTTAAAATTTTATTTATCTTGCGAAAAACAATTCCTCAACTTTTTAACAGCTCAACGCAACGCCTCTAATCTGATGTCTTCGCGTCAAAAGAAAGATGATAAATTATTATTTTTATATCAAGGCTTCTTGACGAAGGTTAATTATCATTGGGGTGGGGTGGGCAGGTATATGCAATTGATACGTTATAATGGTTTTCGATAAACTTATTATTACAATAGATCTTCGGCACAAATGTTTTCACTTGACTTTCCAGTTGAATTATAAGGTGAGAGCTGGGAAATACGGTAGCATTGCTTATCTATTCCATTGGATAACCCATTATTCATACATTCTTATGCAAAACTGAAATTTAATGCTCGGTCTTTAATGGTAAAAAGCATGTAACAACGTTTTAAGTGAAAAATCTAAAACATGAACCACTTTACGATTTTTGTCGAGCCAAGCGAGAAAAAGACTCTTAAAAAAAGTTCTTCAACGATATTACATGGCATGTATCGTACATGGTTGGTTTGAGTTTCGGGAGTGGCTGCTACCGTCAATTTTTTTGTCCTTTCAAGTAGTTATGAGCCATTCAGCGAAAATAATAATTCACTATTTCGGCATTAAACTCGATGTAAGCAAAGCCTTTTTGATCTAACGACTATATTAAAAAAAATATATAGCTTAGAGTGGTGTGCATTTGACATCAGTGGTTAGTCGTGTTTATGTACAACATCTCACTCACCATTTATTTCTAAATGTCCTTTATAGGGTAATCGCATATTTTCCATAAATATAAATAGTCGATAAATAAACGCTAAGCCGCTAAAACGGTAATGTAATAAGATTAAACGAGTAAAATAGATTATATATATATATATATATATATATATATGTATGTATAATTGAAATATATTTCTTACTTGATTAATGTAACATTTCAAGTAGTTTTATCATGATATGCAATGTTTATAATTTCAATATCAAATATTTGCTTCTTTTTTAAACAATTACAGAATAAAATTGACATTTTAAATATTGTGAATGAACATAAAATTCATGTTTATGCTTTTTCATATTGAAAAATTTATATTTAAATGGCAAAGGCAGCGTTGTCGTATCTCAGATGTGTATTATACTTATGTAAACTGTTGGGGAAAATATCTTACCAGAATCAAGTGGATTGCATTTTTCGAAGTAGCTGAATTTCTATTTAGAATAGTTTTTATTATAAACTAGCGACAGGCCTTTATAGTTGCGTGTTTGCCAATTTAACTTTTATAAATTTAATGTGTACGCTTGTGTGCGTTGAGGCTTGCGGATGGGTGTCTCGGCACGTGGATGTATATGCGAGCGAACGAGCTAGTGTGCGCGCGGGCGCGTGGGCGCGTGTATACATGTAGGCTTGGAAGTATGCGAATAATGTAGGCTGAAATAACTAAGAATAATACGAGTTCAACACATTATCTAGTTTAAATAAAGTGATAAAGTTCCGCTCTTCTTAATTCAGATTAAAATTTTACTCAGTCTAGGTGGAATTTCACTTTAATTAACTTTTAACGTATTTATAACCATCACAGTTTTTCTGGCATACAATACTCCATCTCTTAATTACTCCGTTAGCCGGTAATTCGAAATAGTAGACTCATAATTTCTATCAAATACGTGTTTTAAAGTGCCGCTTGTATCGTCGTAGCAGAGTGCGGGTTTGCTCGAAGGTCCGACATTTATTTATGCCTGGGTACTCTATATCAATCGGAAACTTTGGTAAGGGTATTGTTAGTGTCCAGGTAGAAAGGACGCGCTCAGCTTGTGATATCATGGTAAGATAATGTTCTATGAATGCTCGCACTCGCGCCTTAATAATAACTATCTCAGATACCGAATTTCCCTATCAAGCGGCTATTTTATGGACAAAAAAAGTTGTGGTTATTCGACGTGATGCATATCCTAGCAGGACTTTGAAAATTCCAGGCGAGCGCAGTTCCAAAGTAATTCCGGGTGTTATCGCTGCGTGCGGAAGGCGCGAAGGACGGCCGACGGCGATATCGGTCAGGGCGACGTTCGTGTCCTCATCGTGAATCAGAAAAGCGCGACAGAGGGAGCAGCGGGGATCACTCTCTACAATAGTGTGCACATGTCATCGCGATCGATCGTGGCCTGTCGTAGATCTTGTTCTCTAATCGACGGCTCATCGACAATGGCCTCCTCTACCTTACCTTGACCAAGTGTGTACCCGTACCGACCTGACCCTTTCGGCTCACAAAAGGCCACATCGTCGTCGCCACGAGAGTCGCTTTTGTTTTATTATCGTTGGTCGGTCCGCTTCCAGAATCGTAACCCACACACGCGACCTCTTAGCCGTTCGTTCGCTCGCTCGCGGAAGTGGCGACGAGGAGCGATTGTCATGGCTTTTAGCATCGAGCGGTTTA
>NW_011948436.1:3898546-3900562 GCF_000503995.2 Ceratosolen solmsi marchali | reverse complement strand
CACGAGCGCTTGGGCACATTCGCAATTATTTTACAAGTTGCGCGTATACTCGGAAAATCATTTGATTTCGCCAAATAGTAGTAGGCGAGGCACCACAAACTACTAAAATTAGTGACGAGAGTCCTATCCCTTCTCCCCCTCCCCCCTCCCCCTCCCTTCATCATCCCTCAGTCATTAGCACTTGACGCTTAAGTAGCTGAATTGGCGCTACGAGTGTTGGAGTCGTACGAGATTTTGCTTAGCCTTATTACTGATATTGTTAGTAGAATACTCGGCTAGTATGAATTAATTAATTTTCTCAGCCATATTATTATTCATGGACCTTAGCTACTCGAAACTTTTGTGTTTCTCCATTTAATATGTATAGCCAAATTTATTGACAACTATAAAAATGCAAAGATTGCTATAAATGTGTTTTAAAGATACATTTAGGGAGTCGTGAAGATTTTAAGCCGGCAGAGCTCGAGTAAAGATTTTTCCTTCCGAGTATTGTGAATTCTTGCCAATGTCTCAATTCCTTTCTCTTTTTCTTCTATCGTGTTCCCGGGGTTGTTTGAAGTTTGCGAAAAATAGAGGGGGAGAATATCGACGAGGTGTTGGTAAAAACGTTTTTACAGCTCCGAGGTAGACGATCCGACAAACTCGCTACTCTTTTTTACTCTCGGCAATCCAACAAGGAATATACGTCTATTCGTTTCCCGGTCACTATGCATCTTTATTTATCGCTTTCTCATCTTACGTTCTCTTTTTCGATATCCTACTTCGATTCGACCTTTCTCATATCTGCTTGCCATAAATATAATTGAAACTTTTGCAATATTGAAAAAGCGAGCACGAGTAATTTAGAAATAATTCATACAACAGATATCAGCTTTATAATATTGATTGGGATAATACTGTGTAAATATTTTATAAATTACATAGTATGTAGTCAGTGCACAAGTCTTTTTGTAAATATAATCTGCATTCTGACAACCTTTCAACTACTGCTATTATCGATTAAGCGCAAACAATATATCGTTTTTATTGTCCTGTTGAAATATGGTCCGATATTATTATTAATTAATAAAAGAAAAAAAAATTAATAAGAAACAAATAAAAAAGAAAATTTCAAACATTAATTAATATAAACGATTTTCAACGGTATAATTATAAATATAATAATATTCGTAGTAGATAGATTATCGATTTCTACTTACTTTGAACTCGCGATAACGGTATAATAAAAATAGTGTAATTGAAAAAAAAAATATATGCGTGTATCAAAAATAAAAGACTCGTTGAAAGTGTATATGAATTTTTTTTTAATATCGACACTGCACTTTTAAATACGCCTTAACTACTAATTTACTAATTATAACTTGGCTTTGAGTTCACTTTACAATTTATGAAAATTTAGGTTAGAAATATCCATTATTTCTCCATTCTCTAAAGTTAAATTAATGCAGTTTCGCTATATTAGTGAATTATCACTAAGTCTCAAGTTTACAGCTCTTGCATACTAACAACAGCTAATCAGTGAATATTCCCTGATTGCAAAGCGAAATGCCTCTAATTCAACTTTCATGCAAGTATCGTAATACTTGGAATAGCTAATAACCAATGAATCTTAGGCGTATGCAAAGAAACTTTTTTCTCAATGCACAAAAAAAAAAAGAAAACGCAGACACTCGTCGTTCACGCATGCGTATATTTATTCATTGTTCTTTACCGCTCGAAGCCTCTCTCCCGATCATCTCATTACTTTCATCTCCCCGTTTCATATCTCACTCACTTTCCTTTTTTTCTTCCTAGTCCTCGACCATTTTTCCAATTTCCACGTCTATTCGTCCTCCCCCAGTCGGAGTACTACTAGTGCAGCGCTTCCACGACTGATAACAGGACGATAAAGGCTGCGACTGACAACCTACTTTGATGAAGGCCCTAGCTTTTCCCAGTTGGAGCTACCTCCCTCCTTTTTCCCTCCCTCCCGCTCCTCTTCCTCACGCCAACATTCATAGTCTCCCCCCCCCCGCC
>NW_011948436.1:3893365-3898502 GCF_000503995.2 Ceratosolen solmsi marchali | reverse complement strand
ATCTATCTATCTATCTCTCTATCTATCTATCTATCTATCTATCTGTCTGTCTGTGTGTCCTTGTGTCTCTCTCTCTCTCTCTCTTTCTCTCTTGCATATACGGACGGTCGCGCGCGCGCGTTCCGTATTTTATTTCTTCTGGTCGATTGCAATTTCAGACTAGTCCTACCTTTCCTCCCTCCCGCCCCATATCCCCCACCCCATCGCGAAATTTGACTCTATCCTTCTTTTGGGAGTCTCTTACTTCAAGGATGTCTATGGCGACTACGATTGAATGTACGCCCGTTGAAGTGAACGTTCGATAATCGAAATTTTGGGAAAGGGGACGAGGTCGTACATGACAAAACAAGCCAACCTCCAATTACAGAAGACTGGAAGACATAGAAATGGACTACTACTGTCATTTAACAATGGACCTATTCTGTTTACTGTTTACAAGGCGTTTACAATAATTTCATTATTTCGATAGTGCTTCTCTATTTAGTGCTTTGATTACACAAGGGAATGCACCCTTGTCGAGCATCGACGAAAGACAACAGAGGATACAATGTAAAGTAGCTCATGCTTAGACAAAAGAGCATTTACAGTGAAAAATCCTGTTGAATCAAGTGCATAATTTATGTAATTAAAATTTCAATAAACCGTTAAAATGAACCACATCATTTTAATTGTATATTTGGTCGTTAATATATTTATATTTCAATATCAGAATCAAGGATTTAATTAGAATAAAAGTGGTCGAAAATTCAATTTTAAATAAAATAAAATACACGCTTGTTTTTGTGCTTGAAACTTTAATCGTCATATTTTATTTCAAATTCAAATTTTAGTTTATAATCTGCCTGATACTAATTGTATTATTTATCGAATAGCATTAAAACACATCATAATACTAAATAAAATAAACGTTAAAGTCTAATCTGTAATAAAGCTTTTATCGTTTAATCCGTATAAATAATTTTCCTGAATTTTCATTAATACAAGATATATCTGACGGTACTATTTATTACATTATATCATTATTGATGAGAAATACGTGTTTCAAGATAAATTAAAATTCAACTGCTATTGAATATTTGGAGCAAATAAGATTATTATTTTCCTAAATTGTAATACCTTCAGTTTACAATTGTATATTGTAATAAAATTACTTTATAACCATTACTTTTAATAGGTACAAGAATAATTTATGATATCATAATTTTCTTCAAGTATAAAAATGAATTTACTTTTGAATAATGTTTTAATACGATTGTCATTGTGTGATTTTATGATTGCACTTTGGAATATAGCAAAACGAATTGAATAGATCACTCAAACAAATCCTTCTACCTATTTTTATCCACCTATTTACGAAAGAAAATTGTCAGATTCAAATTATTATTCAAATGATATATTTCTATATACTCTAAGTATATAGAATATATTATTAGAATATGTTCTATGTATTTCTAAGCTTCATAAAAACACATAATGGTACATCTTCTCTATATAACCAGTTGATATCCTTATTATGAACAGATTTTGTTTAATGAAGATTATTCTTCAAAGAATCTCATAGATGATATAAGTAATAAGTAATGAATATATATATATATATATATATATATATATATATATATATTGATTCCTGAAGCGCTCTTACTCCTTGTTTATGTTCATTTGCATTTATTATTTCGATAGGAAAACTAATGTGCCTTCTATTTTCCTTATTTATGCGCTCTCCTATAAAAATGCAATTTATTTTGATATTTGTGATTCTTTTCTTTGTTATTTCAAATTAAATGCGATTACATTTATTTTCTACAATGTTGAAAAAGCTTAGTGAATTAGTATTTAAGTATATTTTGATAATTACCTGTGATGAAATGTTTATATAATTATATGTCATTGTCATTGTAAAATCGTTAGGTCCTAGTGTAATTTAACGGAGCAAACCATAAGATTTAAGTATTCTTAGCCTTACAAAAATTTCTGCACCTTTCTATTGCTGTAAATTAAAAGAAAAACTTGAATGAAATATAAGCACGATAATTTTTTATTTCTTGACTATTACATGCCTATTATATTAACCATATTTATAAAAAATGTGTTGAAAATAATAGAATTATTAACCTTTATTAATGCCATTATTACGAAAGATAAAGATTTACATTTATTCAATAAGCTTTTATTTTAATTGCATTTATCAACCATTATTTATAGCCACACATTTATTAAAGTTAAATATTATATATTTTGTTTTAGGTAAGCTGCTTTTCGGAACCAACATATGTTTCAATAGCAATTGAAATGCACAATCGTGTATGCGTATTTCAAAGGCCTGTAAAATGCAATGGGTAAATATGTAGAATGAAAAATTATTTTAAGTTAACATTGTCAATGACTTAGTATAAGCAACAGTATTGTTTTTGTTTTTGTTTTTTGTTTTGTTTTTTTGTTTTTTGTTTTTTTGTTTTTTTTTGTTTTTTTTATTTTTCATTCGTTTGCGTGATCGAGTACGATTTTAACTCTTTGTCACTCGATGTAACGCGATCAATAGAGTAAATGCGCTGTTCAAGTGTATAGAATTTTATTTTTTAACGGAACGCTTTAAAATCCAAGCACATTTAACCAAGTTGGCAAATAAAATAATATTTGACTAAATTATTATCTTACAATTGATTTATTTCCTCTTAATTTAGTATGGTAAGCCTCGCCTAATTAGAATAAAGTTGAAACATGAAATATGTAAAATTTAAATTTGGAAACATTATTCGCTTCGTAAATATAACTCAGTACCAATAATGTAATCTCTAAATTATTTTTTATTGCCTTACATTTCATAATTAGAAATACGTATTAAATTTTTGTTATATGATAAGAGAGCGTTGGAGAATTAGTTTGTTTTAAATGGTGGTTTATTTGCATTTCAAATTGTTAAAAATACACACAATTTATTAGTCTAGTTCAAACAGTCCATTAAGTAGACTTGGCTGATTAATATTTATTTTTTAGCATTGGCGTGCATTTATATATTGAACATTGAAATTTCATAAAATCTGCTTTTAGTCGCTCATTTAAATTGGTAACATATGGAATGTTTGCGATTATTTGTGAAATCCTACGATATCTTAAAGCGCCAAATCCATTATTAATTAAGTAGAGGCGCATATAAATATCGCATTACCGAGAAGTTATTAAATCAACATTTGGAAATCAGATCCATCTGAATTATTATTAATACATATGATCCGTTGTACACATTACATTATATCAAACCCACTACCGATGTGTTAATGTTCACGTCGACGCGTAACGTATTTAACAACGGTAAATTGACAGGCCGTTTCTTTCGACAGCGCATCCGAGCGAACTTGCTGGCCAATATTATAGTTTTCTTCATAGTCAAAGTTGATTTTGTCGCGGCAACAGCAAGATAAATTTTCTTTCATTTTGTTTCATTGATTGTAAGCTTGCTTCCGGTTGAATAACAAGCAGCCTATTGTCATTATAAGCCAACTTGGCGGATCAAAGCGCTTCCATTACCGGTGGTTTTGGAGATAACCTACTGTAACTTAACGATCCATAGAGATGACATAGAAAAAGAGAGAGAGAGAGAGAGAGAGAGAGAGAGAGTAAGATGAGAGAATGACCAATGAAAGGCTGGTAGGGTGAGGGGGGGGGGCAAATTGGTCGGAGGTCAGGCGAGCTCGACAAGATCCCCTCGTTTCGTTCGCGCCCCCATTGCAATTCTCACCACACGGTGCCCTTTTCGTGATGATGACGACGTGAACCATCCCCGGATCAAGAGCCTTTCAAGGGAGTGAAACAACGCTACGAGTCGGTCGAGTATACAAGTAATGAAAAAGCTGCGTAATCTTAATGGACTGAACGATGCGATCGCTTAGAACGTTATGTTCTACATCGCCTAAACGGACATGTTTTTTATTAATCGGGCCGTTTATTTTATTTCTTTTTTTGTATTGTTTTTGTTTTTGTTTTATAATTGAGCGTTAAAGTTGCGCGATGAATACCGAACACGTTGAGAGACGGTGATAATTAGTCGGGGGCCATATCAGGCCTGTCGGTGCTTCTGTAATTTTATACGCCGACGTTCATGAATAAGGGCCATTCGTCAAAGACTCTTGTTCGATTCATTCGAATTACAAACGTTTAAGTATCGTTGATATCTTAATACTGATTCTTCATTGCTCTTTTTCCAATGGCTATAAGTGAAATCGCTGCTAATACTTTTATCCTTCAGATTCTGCTTCTTAATGGCATGGAAAGCTTAGCGAAAACGGTTATTCGCAGTTAGAATTCTGAACTTCATATTGAAATCTAAATATGCTAAAAGGGAAAATGGAATAAAATGAAAACCATTGTGAACGCTCTAAGTTAATAAATATCAATTGGTATAAAATTATTTATAACGATTTAAGTAATTGATAATAAGCTTTGATCGATCGTAATTTTTAATAATGATGTAAGTCAGTCGTCTTGATGTTTTGATGTTTCTTACGCATTGTAGCAAGTTTATTATTGCAAATGTTGAATTATTTTTTCCTAATGAAACGAATGTTGGATTGGAATGAAATGAATTTTGGATTAAACCATAGTTGTCACACGATTTCTCTACAACAGAGATATAATGCGAAGAGGCGAAAGCACAAATATCCGTATGTTATTGATCATATGAATGGCCACTTTATACATCGTTTGCGCAATAGCGATGTCGCAACGACTATTGCGCGGCTACAATTTCAAATTTTTAATTCAATTATTTGACGCTTTCGGGGCATTAAGCGAACGCGAGCACACAGACGCTCGTCGTGGCAAAACCGCCAACGAATCGACGAGTGCCCGTATGAAGGATGAAATTAGAGATATCGGTGTAACAAGGAATTTTCACGGCGTATTGCCTTCGTCGAGGGTCGAGCGTTGGATGCGGGGCGGGTTGCGGGGTGCGGGGAGCGGTGCTCGAAGGAGAGAGCGCAGCTAATAAAGAGAAAGTGCACCCGCGAGAAGACGGAAGGAGAATGTAATTGCCGTAATGCAAGCGAGCGCGCGTTATGCACAGCGGCCGAGGATGAAATAGAACTGGGACGGCCGTAGGTGGGAGGCGAGTGAGAGGTCATTGATAAAGAGAATGCCG
>NW_011948436.1:3847763-3893294 GCF_000503995.2 Ceratosolen solmsi marchali | reverse complement strand
CCCCCCCCCCCCATCCCCTCCCCTCCCCCTCCCCCTCCCCCTCCCCGCTCACCCACTAGCCCCGTGCATTTTTCGGCTCGTCGCGCGCTTTCCAGTCAAAGTCGAAGGAAATCGCCGGGAAGCCCGCGCTTCCTTTCCATTATGTCGCTCCCGCAACGCCCAGTCTTACGATCGTCAATTTTTTTTGTCATTGATGGCCCATTAGCTCGATAATCGCGAGTTATTCTCAACATCGTCCCGATGAAACCCAATCGACCGACATGCTCAAGGAAAATTATTTAACGCGCTGATGGGCTTATCGATCCTCCGGCCCCTATCCCTCTCTCTCTCTCTCTCTATTCGCAGGGCCGATACTTTATTCGCGCTTTTAAGCCGCTCCCCGATATGGGGCCACCGCCCCCGCATCAACGATGCTATATTAATCGGGCGATTTTGCGACGGCCCGCTCACCTTCTTGTAGTCGAGGTGCGCGACTTGGCGCCTGTTGAGCCTCTGCCTCTCGTATCGCGCGCCCCACTTGCTTAACCACATGACAATTGTTACGCGTGATTTATAGCCACTGATTTTGCCGAGCGCTAACTTTGTAAGTGCATTAGTGCAGCCGTTTTTTCTTGATTGTTCAAAAGCGTACCGACGAGGCTGCACGCAGCGTGCTTTTTCCTGCCATTATACACCGAGTCTTAGTCGCGCACAATGGAGTGCGCCGCCATTAGTTTTGAAGTTTTGAAAACTTTACGTGATTGTAAATATTATGGCGCTGATTGGATAGGCTAGTTTTACTTCATGCAAATAATGTGTAATTTTGCCTGGACTGATTATTGTTTTTGTAACTTGCTGGTCATCGCGGCTAGTAGTCGATCATTTTCCAGTTTTTTGCCCTTGTAATTTACTATCATTGAGCTTATTGGGAGATTGGTTATGTGGAGGTGGGTTTGTGTCCAAATCCAAATCCAAATCCAATTCGCGTTATATGCACTTTTGCCCTTACGAATTATGTAAATATTCATTATTATAAGAGTAGCGTAGACATTAAAATTCGTCTAATATTACGAAGCCATGACTAAGGAACAGACTGGCATTGTGCATGTTTAATATGTAAAGTTTAGTCAAACCAATATCTCGAGAGCTCTTGGGAATGAAATTGCATATATTAATACGACATGCTTAAGGACGTTGGATTGATCAGGGCTTTTTGAAGATTAAAAGTGATTAAATGGGGAATCGCAACAAGGATCTTATCCGCCGACTAAAAACCTATCCAAACCAAGTGATTGAATTCTGGCGCAACTCGTCCATTAATTATCGACGTACTAAGTTTATAATTTTAGTTATTAATAAACTATGCGGCTTGATATATCGATGCACCAAATACGTAGGATCGCCGCAGGTCTGACGTGTGAATTTGCTATCGACGATTCAATTCATTGAACTTGCCTTGTTGTCATTGATCAAATTATACATATCTAAGCTTACGATCAATCAAATCTTCAATATTTCGTCTGAAAGAACGACCTAATAATGCATTATATATATATATATATATATTTTTTTTTTCTTTATTCTTTTTTCTTTTTTCTTTTTTCTTTTTTTATTTTGAACGCCTAGTCGTAGAGATATTTAAAGCATAATTTATGATTCTAAGCCAAGAAAGCTACAACTAACTGTTTTATGCAATCGAAGGTCAGATCTTAGACTTTTATGTCCAACGTCAACGATAAACTTGCAACTGGAAAATTTTTTATTGATTCATCGAGTGGCTGCACCCACATTCAGCAACAATATCTACGTACCGTACCTCCTACGTTTTATCAATTATGTAAGACAACACTGGTTTCCTAAACAAAAGGAGATCATTTTAAACAGCGATCGACCATTTGCCCCGTTGTCTTACAATCAATGTCATACGTCATACCATTCGACTTTGGCTACAGCAATAGCTCTCCGTTTCCCCCTTCCCGCCGTATTTCCCTTCTACCCGACCACTCCCGTTCTCGCCCGTCGCTCCTCCACTACCCCACCCCACCCCATTACACCCCACCTCGCCACTACCGGCGAGACGGAATCTCATCGATTCGTCTAGGAAAGTATTTTTCGCGTCGCCTATGATGCTGATGGTGCTGTACGGCAAACTCCCCTCGTCAATGATGAAAGTTAAAAATAATGCAACTGGGTCGTTACTCGCGCTCGATTGTCAATTAGAGACTCGGCGTCTACGTCGTCACTCCGAGTTACGGATAAACACACACACCGGAGCTCCACATCGGCTATTGTTTCGTGAGAAAAGTCAATTTTTCGACTTTCTTTAATTTTGCCTTGGGCTAGTTTTCCATTTCCGTCAAAGAAATTACCAATTGCAGGGGGCCCGAGGTGTTGACGTTACGTGGCAGAAAATTTTTCCATGTGTCGCTGGTGTACGTAATCAGCTATACTTTATCCGCATGAATTAAATTTTTATCTGCAATTTTACAAGTAATTTCATTTGATTGAGCGAGATTTACACGCATTCGGTTAAAACTATTCGAACAATTGCAATCTCATTGGAAAGCCTATTCCTAGCGTTAAATGATTAAATTTAATTAAAAAACAAAAAGAAAAAAACAAAACAAAAACAAAAAAAAAAAATAAATAAATAAATAAGACAAAAAAATAATAAAAAACTAATTAAATAGTAGATTTTCTGGGGTTTATTCGTGGAAGCGAAATTTTAGACGAATTCTCTTATTATTTTGTTGTAAATCGCGACTTTGATGATAAAAGACTTTCTATATAACTTTCGCCGTGAAATAAAATGATAATTTGTTATTAATCTAATTTTTATTGTGCAAGAGTAACAACTGGCTTAATTAAAAAAAATATTCACAGAATACTCATACTGCAATGAATTAATATAATTTCGTTTCAATGTCTATTACTTATTTCGCCGATTCGAATGTTATCTTTCGATCCATTGAAATTGTAGAAAATTAATTGTACGCTAATTTTTTAATTCGATCTGATAAGCGAGTTGAAATTTTAGCGGCAAAGGATGGTTGCCGCAGTTATATGCGGCTCACTTTAAACCTTAAAGATTTAATGCCTTAAGCAAAGTGTTGGTTAATGTATGTAACGTGGGCTAACGTTTTGGTAAATTTCATGCTGAGCACGTGTTGTAAGGACGAACAGAGATATATCAGTGGGTTATTTGCAGACGTGACTTGAAAGTATACTTGGGTGTAAAATTTCTAACTCATTGAAACATACAGTTTTTCATTATATTGTGCGGGCGTGCATATATTTGGTCACTGATTGCTTCCAACTGTGCGAAAGATAATACTCTGAAATTTCTATTGACCGCTATCGTTTTCAAAATACCAAACCAACTGTATCACGGTATTTATATATTTATATCATTATATATTTATTTATTTATTTATTTATTTATTTACACACGCACACGCACACGCACGCGCACACACATTTACATCAATTTAAAATGTAAAAGATATTTCTCGATTTTTATAAGCCTATCTGTAATTTGAGATTGCGAATTACTCTGATTTATTATATACTTATTATGTATTTACTATGAATTCGATGCATTGTTTTTATTGTATTATTGAATAAGTCTGTTTTATATAAATAATAATTAGTAAAATATCGTTGAAAGATTCATCTTTGCTGGTGACAAAAATCAAAATTGATATCTATGTAAGTCGTTATATGTTATAGTTAGTTAATTATTTGAAACCGAATAGATATATATATATATATATATATAATAATTTCTTTAAAAATAGCACAAGTATTTTTAATTTTAAACATATTTTCTTACATCAATTTTTCAATTCTAACTGCTTAAATTTGGAGTGATGCATTACTTGATTCGAGATTAAGATTTATATCGTTCATAGGATGTACGAGAACGTGTTATAATATTTGAAGAGACCTGTTAAATTATAACTTAAGGAAATTTCATTTCTAAATAATGAGTATAATGATAGATTAGTAATGACAACAGTAGCAGGTCTGGAGACAATATTTTGGATAATTCGGTTGGATTAGTGAAATAACAAAGACAAATTGCTGAAATATGTTTCTGTTGCTTTAAATAGTTATACATCAAGATCAACGATAGTTAAATATAAATATAAATATAAATAGTATTGATGATTGTTGGCAAGATTGCACAAGTTATGCTACATAATAACATAAATTTTATTACCCATTATTTTATTAGCTTCAAGCACGATGATATTCTAATTTTTCACTTAATCGCAAACTTCTCTGCCATATAAGATATTTAACAATTAGAGTGAAGTTTATCGTGCCATAATTATACAATTTTATTTAATCATTAGCATTCTTATCGTTTAAAATATTGAGGTTCGTTGATATAAAGTATGTACAGGGCTTGTATGCATTTACGTATATTTCTAATAATTATCTATAAATATAGATACTGTAATATTATCATAAAGTATTGTAAAAGTTGTCTGTCAATTTAATAGCAGCTAAATTCGAATGTAATGTAGCAGCATATTTTTCTTGTCAGCTCTAACGTCAGATATTTGATTTACGCAATATTCAAGCAGCAGACTGTACGAGAATAACGTAGGATTATTAAATTGAGATGACGGGGAGGGAGGGCAGACGATAAAAACTATTGGATCTTCCAAATTCATGTCGTTTAAAAATTTCTTTCTTTTAATCATTTTTCTTTTTACTACGTGTACAGGTATGTACGTACGAGCGTATGCAAGTGAGTCACACGCTCGAAGGATAACCTCTTGTATAAATTAGTTTTAATGCACATTAGAACGCCGGTGCGAGCTGGCCGTAGTCCAATAAATTCCACCGCGAGCTTGAGTAAGCTCGCGAGAGAGAGAGAAAGAGATAGAGAGAGAGAGATAGAGAGAGAGAGAGATAGAGAGAGAGAGATAGAGAGAGAGAGATAGAGAGAGATAGAGAGAGAGAGAGAGAGACTTAGGCGAGGGAGGTTGTACACGTTCATTCATCTAACCTCAATTTTCAAAATAAACTCAAAGTATGGATAGATATTTGACGATTGTTTTTTTTTATTTTTACTTTTTAACAATGATTGTGGGATAATAGCCGAACCGTGCTAAAGCTGACTTTCGAAAAGACAGTGAGCGAAACAACTTTCCCCAGCATAATTCGATTAG
Source organism: Ceratosolen solmsi marchali (assembly GCF_000503995.2). Lineage (NCBI taxonomy): Eukaryota > Metazoa > Arthropoda > Insecta > Hymenoptera > Agaonidae > Ceratosolen > Ceratosolen solmsi. Next base: position 3,888,132 of record NW_011948436.1, on the reverse strand, counting down.
CTCAGATCAATAAAAAAAATGGCTTGAACTATTTTCACATTAAGGCGCTGATCAAATATTTGTCAAACCTTCTAACAAAAGGAAAAAGTACCGAGCACACAAAAACCATAAACATAAAATTGATAAGATACTGTATGACACTTAATACCGTAGATCACGTATCAACGCCTATGTTAATAGAATTTATTAGTAATCGAATATATTTAATAATTGGTTTGCGAAATAGAATCGATTTCTCATATTACACTAACGAGCTATAGGGATTTCTTTGGCATTTAGTTGGCAAGTATCGCCGGCGGATAAGACAATGGTTACATCCGGTCTATTGCTCATTAACATAAACTTCTTGGGGGCCAATCCAAATTTATCACTCGGACGCTCTTTAGGATTAAAACACGACCTCTGATTCAGGATAGTCTGGAATTGTCTTGGTAAGGTGAAAGATAGATAGATAGATAGATAGATAGATAGAGAGAGAGAGAGAGAGAGAGAGAGAGAGAGAGAGAAAGTAGTCTTCAGTAAGAGTTGGTGGGAGGCCAATTAGTCGTACCGGAAATTCTAATCCTAATCTATTTCCCGACGTGCAGTCGTACCCCGGCGGATTTTCCAGTCCTGCCTTCGTTGTGTGATGCCAGGAGGGCGGCTGAGTCGACCGGAAAGGGTTGAAGAACCGTTTCTCTCTCTCTCTCTCTCCATATGCGCTTACGCGTGTGCGTGTCCATTCGCCAAAACCCCTGCGAGACGTTGTTATTTTCCCGTTGCTCGCTCACTACCACCGACCTTTTCCCAAACCACTCCTTCATAGTTGGCCTGGGTTGGGCCAACACGCCTAGCTCTTCTCTATACCTATTTACGAGACCCTCGAACAATGATGCCTTTATTTTATTTGTTTATTGATAACAGCCGACTATATGCAATCTTTTATAATGAGAGGGACGGGGCTGCTTTCAAGGTTATTATTATCGAGTTTTTATTTTTGAGAGTTTTCAATTTCCTACTCTCTTAATTCACAAGCTATTGATTGGGCTTTATTTTTTTTCCTCTCCTCGCCTGCGATTCCACATTCCCACTCAGAAGCAATCACCGGGACTTTTTCTAATTTAGCGTTTTATATGCTGTTGCCTTTGATCGCGAATCTTGGAAATAGCGAGCTTAATTAATTAGGTAATGCGTTGGTTCGATAGTTTAGTCATTGCTATCGAAGGAGCTCGCGTTAAACGAGATTTTTTACACAAAAGTTGGCATTACGAGTTACGCTGTTAGCGACTAGTGGGTAATAAAAGTAAGAAACACTCCGAACATTAACGACATAGGTTTTTATCATTTTACGTACTCTTTGCGATGATAATGGGCACGTAGAGTGGAATTTTTCATTGGGAAATTGTCGAGCTTTTTCGACCCGTTGCGCGCGTTTACGTAAACCCGCTCGAAGCTCCTAGTTATGCAAATGCACTGCTTTTTTTCTTCTCATTTCTTTTTTCATTTTTTAGCGGTACCCGAACCCGAAACAAACCGACCAGGTGGTATGTGTAGTTGAAATCGTAGCGGTACTCTGTCCCTGTACTCTTTTGCGATTTCACTCTTCTGGGTTATACTCAGTGGCTTTGCACTTGATCCAGCACCCGAGGAGTCCTTCTTAAAAGACAGCTTTGAATGTTTAACGGTTGCTCTTGTCGAATTAAGTCGCACTGCATTTTTCATGCTCGTATCGCTAGTTCAACGCGCAAAAGATCCTGCCACCAAATCGACCAAATTTGTAGATTGATCTGTCATGTCGGCCGAGTGCAGTATGAAATAGCGTTGTTGCACGAACAGAGATTGTTCGCGTTATTTTTTCATTGTTGAATTGATGTGAATGAAGTAGATGTGTGTTCGCTCGTGGTAACTGTCGAGACGGCTTTTGAATAATTCATTCCGCTCCAGTTCTTAATTTGAGCGGCGAGCAGTTATCTCGGTTTACCTGCCCATTGGGGCTAAGAATGTGCTGGAGTAGTCATGTCCAGCTGGTTTACAAATTTTCCATGTATTCAAGTATACAATTTTTTCGTCTTTATCGCTGTGAATCCATGTAAATTATTGTAACCCAACTACACTCTCTATTGACATTTAAATCAAAATCTTTAGATTGTACAATGTAACAAGACTACATATACAATATATAGAAATTTATACAATCTAAAGGTACATTGGATTAAACGATACTTGGAGAATAATAATACACGGATAAAGTATAGAAAGGAGGAATCCTTTTTTTTAATTTTTTTTTTTTTTTTTTTTTTTTTTTTTCAATCAAACCACTATGTTTTTCTCGAGAAGCTTTATTATTGATAATATTGATTTATTAATCACAGATACCGCGTGCTTACTAAAGTAAAAAAATCAAATCGCATAGATCTTCGTGCTAAGAATAAATGTGAGAGAAAAGTAAATGCTGGTGTAAATAGATTATTATGCTCATTTACAAGATGCATCATCTGACATGATCATAAATAGAGAAGCAAACGTAATATAAAATGGACAGTTGTATTGAAATGGAGTATCGGTATATAGGCGATAGGCGAATAATATTTAATTTTGAATTTAAAAGAATTACTATTTTCCATGGGTATGCGAGATAACTTTATGCCGGTGATTTAAAGAATCTTATAAATATACAAAGCGTCGTAAAATGAATATAACCTACTTTCAGTGAGCGCGTACGGTACGTTTTGCTATAAAAATTCTCTTAACATGTTAAATTTAGAAGGAAAATTTACTGAATCTGAAGTAGCGAGCCACATATTAGTTTTTTATTCGATGGGAAAAGATTCCAGTGCGTTAACTGAAAATATACTCTAAATTTTAGTGGTAGTATCCCAATCGCGCAGCATCGCAGATTACACCGCCATATTCGTCAAGTTGACTGCCCAGCGGTTATTGCGACTCGTTTTATTCGTTAATAAATTGTACAAATCAGTTTATTTTCGATACCAGCCCCTCAATTCATCGCCATGAACAATAGGCAATAATTTCGTTACGGGATTTTCTGTGTAATCAATGCTATTTAATACGGTGCATTGCAACGAGGAAAAGGCACTTTTCATTCGAATAATCGTTATGATAAAAACAAAAAAAAAACAAATAAACAAAAAAATTAGAATCAAAACAAACGAGTAGAAATATTCAGTCGTCCCCCGTTAGGGAGAAAATATGTGTGTGTGTGTGTGTGTGTGTGTGTGTGTGTGTGGACCCTGGTGAAAGCCAAATTAAAAACACGGACGGACATCGGCTCCTATGCCCCCCTCCTCCCCCTGAAATTCGGTGCTCCTGAGCGTACTCTTACTTTTCGGCAGGACAGACGAATAAGTATAAATAAAGGACAACCGATAAATCCCGATAGAGGGAATAACGTGAAAAAAGTCGGACTACCGGGAAAAAAGTGTCGGTGTAAAAATGTTTCAAGATTCGGTTGTGGAGATTTGGCGTTAAATCTTCCTTCATCCCCCAATGTTCGGCTTCTGATGGTTTTACGAGGTCAGAGAGAGAGAGAGAGAGAGAGAGAGAGAGAGAGAGAGGACTACAGAGATTGTCTACCCTCCCGTATGTATATAACATAGTGATTTCAACTCCATCTTATCTGCCAGTCAATATGCCTCATCTCTCTCTCTCTCTCTCTCTCTCTCTCTCTCTCTCTCTCTCTCTCTCTCTCCCTTAGTTCAGCCCTTCGTGTCCATCCCACCCTATTCTTTATTCTCTCACTTACACGCACGCACCTTCCTCTCGCACTCTTGACATAGTGGGTAATCATACGAGTAAACGAGCGGTTTCATCTCCATAAACTATTTTACATTATGCCTTGGTCGTCTCGCTCTATGGGTGTCTCGCGCCGACTTTCATGCGCCTCTCGTCTCTCGCGCAGTTACGAGGTCGTAATAATGCCTTATGTGCCGAGTGCTGACGCGTCGCATCGCTAGGACGGAGGATGATCTGGTGAGGGCCTGAGGATCCATCCTCCTCACTCCTGAAGCAACAGTCTCTGCATTTTCCCCCGTCCGCTCTGCCGTCCATTCGATCGTTGAGACGCTGCTCGCGTCCATACACGACGTCTTTAAAATTACGTTCAGTTACGCACGTATGCAGAAGGTCGAGCGCAGGGCATTTTTATTATCGCGGAAAATGTTATCGTTCCTAGATAGAGATTCATCGCTATTCAAATATAAGGACGTAGATGGAGTAAGGAGGATGTTTCTGTGAATGGATAACAACATTACAAGCATTAGACATTGAATGCGGCTGTTTGTATTAAGGAAAAAAAAAACAATCGTAAAGGATTTTTCCACAAAATTATAGATTAAAATTCGTAAATGAAGAATTTTATTTAATTTTGTTTCTTCTTGTTTGGTTTTGTTTTATTTTTTTGCTTTCGTTTTATTTTTACTTGTCTATATAATAAATTACGAATGTGGAGTGCGATTATTTCATATTTGTAATACGAGCTTTGTTTTCAGGGGTGTTGGTAGTATGCATTCACTATTCTCATCGATACGTGAAAATATTTTGAACTTTTCATTTAAAATGTTTGCTCTTTTAAATATATATTTTATTATCGATAATATCTACATTTTTACGTACTGTCAATCTTGAATATTCCCGTGTTTCACACTTCACTCCTCGACTTTCTATATTTCGTTATTAATTATGAAAATCTCGAATGACATGATGTTGACAAGTTATTGATAATACAGTAGAACGATACTAGTTTAGTAAATTCATCTTCTATTTGCAACTATGAGCTCTATCTTAGTATAAACTGAATTATTGCAGCTAAACAAGCTAATCAGAAAGTGGACAAATTGGTCATTACACAACGACGCTACTGCTATATTACGTAGATTTAAATTTCGCTTGCTGGTAAATTGATATTTAACGTAGCTCGTTAATCATATTTTGTTCGCTTAACGATCATCCTTGCAATTTGCTTTACCGTTTATAAGTCCTTGGGTTACTTTCTACGACTTTTTTTTCTCTTTTTTTCTTTGTTTTTTCTTTTTTCATTCTTATTAAATAATAATCTCTAGATTGCATAATTACGTAGTGGCTGGCTGGTCGATGCCTTAACAACCACCGACGAGATTCCTTTATCATTATAATAGAATTATTAAAAATATAAAAATAAAGCAACGTTATTTTTAACGCAGCGGATAAAATGTTAATCTACTACACGTCTATCGATGGCCCACGAGCAACAATTCTCAAAGACATAGTAGCTTATTCATATAGACATAATAGTTTATTGACACATCTAGCAAATAAGTAAAAGTATTGGATCGATTGTCTATTTAGTCGGTAAACACGAAAGGAGTTTATTCTTGATATCGCGAAACACAGCAACAGTTTGCAAATAAAACTCAATCTGTATGGAATAGTAGTTAGTAAAATGAAGCCAGATATTTTCAATAATCGCTTGTGTTTGTTGTAGAAATTTTTTTTTATTATGCGCATAATCAAATTACAATTTGTTTGATCAACAGAAAAATCAGATTTCTCAATAAAAGCTTATTTAAGAAAAACGCCTTCTCTTTTTATTCCCGTATTCAAAACTACTAAATCAAAGCCTGCCCGTATCGGAAATATCGAGTCCCAATCCAAACAAGTGTTACTTGAAAATCACCCTGCGTATGTGTATCTCAATGTTTATCTATCCCTGTCCTCTCTTCTCGCATCCCTCTTTCTCCCTCTCTTGACCTCCTCCTCCTCCTCCTCCTCCTCCTCCTCCTTCTCCTCCTTACCCCCTCCCGCTCCAACACACACACACACACACACACACGCGCGCGCGCACGCACGCACGCACACACGCACGCACACACGCACGCGCGCGCACACGCGTGCACGTGCACAAAACCCCCCTAACCCTCCAACCCCCATTTTATTGCCGACGCTACTCACCGTAGCTCCTCCGGCCGCTCGACCTCGCGCGATCAGCATCTCTACTTTCATATCTTGGCACATCCGTCGCATTCACATTGGAATATATATCTACATCTTAGTGTATGCGCCTTAGTGCGATGCTTCCGAAATAGCCGCAAAGTGATGTTGGCAGCAACCCCTCGCGTTCTTATAACGCCATATGATTCAAATCGCAGTGGGTCGTCGACGCGCGCTCACGAGCCTCAATCCAAAACCTACGTGTACGCAAGCCCTAAGTGTTATTTTATTTATTTATTCGTCCAGTTAAAGATCTCGCAACGATGGCCTTTGCCACGTTCTGCTTTATTTACCCACGGAACTTTGACGCGAGATGAGCCAAAAAGATGATGTAAGAGAGACGTTCGGGCATCTTTGTTTTTCTCTTAGAGCTCGATTTCACCGGGCGCTTATGGATTTCAACCGCTTTAGGACTTATTTTTACGATTGGCCAAATATAAGGAATTGGCTTTTATAATAACATACGGGGTTAGTCAATGTATTCGCATACATAACCTCGTTGATCCTGGCCGAGAAGTTTTCAATTTACGAACATTGTTTTTCGATTTCTTAATGTTTATGCCAATCTATTTGCGGGTACTTTCCTCCCGTTCTTTATTTACAGAATTCTACTCAATGATCTTAAAATACTTCTTGCCGTGAAATGATTGAATGCAAATAATACCAATATTATATATTAATGCTACATCAGCGCTCCTTCTTTAGCCCCTAATGGGACACGGTGGTCATAAAATGCAATAAAAATGTCAAAAACAAGACAAAAGCAAAGAAAAAAAAGAAATGAAAAGAAAAAGAAAAATCTAAGCTATTATCATTATTTTATACGATTAATCTCACAAAATTATTGGAAGGTTATTCGATATCTGCTGCGTGTATTTGTCGGCGCGAAAGCAAAGAACTTGGTCAAGCGGATAAGTTATGGTTAAAACAGTTCTCTGACTCTATGCTTACAGTAATCGAGGCTTTAATATCGCTTTAACATTATTATTTCATTCGAATAAATATCATCTAGTCCTTTATCTTAACCATTGGTTAGGTCGGACTCGGGCATTTCCCGGAATGTGTAGCAAAAGCGCAAAATTACGAGTTAATCAGATGGGAATAAAGAGGCAGGGGCAGGAAGGAGGTAGCACGCGCAACGGCAAGTGACTCCGCGTTTCTTTTCCGTTCTCTCGTCGTTACAAGAGAAGACGAAATAACAGTAGTTAAATGCTCGGCAACATTATGCAGAGCGACGACGAGGAGGACGAAGGAAAAGAACAGTTGGCGTGCTTCATTTCAAAAATTCACAGATGGGTGCGACAAAGAGAAAAACTGCGACTGATCCTACCTATCTACAACCTTTATGCTTGCTCCAGACGCAGTTAATCGCAACAAGGAGCTGCTCGAAGGAGGAGAAAACATTTTAGGGCCATAATCTCGTGTACCGTCCTCCTACTCAGCTCACGTACCAAACCTCCTTGTCTGTTTCTGGCCAAAAACTTCTCTCGAGATCCTTAGAGTCTCAAAGGTCCACGGAAATAAATTAGAGTCCCTTGTGCAGGAGAGCCGCTCGAATGAGCCACAGCCGTAACAGAGGCGGCACAGTGAAGAAAAAGGGGAGAAAAAGAGAGGTAGACTGACGGGGAACGAATGAGCCAGAGTGAGAGAGAGAGAGAGAGAGAGTGAGAGGGAGGGAACGAATGAGCCAGAGTGAGAGAGAGAGAGAGAGAGAGAGAGTGAGAGGGAGGGGGGGCGGAATGATAGATAGATGAATGGACGGACATAAAAAGATAGAAAGGGGAGTCGATTTAGGGGGGGGGGTTGTAAAATATCGAATGTGTCGTAGCACACAGTTTACATATAAATATTATTGATGATTGCTAACGAGTTTGGCCAATAATAATGACTTATTATAAGCGAAGTTTGTATATGTACGATTTGAATTTGGCATTAAATAATTCTTCTTACGTATGTTTCTTGGCCCTTAATTTTATATATTCGAAACATAGATATTCTCTTTAATAAGAGGCACTTATTATAAGCCGCGTAGCAGCCGCCAATTATAGTGGAATGTCGATTAAAAAGATGGGAAAGAATTTACCAATCGATAGTTAGAGTTAGCCTAATGATTAGTATTACTTGTGTGTTAATTCTGTGCATTCGTGTGGTCATAGTATTATAATCCCTGATAGGCACATCAGCCACGTGGAACGATAATTTCGATTCTATAGTCGTTACATGCTTTCTTATATTTGACGATGTTGCCGATGACTCGCGCATCTTGTACTTTGGCGCAATCATCTAAAGTGCAACGTTTTTCTGATTACGATTTTCTTATGGCCAATATCATTAATTAATTACTCCGTGGGAAATCATTATCCTTTGAAAACAATAAGAATTCATCCGTAAAATTTGCCAAACTTTATAAAGAACGCAATGAATCGAGAGTCTTATGTCTTTGAATTACTAGGTAATAAAATTTAAAGGGTTTATTTTGTTCAAAATACGTTTAAAGTTATTTATTATGAAACTTGTTTGATTTAACTTGGTGCATTCCAATTTATACACTAGAACCGTCGGATCCAATACCGAAGAGTTTATTCAAGAATGCTGTAATAACTTATCGATACGGAAATTCTTAAGGGTCATAGCACAGAAGGTGGGAGGGATGACGGTGGGATTGGGGAATGGGGATGGGATGGGGTGGGGGGACCGAATATCGAATTAAAATTTCCCCTGAACGAAGTAAGTCAATCGGATAAATTGAAACTTGTCTGAAAGATTCATTAAGCCACTTTCAACTTACAGTTAACTTACAGTTAACAGTTAAAAGTTAAAATTTTTTATGTTTTTTAAACTGTCGTTCGACGAATTAAAGTGGACGAACCAGAGCTAAAAAATATCTAATCAAATCGCACAATTCCGAAAAGCTTCCTTCTTAATATGATCTAGTGCATGATTTCTAAGAAACACAAGCGAACGCCGAGCTGCTGATTTATTATCAGCTTACAGATTAACAGATAAAAGCACGAAGGCTAATGTCAAAGTGATTTCATTCTTCTCTGTAATTTGTAAAATAAAAAAAAAAAAAAAAAAAATGTCGATGTCGCAACGACTCGACTGGAGCGACCGACCGATCCGACAATACATTGTCCTCCTGCGATCATATATGGGGAGGTGATAAAGAAAAATGAGCGACCCACGCGCGCTCTCAAAATAATCAATAAAAAAAATTAAAAGTGCTTAATAGGCACATTTGGCGCCCGCTCTTCGCAGCCAAAGGAGTTCTTTCAGAAGGAGAAGCGATTTACTCAGCCCTGATCGGACGAGTGAATTGGAGGAAAAGAAGGGAGGGAGGACACAGACAGTCGAGCATTGAGCTCGGCGGCCTACGGCGCAGAAAGGACAAAAATAAAATATATGGTAGCCTTGCGAGAGCGAGAGCGAGATAGGTCTTTGGTGCTCCCTAGACCGCGCCGTACACACAACACCGCTATATCCGAGCATCGGCTTTCCACCCTCGAGCTATCCAATCTATATGCGTGCACAGGAGAGCCAGAAGAGCCAGGCATCCAGCCATCCAGCCATCCAGCCAGCCAGCCCCTCGGTAAAGGATGACGAAAGAAGCAGATGGAAAGGGAGTGTAGTGCAAGGGAGTTCGTCCGTACGAGAGTGGGACGGTGATAGCCGTGAGTCCGGGGAGCGAGCAAGAGGAAGTAAGTAGCGGAGCAACCGAAGACGGAGAATGAGGTGCAGGAGAATGATGAGGTGACGGTGGTGGAGGAGGAAGAGGGGCGAGGAGGTGGAGGAGAGAGTCGAGTGAGAGAAGATGAGAAGAAGAGTGAGGAGGAGATTGAAGTTGGAAAAAGATGGTGGAAGATATAGATAGAGATGGCGGAGGTGGAGGTAGGCGTACGGAGGGAGAGAGAGAGAGAGAGAGAGAGAGAGAGAGCGAGAGAGCGAGAGAGTGAGAGGGGGGTGGCAAAAGCGAGAGGGCGGGTGGGAGGATGGGAGGGAGCGAAGGAAAGAGAGATTAAAGCGTGAGAGGGACAAAGTGAGAATGGTGCGCCCGAGTAAGCGCAAGAGAGGAATAACGGAGTAAAACGAAAAATGAAAAGGAGAACGAATGGCTGGGAAGCGCAATTTTTAAATATTACCTTGTGCACGAGCGAGGCTTCCTTTGTCGAAAGTGCGCTCCTCGAATGGAACGTTCTTTTCATTATCCGCAAGAGTATAAAATGGAAGTGAGCGAAGAACTGATGAAGTACGAAAGGAAAAAAGGACTTTATAAATATGGTGCGACGAGAAATCGAATCATTGCTGCTGATCAACTCTCTGGGGCGCTCGGTACGTGGATCTCTTGGATGTTGCTGTTTCACGAACTGAAATATTGGCATTAAAATATGTAGCGATTGTTTATTGAGATGAGGATTTGAAAAGGATTATTAATTACTGCCGATCGCCAACATAAGCAGTCGCAATTTTCACAACGCGACACTCGTAATCTCCATGCTCTCACATCACAGAGCTACTAGATTATTTTTAGCTTTTTAATTTTATATCCACTTAACGGTAACAACGAATCGACGAATCGAACGAAACAACATCGAACAGTTTAAAGAAATGTTTACAGAAAAAGAAAAAAAATAATAAGAACTGATTATAAACAACGTAATGGTAATAAAGGAGGGAATTTTCGTATAACAATAGAGACAAGGATAAGCTAAATTTAACATTATAGCATCCAAGGATGAATAAAAGAACGTCGTTTCATCTGATCTTTGAACAAATTAAAAAATGTATTATTACCTTGGGATAAAGGTAAATGTTATCGCGAAAATGTGCGAATGTACGAATAACTGTTTTTATCGGCCATCTCCTGAGAATTCCAGGGCAAAGAAAATTATTATAATATTTGTCTGCACTTTTTCGTAATCTAAAAGTCCATATATACAAATAAAATACGTTTCTTCACTAAAATTGTATTTTAACGGATCAACGTCCGTCTCTTTTACACTTGAAGGCGTAAAATTTAGATATTTAGAAAAAGCTTGAATCTCGTCTCTGATAGATATATAACTCCCATTTGAGATTCTCTTCCAAGTCTCGAGCTCGGACAGAACGTAACGTACGTTGAAAAATGGAATTTACGAAAGAATCGACGTCCTAATCAGACAGCCAAAATATTCTTTCATGCTACGGCGAAATAGTACTTGGGCGTTTTCTTTTTTTTTGGATATCGTATTTCATATTTTTCGGAAGGATCCGTATATTTCGTGAAAATCATATACATTGATCGATGAGAGATCTTAGTGCGATTCTTAGTCTCTAAAGTATAACCGCATCGAATAATTCACTTGGGAATAGTGTTATGAGAGAACAACGAAGCACCCCATTACCGATAACGAAAAACTAAAATCGGAAATTTGCATTATCCACGACGACAAGTGAACTAGCGACAAGTGTAGCATAATTAAAGAAATTTAAGAGTAAAAATATCTATTAATCTTCGACGAAAGATAAAATCTAAAGCACATTCCTACAGTTGTAAAAAAAAATATTCAAGAAAGGTTCGACTTTGGTAAGAAAGCGCCAATGCGACTGCGTAATAATGTAGAAAGCTCTAATTTAGGAATAACAGTGTAACAACAAAGATATCAATTTTGAAGGGATAAAGAAGGAAAAGGGGGAATACATACAAAATACAAGGCATTCCGTCGTCTGCCTTTCTCTCCTTCTCTCGGCTTCTCAATTTCTGATACTAGTTTCAGTCCCTTCCCTCCTCTCCCGAGCTTCCCACGCCCCCTCCCCCTCCGACCCATCAAGTGGTGCGCGCGCTCGTCCCCAAGTGCTTGCGTGATGCGAACAAGCACCCCAATGGCGTCGGCGTCCTTCGTGTCCGGCGCTCAAGTGCAGCCTCCGATGGTAATTTCGTGGTCTACTCCAAAGATGATCCACGCAAGTGTTTCTCCTTTTTTCCCTGCCCTTCATCATCTCCGATCTCGTAATTGTCTTGTCACCTCGTGCGCGCCTCTGCCGTATTTTCTCCGCGCTCGTACAATGATACGATGCCACGTTTCCAAGCCTCGACTTTCTTGCTTTTATGTCCAACACTCGCTCTTCCATGGCTTCCTCCTCCTCGTGCTTTCGACGAGCTTCATTATTACGTACTCTAATCACACCCACTTTGTTATTTCAACGATCTAACGACTTGTCCAGCTGAGCCGAAACAACAACATGTCGTTCAGTGCAATTATCATATTGTAGGTATTGAATTGTTATCTTTAAGCTGAAAAATTACATTACCAACAAATTTAGATATTATTGGCAAATAGCGGCATTGCGTGAGTGACATTCAAAGACACGACACAACGTAGTTTATCTTATGAGATTATAAGACACAACTTTTGCGAGTAATTAGATTAATTAACACATCTTTATGCCCATTCATATGAAATGTCGATCGTTAGTAATAAGGATTTGTAATTATTACTATTTTTATATAATTAGGCAGCATTTTTACAATGTTACGCTCAACTGCGAATGTAAACTTCAGCTTTTTGCTAATTTTGTTATGGACTTTCTTACGTTCGAAATATTCTAATACGAACAACTCAATTAATGACATATTATTTATCCCCTCCCCCCCCCCTCAAATGGATTTGATATTAATTTCTAGGAACTGGTATTCTAAAAAGAATCGCTATATCTTTGGATGCTTGAGAATTGGTATTAAGTTTAAGTTATTTAATTGAAACTTTTGTCATAATGCAATGGAGGATCGTGTCGTGCAACTTCTTATTGTGCTACGCAGCCGAATTTTTCATCATTCCAGCTGATTATTTATTTGCGTGTCCTTCTTTCTCTCTCTCTCTCTCTCTCTCTCTCTCTCTCTCTCTCTCATTTTCTCACTCTCTTCCGTCTTACGTTCGTGTGCTTCTACAATCTTGCATGTTTAGAAAGCTTATCCTGCAAGAGCAACGCCCCTTAATACCATACTGGTTCGTCCTCCTCTCCCTCCTCTCCCCATCCCCTTTTCCCAATCCAACCAACCAACCAACCAACCAACCAACTAACCAACCAACTAACCAACGAGCAAAGTTCACTGTTGCGTTGACGCCAGGACCCTTCAGCTCTGGGAGCGTGAGAAATCGTATGTTAGAAGAAGCCGGCGCGAAAGCGGAACGAGTGGATTTGTACTTTACCATATTCACGTGATATCGTTGTCTAATAAAGGACAAGGAATAATCAACTAGAGTACGTCTCGTCGTCCAGTTGCTGACTAGTTTGTCGTTCGCAATGGCGCATCGCCTAAATGGCAATGAAATCGAACTGTTATCCGTCGAACTAACTGCCTTCGAGATTGCATGTAAACCGTTTGACGTTTCTGGTAAAATGGCTGATAACCGATACTGTAGATTGTTATCTAAATTTTAGGCGCTTAGGCGGAAGATTAGAAGAATAGGATTGCGAAAGGCTCTCGGTCTTGAGCCATGGCCAAAAAACTACCTGGCTTTCAATTCTTTGACGATAAAGCAAAAATACAATTGCCAGGTCTGAAACAGCTTACAGCTCTAAAAGAAATATAAAAAGGGCGGAGCGGAAGGTCGAAGAAACTTTCCCCACACTCTCAGGGTGTTAAATGGCTTTTATGTACTCGGTGAGAGCCGGGAGAAACACAGTGTACACAAGACGTGTATATTACATGAATCTCTGTGGACACGACACTTGGCAAAGAAAATACCCGTCGAACAGAAGTATGAAAATTATTAGCCCAGGTCGGAAGTTAAAGAAGATGCGTTTTTCGTTTAATACGTAGTGGGGGTAATGGGACGCGTCCCATTTGGACGATGATTTGGATGACCGATGTACTCATAAATGAGGGGATAGTTTCATCTGTATAGAAAAACGAGACGGGCGTCTGTCTCTCATTGGTTAAGAAGAAGTATTTTTAGCCATTATTATAAAGCCGATTCGTAGTATTATAAATCGATCCAAGGCAAATGCTCCCTTCTACCGGTAAACTGAACTCGACCCTGAAGCATACCCGGCTGGCTCGATTATTCGGACTAAATTTGCAAGTGACTGCGAATAACGATTTGAGGTTATGTTTCCGAGTAATAGGCCCTTATCTAAAAGTTATGGTAATTCATTTGGTGCTTTACAAGATACGGTGTTAAGTATATCGATAGTCATAATTACGTGAACTCGTTATCGATATATTCTCCGTGATCTATTGGATTCTTTCATATTTCACAGGCTACTTATCTTTGTATTATTTATTTTTAAATTTCGATGTGAGTTGTGCGAGTGAATGGTCTTTAAGCTACGCGTGAGTGTCGTTTTTACTCGAAGTATATAATACATTGAATTACGAAGCTTCGGCAAATATAATATAATAACAGATCTCAAAGAGTAAGATTGATCGTTGCATTTAATAGGTATTTTATTGACTTAGGATGTATGCTAAAATTTCGAATACACCATTAGATTGATAATGACGCTTGGCATAAGCTTTTTCGGAACTGAGTCGACAGCAATATTCGAGTGAACTTTGGCCTTCAAATAATTATTGCACATTATTATCTTCTGTTTTTAAATTTAAATCAATTTACGTTAACGTGGCTGATAAGATTCTGTTATCGACAACTTGACAGCCTATTGACATTTATTATAATGCATGCATATATGAGATTGGGAGTGAAAGTCGTTGAAAGCACATTCTCGCGTCTACTAAGGCCTGTTGACAAAATCAGTCATATTCATATATCGTTATATAGACAATTTATCCGAGTGAAGAGAAAGAGCAAAATAAAATAAACAGCCAAGAAAAAAAAAAAACAGAAAACCCATGGAAAATCGTTTAGAGCTGATCATTAATTATTTCTTTATATAATCTCGGCTTCTCCGAGTGCGAACTCGAGCGCTTCAGTATGACTGTAAACTTCCTACTTTGTACCTACTGCTGCTCATCTCTCTCGCTTGTGCGCGCGCGCGCGCACCATACGCACACGCACGCATACCCATACATTTTCCCCCTCATCTCTTCTCTCTCACACTATACCACTCGCTCTCTCTCTCTCTCTCTCTCTCTCTCTATCTATCTATCTATCTATCTATCTATCTATCTCTCTCTCTCTCTCTCTCTCTCTCTCTCTCTCTCTCTCTCTCTCTCTCTCTCTCTCTCTCTCTCTCTCTCTCTCTCTCTCTCTCTCTCTCTCTCTCTCTCTCTCTCTATCTATCTATCTATCTATCTATCTATCTATCTATCTATCTATCTATCTATCTATCTATCTATCTATCTATCTATCTATCTATCTATCTATCTATCTATCTATCTATCTATCTATCTATCTATCTATCTATCTATCTATCTATCTATCTATCTATCTATCTATCTATCTATCTATCTATCTATCTATCTATCTATCTATCTATCTATCTATCTGCCGTGAATGCTTTATATTAAAAAAAAAAAAAAAAAAAAAAAGAAAGGAAAAAGAAAAACAAATTAATAATAAATTAAAGAGCAAGCAAGTTCGATATGTCGCGTCATATGCACACTTTTCACGTCGTTGGTATGCGCACCCAGAAAGATTCTTTTTACGGAAGCTCCTTCTTTTTCTCGCATTTTGTTTTCCTTTAGACGCGTTCGCCTGCGTGCACGTTTGTCACGCGCTTGAAGGATCTGCATGTTACTGGCATTTTTCTTTTTTTTTTTCACTCCCCCTCTCATTTTTTCCGTCTCGTTCCTTTTGGGGAGGAAAGATATCGTGTATGAATATGCTTTGGTAAAATTATGCAAGGGAGAATCGGGCAAGTTGTATAAAAGTTTTGGTCCATTAATTTTCCTCTTTCCTTTCATTTATAATTTTAATGCTCGAGACCTATTAAAAGTGGCTAAAAATCAGAAGAAGACAAATTATCGAGTTGAGCGATAATTATCCGACGAAATAATGGATTATGTCAATACGTACTCGTATTTTATGAATTCTCTAAATTAACTTGGACCATGTCGTTTTACAAAAACAATGAGATGTAATTGTTATAAAAAGCATGCGCAATGTATTAAAAATATTGCATTATTAAATTCAGCGTGCATATTCGCTCATTTAGCATTGCGGTACATTCACAATTTGCACGAAGATGAAATTTGGTCAAATACTTAATTTTCAATAAAGCAATGAATAAAGAAATCGCTCCAAATTATTACAACTACAAATACGCTCTCTCGTTTATAGTGAAATCTTTACTATTGACGCATTTATTGGTTCTTATATCTCACGTATATAACATTATATACGGCCAAGGTGTATGCATATCAATTAAACGGAGCGCGATATACGCATACAATTTCCTAGTCCTATATTTTTCTAAAGAATTGAAATTAGAAATGCTAGAAAAGTTTCATAACAAAATGTGTACTTCATCACTTGGAGTGTTTTATACTGAAAAGTTTGGTCAGTACGAAATCGCGCAGTCGAAGTTTTTAACGACATTATTTTAAGTATCGCATCAAAGTTAACGTTGTATTTTAATCTTACTTTCTCGATCCTATAAATTTCTAATCTTCCGCCCCCACCCCTACCCCCACCCCCACCCCACTCACCCCTCATTCGTTTCCCCACCTCCTATATCTTTTAAAGTCTATCTTAAAAATTCTTCTTACTGCCTTTCTTCTTACCTACCAATCGAACTATCATTCTCCGTTCATCAAACATTAATAATGACGCTCAGGAAGGAACATGCTAACCATCGACGTACACCGATACACCGTATATAATTTAATAGCGAGTACGATTCACTTCAGTCGAGTACTACACGCTGTTTTTATTTCAGCATCGCTGAAGACTACCTCAATATTAATATATTGCATGTTTAGTTGGATGACCGGTGCTCGCACACGTACTTCGCTTCTCCTTCCCCTCCCACTCCCTACCGTTAACATCACTTGGAACATAATTTTGCATAAAACACTCGTTCGCTTATTGCAATGCCATCAATCTTCATTGATAAATGGATAAAAAGCGTGGGCCTCGCTGCATCGCACATTATTTCTTTATGGAAATAAAGAAACAAAGGGAACAAATCCGGCTATCTTGTCATGATTCAATGTTTCACGCGATGTATCTCATGCTCAAATACCGTCTGCATAATAAGCACATTAAGCACTAATAAACGAATTCTATCGCGTAACGATCTCGAGTGTAATGTGTTGAGATTTATTTTGTTGAGCGCAGTAACACCAAGGAGCTTTTCATTAAGTAACGACTAATTAACGAAAGCGCAAAAGTAACTTTTTACAATCTCATTCTCATTATCATGTTGTACTTGCGACTTGTGTTGCTCACTTAACCAATCGTGTAAAAAACATTTGCCAGTGTAATCCTTGTACTCGTGTTATCCTGTAGAGCAGAAGTAAAAAATGTTTTTTCACAAGTTGAGGCGATACGTGAAAACCAATATATTGCCATGGACAAACATTAATCAATGGTAATCGCTAATGGTTTGGTGTAGAACCTGTAAAAATCAAGCGAGTGCGTCAACTGAATCTTTCTCGCTCCTCCCCACCCTCTCCTCCCGCCAATAATAGCAATGATCTTTTCATCGAATAATGTGAAAAAAGTGTAAGGTAAGAGGCAGGAAAGGTCGCGCTCGGAGAATTACGATAGCAAATAAAACGATTAATCGCGATAAAGCACGACGAGTGAGAGAGAGAGAGAGAGTGAGTGAGTGAGTGAGTGAGTGAGTGAGTGAGCGAGAGAGTGAGCGAGAGAGTGAGCGAGAGAGCTTGGCATACGTTTTCGCGATTTCGTTTTCGCGTGTGCGCACGTACATTCCAAAATGAAAAGCCGCTGGTGGTGGGGCAGCTTTTGGCCGTGTCGGTTGGCGCCTGGCACTCGGGTAAACGGGAGCCGGGCGAAAAAAACGACTGGACGCCGACGAGGAAGCGAAAGTAACTCGGTAGTGCGCCGCTTACGTCGCTCGGGGGGACCTTGAGCATCGTTTATCGCGGTCGGCCGGTCGCTAAGGCAGGCCACGACGCTGCCGACCAAGACGCTACATTACCGCGAGGCGGCGCCGACGGCGGGCCCGACCTTGGGCGTCTCGACGAGGCTCTCCGGGTCCCTCCCGCGCAACAATCCTCGCCTCTTAAATGCCGAGAGACGAAATCAGCAGCGAGGATTACGAGCGCCGGTCCTCGTGTCAAAGCCCATAACATGAGCGGAGCTACGAGGCTCCTTAGTCGCATGGCAATTCGCATTTAAATAGAAATTTATGTCGCCCGCTTGGATACGAGCTTCGCCTAAATTTTCCATAATAACGGCGCGGACCACCCAAGCTATTCAGGGTATCGAATATTCCGGTCCCCAAAAACCGAGGATAATGAGTTGTGCGAATTAATAATGAGCTACGCCATTGTCGCTAATTGTTATAAAATGTAATAAACACCGTCGGACGTCTGTCGACCAGTACAATACATCTCCGCGTATTCAATCTATTGAGAATGAGTGCATTTATTATTTCCATTAAGAAAGTCAAGTGAAAAACGCATGGTAATCCCGACTGACATTATTTCCTCAGCGGCAGTGCAATACAGTGGAGAGAGCGCACGGAAGACAAAAGAAGAGTCCTCCCCAGGCAACTTCTTGGCTTCCTTTTCCCCGTCTTTCTCCGCTGGCTAACTCATCATCCCGTCCTTGCGGTACAATTTTCTTTCCTGCCTCGGCGTCGAGTCATCCCATTTCCTCTCCGAGCGCTCCGAGAATTTCTCTATTTTCTTCTCTCTCTCTAACAAAAAACAAAAAACAAAAAACAAAAAACAAAAACAAAAATAAAAAAAATAAGCTGGCCTCGCACCCGTTCGACCCACGATTATGTAGTGGAAGGTGTGTACGTGGACCTCGTATCGGCAATGCTCCGAAAGCAGGAAGCGGCGTCGGCGCACCACAAAAGAGGCCCCGCAGTGAAAAGGAACCGGCGACAAGAGAGGACCACGACAAGGGGAAGGCAGCAGACGAGGAAAGACGACGGGCCATATGCTCGCCTCTCCTTACACCTGCCCTCTGCTCCTTTTTCCTCTTTCTCGGTGGCGATACGCCGCCACACCCTTCTCTACCTCCTACATTCTACATTCTACATTCTACATTCTACATTCTACATTCTACATCCTCCTCGCCACTTGGCCCATCTCCCACTAGCCAACGGCGCAGGGACGCGTTTCGGGTTTCGCGATAACGGCACGTTCCCTTCGAACTCGAACTCGAACTCGTCGGCGGATTTCCCAGCGCCGACTCGCCCCTTACGCTCGGCTAAGGAAAACGACCGACCATCTGTTTTATGAATTATTGGTTGCTGTAAACGCGTGGTGCAGTACTGCCAAATCCATAACGTTAAAACCCACTGCCCGATTACACCGAGGCTCAAACGAAGGTGGGAATTAGCAATGCCAGATTTTTCAAGCCGTTGTGATAAAAAGACCGAGCGTAATGATTGGCGACGTTGTGCTTTGCGTCAAATATTTGACTTATTTAATGGACTCGACGATTACTCGCATTGAGAAAAACAAAACTGTCTCTAATTTTCTAATAAACACCCACGCGCACTGACCTACATCGAGACACTTTAAAATTAGCATACCCGCTCTCCCTCTCCCCTTCTCTCTTTCTATCTACATGGAATCAGAAATGCTCTGCGACTTGTAATCATTAGCGACACTCGTTCCTGCCGCAATCGCGCACATTTCCTTGGAATCGCTTGCTACACTCGTATGCGCATGACTCATTTATTCCTAATCTTCCGATATATTACTACTTTATTTCGATTGCCGCCCTTGCGATCCAAACTGCTCCAACATAACTTTCTTCCATGCACTCTCTCTCTCTCTCTCTCTCTCTCTATATATATATATATATATATATATCGATCGTAGACGTTTAATATTTTAAACGAAAAACAATTTTTGAATTTACGGCGAAACACTCGATATAAAGTATCGGTTGCAAAGTTTTATGGGGAGCTTATGCCGAGATTACCGAGAATAAAAATCTAAATAATTCATTGTTCAATCCTTCGTGGCTGAATTCCAAATTTTGCATCTTCAATTTTTAAAGAACAGAATCCAATATACGTTAGAAGATCATTTTCGATATTTCAAGTGCACCGATGACGCTCTGTAAAAATTATAAATAGATAATGTTGCTCGTATTATCTCACAAAAGGAATGGTGATATATAAATTGATCGTAATTAGAATAACGAATCGATACAGCAAATTAAACTAAAAGTTTTTTTGGCATTGATAACAAAAGCACAAAATCACGAGATTATTATGAGCATGCAGTTCGTAGATTGACCAATTACTTTAACTAGGTCTTATAGATTATTTTTTTCTTAAACAAAAGACGTAGATGAGAATCTATGCTAATGCACATGTACAATAAAATTATTATAATGCTGGCTTTCATTATGAGTTTAATAAGCAAAAATCAAATATGCCCTAGCACGTGTCAAATGTATAATCGAGTCATCGATATAATTATTCGATATAATCGAATTTTTATAATATTTATATAAAACGGTGTTATAGAATTTTAGTCGATTAATCTGTTGGTACATTAATTTTAAATGTCACAGTTGGATAATCCTGGGCTCATTTGACATTTTCTTAATATGTACCATCAGTTTCACTATTATTATATATAGTTCTGTTGAACATAATTTTCATCATTCTTAGAAAATAAAAATATTTTATTAGACATGACCAAGCGATTTTTGTCATTTGTAATCGCTAATGTGGATTATGCATGGAATACGTGTCATTCTTAAAAATCAATCAATCATCAAGGCTAAGAATGAAAGAACCGATAAACATGTAAAAATACATTTAAGTAGCAAACGATGGAACAATATGCATCGTCGATAAAGAGCTTTTTAATATTTGGTTTACATGTATCGTCTATTATAATTCAAAATTGAGACGATATACGTTATATTTGACTGTCAGTGTCAACATTAGACAGCGTTTATGAGGGGATAGGCACGAAGGACGATTTAGGTAAAAATCACGTAAAAGAACTTTGTAACCTTCTCCCATTCCTCCCATCCTCGCCCCGCTTACCCCCACCACAACGACAATGCTGACATGGCTTCTCCGTAGCGAGAAGATCGAGGGTAGTTTAAAGGAGGATTGCGATCGAACGCAATTATGGAAAAGGTTGATAGAGGCGCGTGCGAGCCATATACTTTGGCAGTATCCTTGCCGCGTGTCACTGTTTATTCGCTCGTTGCACGCCTCTTACTTTTGGTCTCTTTAAAGAACTCAACTGATAAACCATCGACTGTCTTTGGTTGTTTAAGGACGACCAATACCGACCCCGATAACGACATTTGTAATTATATGCATACTTATGGCAATCAAACAAATCAAAATAAAGTGCGTGATGAAGAGAGAGGGTGTGTGTGTGTGTGTGTGTGTGTGTGATATGGATATATATGTTTGTATGTATTATTCAAACATACTATTCTATTCTGTTTTGTCGAAAGCAAACGATTGCTTTTTGATTTTCAACGAATTTAGTATTTCATATTTTATTCACACAGCATCAACGTATCTCATTGCGTTTGTATTGTGTGTAGATTATTCATGGGCTGTTTAATTAACATAATTAAAGTACAAAATAGTAATGTAACGGAATTATCAAACATTGACTCTAATTAATCATTTAAAATTATAATGTAAGAGACACAAACGGTTTTGGTCGTTGTTCGTAATATTAACGTATCTGAGCTCATAAAAAAAAAAAAAAAAAAAAAAAATGAGGTCGCGTCAGCTTCACCCTATATTTGTTACTATTCAAACATCTTGTGGGTGAATTTTTTTTTATTTAGTCATTCATTCAAAAAGCCATATTGCTATTATTAATTACACCAAGGTTGATATTTTCGACTACCCTTATTTAAACTCGTTAAATTTTCTAACGCGAATTCCATTTCAGCCAAATGTTATATATTTTTAATGAATCGCTTGGTAGAAACGGCCTCGAGCTATAACCCTTCTTTGGTTTTAGCATGTATTTTGAAACTTTCTTATAATTTACATTAATATGACTGGTAGAGGCAATAGAATACTGCGTGCTTGAAATTAATTTTATGAATTAATCTTTCACGATGTTATGATTAATCTTTGAAGGTACATGATGTCTAATGAATAGTATAATTTACTTTTTCATTATTATACTACATTATAATGCCAGACAGAATTAATAATAAATTACATTCATTATATTGAAAGTATTAGCGCCAATCTATTTATTAAGAATCAGTAGATTAACAGTTAAGTTGATGAAAGATCCTTTAATAGTGATGTAACTGAGAAATTGAATGGAATTAGGCACGACTTCAAGTCATTCGGAGCAATGTGAGAAATTACACGTATAATTTTACGTTTATATCTCTTTTTAGCCTTCAAGAACAAAGGGGATTTATTATTTCGCTCGAGTCGTCAAACATTAAGTGGAGAAATCGATGAATTATTACGCGCGACTAAAAATATAAAACAGGATGATAATATATGAAACTGCACATATTATCAATGAAACGTATGAAAAAATTATCTCATTCCGGTACATCGGTATCGGAGTATTTTCCAAAATTATAAGATTCCAATGTTACGCTCCAAAGTTACATCTATCGTATCTATTATGCTGTACGCGAGTAGTTCCTTGCAATCCTGGGGATTTCAAGGAAAGCCAACTTTGCGAGACCGATGGGCAAAAGTGGTACGTATACGCGTGTAGAAAAGGGAGGAATAAATGCCGAGAAAGGGGGCAAAAAGTCGAAGACGAATTCATTCTTCCTCTCGTTGGAGTTGGTCGGAGAAAATCAAGATGAATATTAACCATGGGAGCGTGTGCGTGGATGGTGCATGTGCATGATAGTGTCATTTCATAAAACTCGAGGAGACGTAGATGGAAGATGCGGCTCGCTCTACTTTTTACGAGAATCGAGTGCTGCCTTTTTTTCTTTTGGAAAAAGCTCTTTCTTTATTATGTATTTTTCTTGGTGAATTCTGGGTACATTCATATCGACGTGCGCTTTGACTCTTTGTTCTGGCTTCTAAATGTTAGAAGTATCGGCCACATTGTACTATGACTTTTGTATTCTATATTTTTCGAAATTCAAATATTTTTATAGCCCTTATTCCCGCACTCCTCTATTTTCAGTATTAAATATGTAATACGACAGGATTTTCTTAATACATTGCTTTAATATAAACAATTTCTATCGATGGTTATTTGATAACAAAAAAAAAAAAAAAAAAAAAAAAAAAAAAAAAAACTAAAAATCAGAAAAATGAAAAAGAAACAAAAAAAAAAGAGCAAGAGCGATCATGCTTGAGAATTAATTTAATAAACCGATGATCGACAGAGCTCGTTATTTTTATTTTTACTTTAAAAGTGCGATAAACTACTTGTGTCATCACTTTTAATGGTTGCGCAAGTGGATTTTTAATTATTCTTTATCATGCTGGATAATATTTTGTTTTGAAAGTACACATGACCACTATAAATTAGCAATAACTAAGAGAAACTATAGAGAAAAAGTATTTTTAACGTATTATTTATTGCTATTCGAAATTAAGGAGTCGGAGTCCTTTATCCCCTTACGATGCAAAGTCTATTTAATTTTAGCATTTAAAGCGGTAATTAACGACCAGTCTCTTACATAATAAAATTGATATAAATTGGCAATCATATCATCATAAGAAAATGATCCATCGCTCTATTTCGCCTCCGGATAATTGTTAATCGATTCCAATAACTAGCGATTCAATATATTTCGTTCTTGGTTACATAGACGAGTAGCAATTATATTAAAAAATAATTATTGCAATAATATGAAATTTACTAATAATAAAATATTCCACACATATGCAAAGGCCGCATAATACCCGAGTTCACGTATCAAGCCAATTTTTTTTTTTTTTTTTTTTTAACTCCAAGCGTATTTTTTGATCGAGTGTATTTGCTCGAATATGATACATCAAGCTTCGCGATATAGCGCGGAATATTCTCTCGATGCACGAAACAAAAGGATTTTAAAACTACCATTATTTAAAACTCACATCGGATGCGCTCATCTTTGTCGCGCATTGCACGTGAAAAGTTGGCACATAATGATCTTGAAATTTCACGAGAACCGGTCAATGAATCCTTGGATGCGGATAAAAGTATACGTTGCCGGGGGATGGATGGGGGTGGGGGGGGGGGGGGGAGCTAAGGGGCTAGAGAAGGCGAATGGGACGAAATGAGAAAGGGGGTTGCACTCGTGGTACCGGCGTATATTGCATTCCGTCTTATCTGGGCCAATGGAACGGAGCCGCGGTAGCGAGCCCCTTGGCCCCTTTTCGTCGTCACCACCCCCGTTTCCCCCAACCGCCCATCGCGACTGTCATTATTATCCATTTCGAGATTTCGAAGGCCTCGCGAACGATCGAAAGCCCACATCGGAACAATAGGAAAACGTTGCGTCCGATCTCTCCTGCCCTAGGCTTTATTACATTCCTTTACTACGTGCTTTGAGTTTAATGTCAGACAAGATGCTGCGAGTATGAATTTCCCCGTGTTGGTGGGCATGAAATAATTACGTGACAGTTATAGTTGGATTTTTAAATATTTTAAAGCGTATCTAAGGAACTAACTTGCTCTTTTGGCGAATAATTTCTTAAACGAGGCAGTTTATACTTTGTTCTGATACAAGGCCTTGTGGAGTTGTAATAAATGAAAAAAAAAATGAATACGAGTCTTATAATGTTATTTGTAGTAATATTAGATATATGTTCGTAAAGATGTTTGCGTCACGATGCAATGATAATTTGATAATTAAGATAAAAAAAGAAACATTCAAAACTAACGCGTCCCATTACGTCAACAAATACATTATATTATTATTCTTATTATTAGGAGAGTTGACAATTTTTATTTTATTTATTTTATTTTTATGATGTTGAGTATTGTGATCGAAACAAGTGCTAATATCCACATTATTTATGTTTTAGGTAAGTTTCCTATTGATAACATATGGCCATTTTTACACCGCTGTACTCCGTAAGTGTATTTAATAATATATATTTCTTTGAATTATTTGTAACATTCAATCATTAAATCGAAGTTTTGTTGACATTATTTAATCACAAAATATTTGTGTATTATTGAAAATATATCACGAAAATGTTATTGCTAGACTGATTTAATATTTCTCTTATTTGCTATACAAAGCCACTCCCCCCCCCAGCCCCCCCTCACGCTGTTTACAAATACATTACAGTGGATGGGGATAGGGTGAGTGATAAAGTTTGTATATCATTAACAAAAGTTCAATTTATTTAGTTGTCATCACTGTAAATTGTGGTGAATATTCAACTTTTATTAAAAATGAAGTTGAATGTTCAAATAAATTACCGTGAAACTTCCAAAAGCTGCTGTACATATGCATATATATATATATATATATATATATATAAACTAAAATTTAAAATAAATGTCGAAAAGTTTGTCATTAAAATAATTGAATTACGTATTATATTATATATAAAATATATTTCTGACAAATGTTTGTAAGAAATTTTATCCATCGCATGCCATTAAAAAGAAATAACTTTAAAATTTGTAATTAAAATTATGAAGGTGAAAGTAGAATAAAAGAATTAGTATTTAACTTTCTACGATAAAGTATCATGAATATAAATATTTCAATTACATTAATCAATTATTCAATTTCTTTTATGAGGTTTTTTTTTTATATAATCTAAGAAAGTACGAGGTTTTCGAGGAAAAAGTGATTAGAAAATTTTGTTCTTTCATTAACGTAACGATCGTAAACTTTATGCTCTGTACGTATTCATTTAATGACAAATATTATATTAAAACTGAATCTCAATGTAGCATTAATAATCTGTATATATTCACTCGTATTCATGGCATTTCTCAGCAAATTACTGTACATTGATTAAAATAAAGTAGTGTCACTTAATATATTAGTTGATTTTAACTTCAATTTAATTGATTGTTCGTTCTGATGTAGCATGAAGTTAAGTCTTCACTGGCAATTGCGTTAATACGATCTAAACTCAAGTTGTACTTTAGATATTAAAAACGGTGCTCGTAATATCGATGAAAGTCTAGGTTCATGGCTTATTAAATCACTGGATCCTCTCTCGTCATTCTCTTTAGTTTCACAAAAACTCTTAATAATTAACTGTCACGCGAAAAATGACAAGTCCCACTGGATATCCGGATGATTCACCGATCGTCGTAAACAGAAGCTCCGCATTGGTGGGGGCAAAGAAAAATAAACGGACACGCATTGGGTGCATCCACACAGTTCTGGTACGAAGTCCTTGCGCGTCGTAAAAATTCCAGGATGGCCAGTAAAAAAAGAGAGAGAGAGAGAGAGAGAGAGAGAGAAGGACGATGGAGAATGCAAGCGCTTTCTGCAGTTGCCTTTATATTGGCGGGTATTATATGAGCGGAGGATGCACAAAGACATCGACGACCGACGAGAGAAAATGAGAGTTCTTGAGGATAAGAGTGATGGTTTGGTGGCAACGGTAACGAGGAGAGGAAGATGGAAAGAGACGAGACACCGCTGGCCGCGCGAAGAGAGCCATATTTCCTTTACATTGGTCACGAAAAAGACTCGTTGGCGAAGATGTTGATTTGTTGACGAGGCAGACGTTTTTGCACGTATACACCACTGGGAAAGGAGGTTTTTCGTCAAATTCATTAAAAGCAATGGCATAATCTGTCATGCCAATTTGAAAAGATTACACTCCAACGCCAGGGAGATTCGACAGAGGATAATCCCGCAATGTTTAGAAATTTTTTTAATACTTTCATTCTTAACCAAGCGAATAATACGATTAATTATTTAACGAAAATGTTGCGAAAAAACAACGTCTCTCCCTTTAAAGTGCAAGATGATAGCGTAACCGATCTACTACTATCAAGTCTCTCGCAAATGTTTTAGCAATAAAAATAAGCCCAAGAATTATACTTTTGTAAACATCGAACATAAAAAAAAAGCAAAATCGCTCCACCTCTATTTAAGATTAAATCGTGTAGAAAAAAGTGAATAATGAGAGGGAGCGGGGAGATATATATATATATATATATATATAGAGAGAGAGAGAGAGAGATAGGGCGAGAGGGATAATGAGAGATAGTGAGAGAGAGAGAGAGAGAGAGAGAGAGAGAGAGAGAGAGAGAGACAGTTAGGTGGAGGGGGAGGGGAGTAAAGGAATGAAAAGAGTGGAACGATGAAACAACCGTGACGAAGTCTCTTTCGCTCTCCTCTCTCTCTCTCTCTCCCTCCCTCCCTCCATCAATCCCGCCCCATCTCTCCCTTTCTCTCTCTCTGAATCTATCTGTTCCCTTTTCTTCTCTTTTCTTTTCAAATACTTAAGAGGCGGCCTGAACGGCGACCAAGACGACAATCGCACTTTACGAAAGATGGCGACTCGAGGCGGACTAGCTTTTTTCGTCTCTCTCGTTCTCGCTAAGATTTTCTTCCTTCGTCTTTTTTTTCTCGTATGAAAGACGAAAAATTTTAGATTTTAACTTTTTTCAAGTCAATTGATTTATAACCATTAGCTTATTCGAATACTTTTTTTCTAGTCGTCTAGCTTTTCGTTATATTGTTGTTTCGCTACGAGGAATATGCGTACAAATGAAAAGATATTTATTTTTCATTTCTTCGACGATGAGGTGATTTAATTGATTTTCTCGTGTTGCTTTTAATTACCCGCAAGCATATTCTTCGCGATCATATTATCGCGATTTACAAATGGAACTGCTATCCATGTATTATTTATCTAGAATAAATATTTAATTGGAATTTTACATTCGTGGAGTGCGCCTACTTCACGCAATGATTAAAGTTAAATACATAATTTAATTTAATCGCATTCTTTGCCAATTTCATTTTAAATCCGACTCCTTCGAGTTAACGCTGCTCTTACTTGTTCATCGAGTAGCATTATTCCATTTTCAGACACAGCGGCAATCACTGAGCCGTTATCAGACCAGCAAACAAACAAAGCAACATAAACATTATTAACGTCGATCGCACGATCGTATGCGAAACATAGCGCCATTTTTTCCCGAAAACAAAAATGAAAAACAAATAAACAAAAAAAAAACGAAAAAAGAGTAGCTTTCCTAGTCTTTCAAAAGAAAAAGCCCAAAGGTACGTAACTCATGTTGAAAATAAGAAGAAAGAAAGAAAGAATACCGTGTATACACGTAAGCTAAGGAGCGTGGCGTGTATAAGAAGCATAATCACCTCTCTCCGCCTCTTCTTAAGCAAGGTATACACGCGTTGAAACATATATACAACGTCTTTCTCCTCCGTGTCTGCTTTTCGTAAGCGTTCGGGTCCCTTATCGGCCTTCGTCGCCGATAAGCCTCGACAGATATGTTACAACGTTGCCGCCTGTGCAAATAAGCGCGACTCGCTTTACCGTTAACGATGACTCGACCGATGTGTATACTCTATAGGTATTTGGTATCTCCGACCCCCCCCCCCCACGATGACCCGACCGATGTGTATACTCTATAGGTATTTGGTATCCCCGCCCCCCCCCCCCTCCATACCCCCCATCCGACTGTAATTATGAACTCTTCTGCTCATTAATCCTCATAGAACTATACTCCTTTATTTTTTGTTTTACAAACGATTAAAAAGCAAACGCATTTGCAGGGCTTTAGATGGCTTGCAAGGTCAATTATAACGGCATTAAAAATAGAATATTAAGGTGTCTATCTGAAATACAGGCAGTAAGAATTTAGAGAACATAAAATAACTTAAGTAACTTAACTAAAGACAAAAACGATTTGATAATTAAAGACATCGCGGTAAAAGCATATTTATTTAGGCAATGTCTACCCGATTTCATGGTTTGCCATGATTTACTGACTTCCTTAAAAAAAAAAAAAAAAAAAAAAAAAAAAAAAAAAAAAAAAAAAAAAAAATTTTTTTCTACACTCTTATACTTTGTGTACGTAAACAACATTTCTAAAGAAAACTATAAATTAATTTCTAAAAATAAGAAAAGTATGAATGTTTACACTTGCTGTGTTTTCAAATTTGGATGATCAAACGTCTTTCTTTAATTCACTACTATTCACTATTTTTTCCTAATTGAAAAAAAAAAAAAAGTATTCTCAAATCGATTTATATCGAGTGCCAGTTTAAAATTTCAATTACAGAGCTACGCGATCGAGATTTATTTTTGAGATCGAGATGTGTGTATGTATAGTTTCATAGCGTCTCGGAGATTAAGATAAGAGGGGGCAAAAATGTCGACGACATTTGGTTTTTTTTTCCAATAATTCGCGTACTTTTTTCACACGAAAAGCTTATACTTTTCATTTACATATTCTACGTGTGAACGGAAGCTACATTGAACAATGTGAACACACATCTTCTATTTCAATAACTCTCTCTCTCTCTCACTCTCCCTCTTTGTTTATATATTTATTTATTTTTTTTTTTTTTTGATCTTCTTTTTCTAATCAAATTATAGTGATCAATTAATGAGCAACGTTCGACAATATATTTTGAAATTATTATCTATAACTCGGATATAATGTGACTTGAGAATGAAGAAAGAAAAGATCGATTATGTTGTTATATTGCCGCACGGATTGCGCGAATGGAATATTTATTTCATAAAGAAAAATATTTGCGTTGGTGCCAAAATAGATCGATATTTTTTTTTTTTTTTTTTTTTTTTTTTTTTTTTTTTCTCTTAAACGAAATGCACCCGTCGGAACAAATAATATTTTATTAACAGAATATATTCAGTCGTAAAAGTTTATCACCTCGCATTTTCGGGACGTTATAGCGATAAAGTAACATTGTATCGATAGGCACGTCTCACGTGTATGATGTATTCCACTCCATTTCCTATCTCATTTCTATCTTCTTAAATCTTTCGTCACAATCGTAATCCGGTAAATTCATTAATTAATTAAATTTATAAAATCATTCTTGCCACGGGCACATACGTCTCGTTAAACAAGCGTGCCATAAATACTTAAACGATAAAAAAATATGTTATTTTACAGCATAAAAAGTCAACACTGTCGTCCAATGATTTATTCAATTTGTGAAACGAGCTCTATTTAAGTAAAAAATTATGATACTCGGGAGAATATTTACCATCAAGCACATAGAATCCATAAATTAAGGCATCCCTCGAACGAAAATAAGTTGATCTTGCAACGTCCTCTTTTAAAATATGTAGCCAAATCGCTACTAATTTTACATCTCACATATTTTTAGTTATTAGCTTTATAAATGTAGCGCCGGCAGCGTCGTTATTGGCCTTATACCCTGTACTACATATTCGCGATTATTTTTTACAAGATCTTGCACAAAAATCTTCATCTCACATATAAAAGTGATCGTCTACCACACAGTAGGGCGATAAAGCCATTCGTGGCTGAGATATTGTAGCCCAAAAAAAAAAAAAAAAAAAAGAAAAACCAAACAAAACAAAAAATCCAAAAAACAATAAAGACAAAACTACTTGTGACACAAACTTTTTGGCCTCTCACCCACGGGCGTAAGTTCAGGAATCTTTCAAAACTACATTCCGGTGGCATACGTGAAACCAGTTTATTTCTTCATTTTTTTTCCCCTTTCTTACATTAAAAAAAAAAAACCGAGAGCACAAGCTCTTTTTTTCTTCATTTTTTTTTTGTTTTTTTTTTGGAAAACCGAGAGCACAAGCTCTTTTTTTCTTCATTTTTTTTTTTATTTTTTTTTGTCAGTTTATTTCTTCATTTTTTTTCCCCTTTCTTACATTAAAAAAAAAAAAACCGAGAGCACAAGCTCTTTTTTTCTTCATTTTTTTTTTGTTTTTTTTTTGTTTTTTTTTGTTTTTTGCTACGTACGTGTACATGGATATTTGTATTACACATAAATATCACTAGAGAACACGCTCATGCGCAATAACTTGAAGTGCGCCGTAAGAATCTACGTAGCGCATGTTGCGTCGTAAAAAAATTTAACCCAAGCTTTCTCTGAGCTGTAAAGGGAGCTTATATTTTCCAACAGAATTCGCTCGCTCCATTCGCCTATTTTCATATCTACTTGGGAATGTATTATTTAATTGGTTTTTCTTAGCCACATCTCCTTGCGAACGAGTTACGTTATCATTTTCTCTCCTTTACTCGCAAAAATAAAATACGAAGAAAATTACAAAAGTTCATTCTCCACGTCTCTCTCTATCTCTCTCTCTCTCTCTCTCTCTCTCTCTCTCTCTCTCTCTACGGACGTTGGATAGATCCGCTTTTATGTTTGTTTCATTATTTACAATTATTAATGCGGCAAAATCGGCATAAATGAACTCTTATTTACAAAGACTATAGTTATGTATAAATCAAGCTTTACGCGCTCTGTTCATACGCACTAGAATTATGACGATCGCATATACAAACTCGCGACATGCGAGTCACTAAATTAATTGATTTGCAATTCTTAAAGAGACTAATGATATTATATTAACATTTCGATTTACTTATCATCCCCAAATAACTCGCATCTTTTTATCAATCAAACTCGATTGCTCGGTTATTGTAACGTAAGACCAATGCTCTTTAGCTTCGTATAGCCAACCGATCGGGGCATCGCACTTTCTAATTTCGTATTAATGTAGTAATTAAATTATAGGTCGTACACGGAAATGTCAAGAATATCCAATTGTTGTTACGAGAAATCCAAGCGGTTATTTCCGTTACATTCCACTAGAGTCCTTTTCATAATGGAAAAGAAGACGGTCCTCTAACGACTGTGCTCCCAAGCCGAGGCATTTAAGCAAAATCGGAAAGCCGATCGATCGGTCATTTCGCGCCTGCCGAGATTCGCGCCCGATGCACTAAAATGTTCCTACATTTTTCACCCGGAGATCTGGTCCCTCTGCTGCTAATCTTCTCACGTCGGCGACTTTGTCGTACCTACCGGTGCCCGAGCACTCTCGGCCAGCTCAACATACCACCCCCGCCTGAATAACGAGCGGTTCCGCGAAATCAAAGATAATGGCGCGACAAGGAAAAGGGAAAGCGCGACGGCCTGCATCAAGTGTGCGCCAATCCTCGGGTTCGTTGACGCGGATACGTAGACGACGCTAGTTGCGGCATGTACTCGGGCATCTCTCTCGCTAGGGGCCATTGCTCGCGAGGTTGTACACGTACGCTCGCCTTCTTCCGATATCGTAGCCTCTCATTCTCTACCACCAATCCCCCCCCCCCCCCCCCCCCCACAGGCCCGCTCCGCTCCACTAGAAAATGCAGGCGGGCGCGTACAATCCGCCCGCGGCGCTTCCATCCCCCTTCGCTCGCGGGCAGCGCACAATTACTCGAGTGAAATGGGTGACAAACGTGATCGCGAGCGCACCACAGAATGGACGGCGTTGCGAGAACAATGGAAAACGGTCGAGCGACGACGCAGTATGACGCGCCGGCTGTGATTATATAAGCGTCGAAGGGAGAGGACGAATTTTAATGCACGATGATCGTGGCTTTCTATCTAGGCCTGCTGCTGCAGGACTCCCTCGGTTATCTCTCGATTTTCTCACTACTTGACTCCCCCCCCCTCCCCCCATGGGCATCTTTGATCGACAAGAGGAACGGTTAGTTTGGCATCTCCCTTCATGATTAATGCGCTTATATTTTTAGATACATTAGGAATTGCGTAATTTGCGGGTGATAGTTAATGGGTCACTAGAGTCATGTTGTATGCCGCGTGCCGACAATTGTAGCAGTGAAAATGTTACGCGATAATGTCGTTAGGACCGATTGATACACAGCTTGCCAACGAGCTTCCCAAGCAAACATCTTTACCATGGAATTTTCACTCTGGTCCAGCGCGCTTATTGATCTCAACGAGTGAACTTTAGCTACCGACACAATTTCTCGACTCCTCTCCTCCTCCGCGCTGGTCAATAAAAGCTTTCATTGATAATTATTTCCAAACATTTTGTTTATTGATAATTAATTTATCTTTATTATGGACAATGCTTGTCGGACGACAAGCTCGTTCGTCTTCTCGATTAATTATTCATGAAAATCTGCATTTTGGAATCATTATGTGGATCATTATCATCAACTTACGGGACATCAACGAGACGTACATACGTACGTGCAAGCTCGACGATTCGGTGGCTACCTTATCAGATTTATCAACTAGTTCCTTAAATCTTCACACTCGAGGCTTAATAGAAAATAATACGTTCTCAATTCGACTTATTATATACCTGTTTTTTTTTTTTATATAAGCCATCTGCTTGTGTAGCCAACTCGGTTGCACAAGATTATTACAATCGATTACGATATGTGTCAAAGTCCAGACATCTCTCTTTCTTTATGATTCTCGTCTTCCTCATCTTCTTCTCTCCTGCTTTCTGTTCTTTTTTTCTTTCTTTTTTTTTAATTTTTTATCATCATTTTTAATCACGGCACTGTGAGGCCATTTCGGCAGACGAGTTATAAACAAGTAATGCCTATGTGTTCATCCGTGAGCTGACTATAATTGTATGCCAAGAGTCTCTCTGAATGATAATACAGGGAGCCGAGTGTCTCCTTCTACTTCAGGATGCAGCCTGAGGGTTTTCGTAAAGAAGAGCGAGAGATAAAGACATTTTAATATGTAAGAATTCATACATGTCCAATTTCGATAATACCGTTCCCTAGATCCTTATAAAACCTTTCGTTATATGCGGCATAATCTCACGTGGCATCCAAGTATTAGCAAAAAAGTTTTTTTTATATCAAATCTAAGCCGCTTTTCCATTTTCAATTAATGTTCATTATTAATGTTTTTCAATCTATGGAGGGATATTTAATTCTATTGTGGCTGTGGCTATTTTTGTTGAGCAATTATATCAGCACTCGAATGGTATTATTTTGCAAGCGTATATTACAAAAATTCTCAGTACGCAAAATGAAATAATAAATACTGATGAAATACACGCTCGACCAGACTGCAATTTTTTTCTTTTTATTTCTTTTTTTCTTTTTTTTTTCTTTTTTTTTTTGCCATCAAACAAAAGTTACCCCCTGACTTTTTCATCGAGCTAAACTTTATTACAAGCTGTTGACATAATGTCTTAGAAAACTTGCTCGCAAAATATTTATATTTTCCTTTAACAATAATTGTTTTGATCTTCTAAAATTAATCGACATTGCTTCTTCAGTCTCTTTTATTTCAGGGCTTATTAGCAAAGACGAAAATTCAAAGTTATATATCTCATTTTTCACATAATTTCATCACTAAAGACCGATTTCTCGGCGATAAGCGTGTATTTAGACACGCAAGAAAAATAAGCTCATTTCATAATAAACATGAAGCTATGAATATACGCACTACGCCTGGAAAAGACCTTTTTTTGTTTCTATTTAATTGCTTTAGATCAGTATCACTCGATCATCGCAAAATATGAGAAAACAATATAATTGTGATATACAAACAGACAAACGCACACGTGCACATCGCATTTACGCGCTCACACACACACACACGCGCGCGCACACACGCGCGCGCGCGCATATATATATATATATATATATATGATTTGGTAATTAAATTTTCAATAAATTAAGTATGGCCTTACATTATCTTTATCGCTCGATTAACCATTCGATGATTTTTTTTTCATAATGCGCAGTTAGCAATTGAAATACATCCGAGGATTACGATAACAATACGATACTTGTTATCGATTAGTACTTGATAATTTTATTGCGGAGCTTGGCATCTGATGTACTTTGTTTCAACAGTGACACATTAAAACGAAATGATAAAGTTAAACATCTACGAGCTAAATTCACTACACCCAATAACAGTAGAGTTATACTTTATTCCTTTAGTACTACTCCCCCTTATTTTTAATCAGCGCATATTATAGTATGCAGGCGTCGATAGGAGGGGTTCAAAGACAAAGTGAAGAAGCTTAGATTAATCGAGTCAGTATTGAAGCGAACCCAAACAAAAATTTACCCCCAAGTTACCCTGGACGCACTTAATCACGGAGGGGATCGACTCACCGCTGTCAATATTCACCTTACAATGCGCAATTTAGCGTTTAAGCGTCGAATGGACATTTCATTACCAGCGCTAATGAATCCGCGCGAGTACTTTGAATTTTTACGTGTCGACTCCGTACTACCCTAATCGCACATAACTACGTACAAAGGCCGCTCAACAAAGGCCTACAAACTCAAAGACAAAAACAAGCTCCCTATTCTTTGTTGTATTTTACGCAGTTTTCTACTTTAATATTTTTCTACTCCTTGCTTGGGCTCAAGCTCGAGCGGCACGCGTCATCAGACGTTCCTTTAGATGTTGCTGCGATCTTCTACCACCGCGATGCTCGTAAAAAAACGGGTCGAAAATGCATCGTTTCCGAAGAAAAAAACCGCTGATGCCAATAATGCAGCAACGGTTTATACGTAATTTTGCGAGTAGTTTACCCGTGCTCCTGAAAACTCATAAAGCATTCGTCGAGATGGAATGAGCACCGGAGGGGATGGCGGTCGACGGAGAGGGGGTAGGGAAGGAGAGGCGGGGATACGCGTAAAGAGCTCGTGAAAAATTGTAAAAGGCGGCCGAGGTGAGCGGGGACGAGAGGAAGAAGAGCGGGATGAAAAAAAAACAGCAAATGAGAGCGAGGAAAGAAGGCCGAAAAGCACGTGAAATCTCTTGGAGCACATGCTCACCGAAACTCATAAATCGCACGCGCGGCATAAAAACGGGCACACGCACGCACACACGTGGGCTCGCGTGCTCTCCTTCTCATTCATGCGCGCTCTTGGCTGCATTTTTAGTTCTTCTTTATTTGCTCGAATGAAGCGTGCGCCTCAACTATTACACCCTTCGTCCCACCTTTCCTTTCTCTTCGCAGCCATTGTCGCCAAAAGAGTGCGAAAACTACGCACGAGCGTTTTATTTCCTTCTACTTCTACTTCTTCCCCTTTTGTTTCTTCATCATCATCATCTTCTTCTTCTTCATCCTCGTCATCTTCTATTTCTCCTTCTCCTTCGTACCATCAACTCTTAACGTCTTCTCTTCTCTTCTCTGCACTCCCCCCCCCCCACCTCTCTCGCTCAATCTCTACTTTTTCCACCCACGCGACCAATCAGACTTAAACATCACAAGATTTGTATGGAGGCATTAGTCTACGTGAGAATAATTCTCTTTTGCTCTGAAATAGAAATTTCATTTCTTACGAGTGAAATATCGGTTATCGACAATGATACGACCGTATAGATGTCAACTTTTACTCAATTTTTCAATAGCCTTTTAATTGAAATTTTCTGCAATATTTCGGGAATAACTTTTCATCTTTAATAGCAGCAATTCTAAATTTAGGGAAAACTACCTTTACAGAAACGCGTCAAACCAATAATACGAATATTCTATTTTTAAATATTTAATTTCTACGCTATTAGCAATGGGATGTATTTTAATATCAATAGTCGCTTTTCGTTGTGTTTAATTTGATCATTTCTATATTGAATTACTCATAGTTTAAAAACATTTCCGCATTAGGCGTCCTTATTTCAAATAAATAATATTCTTTATATAAGTAACTTCTAAATTTTACTTCTGACGCACTGACATTATTCTAAAGTGTCAGACCTAAGATACAATTATATATATATATTTTTTCGATGATAAATTGTAATTAAAAACTTTAAAAATATCTAACCAATTTGGATATCAAACTTCTGCGGAAAACAAAAAAAAATTCATCTTGTTGATAAAGTCGTCGATTTTATCGTGTGCTTCTTTTCATCAAATGTTGGAGAAATTATCCCCTTAAAAAAGAAGTTCCACTTCGCCTTCATATATCGTCACATTTAAATATTTCCTGTCCGTTCGCCCTTTCATACACAAAAATCGACTTCCGTTCTTGTCGGTCGATACGTTTTCACGCAGTTCCTTCTGCCGGTTTCCGGCTTGCATTAGTCTTACACCGAAAAAAAGAAGAATCACACAGCGTATAAACGAGTCCACAGTAAATGTTTGAGAGAACAGTTAGTTAAAAAAAAAAGAAAAAAAAGAAAGAAGAAAAAAGTGAACACATCCGAGAAAATGTGCTATTCCAATTTAAGTTTTTGTCGGACATTGACCATTTTTGTAAGCGCGTATATTTTCCACGGTATTTTCAGTCATTCGATTTTCGTATGCAAATTTATAACTTCTTTTATGAAATTAATGCTTCAATTAATGTAAATAACGATAATATTCACAATTTAATAAACATGTTGATTTTAACGGACGATAAAATTCGAGCGTTTTTTTTTCACATATTCCGAGAATCTTGTGTAATAAAGAACTTGTCCCGACATTTTATTACTTTATGCATAATTTTTTAAATCAATTTGCAAAGCCAATAATATTATTTCTCTATAATTATAAGGCAATTTTACGAGCGTACAATCTTATTCGTGGCATCTGTATATAAAAGATTTTTTATAATAAATCATTATGTTGCATTAATGTAAGCAAACTTAATGCCAAAGAATGTGCCTGAAATGCAGATAGAATGCATATGAGAGATATGACTTTTTATGTTTTGATCGTTTGAGGTGAGCATTGATTAATTAATTCAGTATAAAAACTTCGCAGTGCTAAAGTAGTCACAATCGCCGTGCAAAAATAGCCGAAACACTTTTCAAACTATCGAAGGTTCGGGTAAATCAATGGTCATGATTATTATCGGAGCATCAGAATTATTTACACTTTAATCAATGAAAGAGGCTTTCGACTATCTAAAGCTCAACATATTAATTTCCATAATCTTTCTTCGCCACCTGAACTAGAGGATCGAGAATATAATCATCGGGGGCAAATTCAATAAAAACTTTTAATAATAGAATTCATTGTGCTCCGGCGTAACGTCTTACCCCGCGCAACATTTACGTACGCACAGTAGCTCGCTCGGATCAACCTTATAAATTATATTTTATTATTTACAACGCTATTAATAAGTCGTGGATGACAGTAGTAACAGCCGGGCATGCGCAGCCGCTAGATCCCACAGAAGCTTCTCGCGCTGATTGCGTGTTAGCCGTATATATGACGTGATAAACAGACTTAGAAAAAGACCAGCCAATGCTGCCTTATGGCACGAGCCTAAAGGCTCCTCTACAATACGTCCCGTAATCTTAAACTTAACATTAATAATAAAACAATCGCGGACGAACCCTTTCACGAAAAACGCTCGTTTATCACGATTAATTAAATAAATATGCGAATCGAGCGACTTACAAAACATCGATGATGAATATTGGGCTTTAAACCAGCCGCTCTCTATCTACGCTCCGCACTACATTATAAAGTCTTTCTGTTGACATTATTTGCTTATAACTTTATATACTTGAGCATTCGTTACCACTTTGATAAACCGCGCCGGGAAAAAAAATATCAAGCGATGACACACGTTTGCCCCGGATTTGGGAAACCGCGGTTAACAATTTAACAACAACAAATCGTAGAATTCCAAAATTTTTAATACGATAGTCAAATGACTAGAAACGACCGCTAATATATTCGTTGTAACTTATACCTAGACATTATTCAATTTGAAATGGCTTTAAATTATAATGCGGACGTACGGTATCGACGATTTAAATAAAACTTATTTATTTATACTAGCCGATGGAATTGCATTAATGGTGTGTAAATCCGCTATAAACATGTCTTTGAGGGTATTTTATTTTGGTACCTTATGCTGCCGATACAAGGAATGAGAAATCATTGGTAATCCATATATTTGGCCCAATATACAAGATCAAAGAAATGAAAGAGAGTAACGAAAGATATCGAGACGTCTCTTGCTGCCGATAAAATGTGCATAGGAAGATTTTTAGCCTGTAGTGCTGACCTACACTAGAAAAATCTTATAAATACATTTGACTAGGCTGTGAATTTAAATTTCGCAGTGCCTCTGTCTGTCTGTCTGTCTGTGTGTGTGTGTGTGTGTGTGTGTGTGTGTAGAGAGACTTTCATTCGGCGTTAAGTAAGGTCCCCGCCCAAAACGCGATACGAACGCTTCGATGCATCATCATCGTAGCTTCAGCTTCGACAACTCGAGCCAAAGACACGGCCACGCGAAAAGACGAAGAAGAGGAAAAAAATCCATCACCTTCGAAGTCACTCTCGTACACGCTCGTAGTGGCGCGCGCATTTTCCCCACCTCGGCCCTCGCCGTTGGCTCTATCTCGCTCTCAACTCCGCAGTCCGCCGACTCCCTCCGCGCCTCGCGCTACCATAGCCCCTGCCGCCACCGCCACCGCCGCCGCCGCCGTCACCGTCACCACCACCGCCACCACCGCCACCACGGCCGCCGCCACCACCACCGCCGCTGTCGACTGTGTGCGGCGCGCGCGACCGGAAAGCGCCAGTTTCTCCTCGCCGATCGTCTCCGTCTCATCCTGTGTACGACTCGTTCGGCAGCCGCGCGCAACTCTGTGAATTTTTTTTTTTTTTTGTACTTGCATCATCGAGAACGGAACAACGCGGCCGAACGCTGCCCCCGGAAGTGCGCGAGTGTTCGCCCAAAAGAGACCTAATAAGCTTGGACGGACGGGCCCTTATCGGGTTGTTGTCCGGTGGCCGGCCGACAAACTTCTCGGCGGCACGTCGTGTGTCCTCCTCTATTCTCTCCCCGCATAGCCGAACGATTATAAAAGTGGCTAAAAAGAGCGCGAGAGCAAAGTGGAAGGGGAGAGTTTGAAGAGAAAAATAGAGATAGCGACGATCGGGCTTTACGTGTGTGCGCGCATGCTGCTTTGAGTGAGTGACGACGACGTTGGACGTTGGACGTTCGACGTTCGACGTTCGACGTTCGATGACCACATCACGACAATGTTTTCTTTGGTTTGTTGCTTCGCCCGATTGCTCAACTTAGTGTTTTTTTAAGTGGAACGCCACCGAGGAGGAGGAGGAGGAGGAGAAAGAGAAGGAAAAGGAGAAGGAGAAGGAGAGGGAGAGGGAATATGCGGCCCTCGTTCGGCAACTGTGGGGATATCGCGTCGGCC
This sequence comes from Ceratosolen solmsi marchali, assembly GCF_000503995.2. Lineage (NCBI taxonomy): Eukaryota > Metazoa > Arthropoda > Insecta > Hymenoptera > Agaonidae > Ceratosolen > Ceratosolen solmsi. Next base: position 3,848,074 of record NW_011948436.1, on the reverse strand, counting down.
TATTGCTAAGCGCACAATGTGATACAGAGTGGCCCACTCGCCAGTAATAATAGGATGCATAACCACAATTACATGGCGATACAATACTCGGCATAATTGGTGATCGCGTGTTGTGTGCTTCGACGCCGTTGTCCGTTATTCCTTGACTGTAGTGAAGTTCTGTTGAGGGATTCCGCGGGTGATTGTGGTGCCTGTGCATTCTTTATGTGAACTGGTGGTGTTTTTGTGAAAGGTCGGCAGCGATTGTGGAACATGTGCCGGCCGAGGAAGTGCTGAAAAGCTTCCATACCCCCCCCCCCCCCCCCCCCCCC
>NW_011948436.1:3833024-3847753 GCF_000503995.2 Ceratosolen solmsi marchali | reverse complement strand
ACCAGCCGTACATCACCTGGTGCTAACGACGACGATGCGAGTAGCTTCGGAGCAACCTCGCAAATTGGCCGAGGCAAGCTCGGGGCAGTTTCGTGTTTTCTCCAGGAGACCTTAACCTCAACGAAATTAGCCGGTGAGTAGGGAGATCGGCCGTCTTTGAGGATAGCCAAGGTTTTTCCACATTGTTCCTGTATTTCGCTTTCAAGATTAGAAATCGCATTGGACGATGTCGCGTATATCATGAGGTTTTTTGCTCGATATATCAGGGGGGGGGGGATTCCTTCGTAAATGAGCGGAGGAAATTAGCGATAAACTGGGGAAAAAAAACACCTTCGGGTGCCATATCGGGTGACAAGGAATGCTTAGCGTGTGTCATAAATCTTCAAGAAGGACGGGGAAACAAGAAAAGTTTCTCAGTCCCATGATCAGACAATGAAAATGATTCCACGGCATTCGTAGCGAGATAAAATGTTACAAGAGTGCTTATTTAGAAGTCAATGCGAGATTCTGACCTAAGTAGTTCAAGATGCGTAGCGATTCTCGTTGCAATTAAAATACTATGTTATTACTCAATATCGAGATCGTGAGGAAAACATGATTAACATCGTCAAGCAGAATCGTTGTAGTAATTGTAACTTTAGTGCTGTGTTGAAAATGTTGAAAAAGAGTCGAATGGGCTTCCTCGGGGGATAAATTGTGTGTGTGAAAGAATGTATTTAACTTCATTATTATCGCCGTGTTTTTAAATTCCGATGTCAACATCGCCGTTCTTCATCTTTATATTTATTTTGATAATAAGAAATTGTCTTGCCATAATCATATGTACTGATAGACGGACACGAGGCAAGCCGTTTGATCGACACGTAATAGATAATCACATTTGGTCATCGCAATCACTTGGCAATCAAAATCGCATTGACATGTACATAAGAATGCCCCGAGTGCTCGTGTCGAGTATTTTGCACAATCATCACCTGTCGCGATGGAAGAACGGAATGAAAGAAAATCGTGCATTCGCGCAATTTTAATAGCGACGTATGTCGTATGTCGTATGTCGCCTGAAACCTGCGCGAATCAAGCATCGTGTGTGCAATGTTTACTGCTGATTTTTCTAGTGATGTCATGCCAAGACTCGCCTCCGTAGTCGTTCTTCTCTGTCAATTTGAGCCTCTCCCTACCTGCCTTCTTTCCTCTCATACCTCTCCGCCCACCCACCCCACTCACCCCACTCGTCCCGCTGAATCCCACTCGTCCCACTCACCCCCTCACCACGCACGCTCATCGTCTCCACGCGCTGATGAAGGTATATAATATCGCGTGTGCCGCGCTCTCCCACTCCGTCTCCCGATTTTGCAACTACAACGACGAGGACGATACCACGACTACTTCACGTATTCGTTTCGTGATTTCGAGTGGTTAGCTTCGCTGCACGCGTCAAAATGCGATGGTCCTTTTTTCCACTCTTGCCGCCGACCCACCGAAATTGAACTCATTTCACACAGAGGATATAGCGCTTTAGTTTCTGTTGCATGTTTAGAGTTTGCTGGCGAGATCGATCGCTAATTTAAAATTTTGCCCCGGGGCATTATTTATTGTCTTAGTGGGCAAAAGATTCGATTCAACGATCGGCAGGTCTATATTGATTTAAATTACCATGAGTACTTGTCAACGTAGTGAAGCTACCTCGCCGATTGAAATTCGAATATTCAGTTGGCAATTGCGTTTGCGCAATCAATGCATTTGTTTAATATTTTTATTTGAATAAATTATATGCTTTGCTGGTAATATTATTGCCGATATAAAAGAATTGTCCTCGTAAGATAGAGTAGTGTGATAAAGCTGATGAACTTGGTTATCTATATGTATACCAATGACATTTTAAAATATCTGATTTTTCTTCAATGTGTGCGCGCGTGCACTTAGCGATGTATCATGTATATTATTCTTCACTTGTGCATGCACGAGTATTTTCATTTAGGTTTCTTTCCTTTCCTTTTTTTTTTTTGTCCGTTAACAAATAATTTAATTAATAGGCTGGTAATACGGGAGAGGGGAGGAGAATTTTTAAGAATGCAATTTCTAAAGTTCTGATGGCGCCATTTAGTTTGAGTAATGTGATGCAAGTTGCGCGATACTCTAGATTCATTATACAAGCAAGTGATTGTATTTTCCAAGTATGTTTCTTAATGTGGTATATCGAAGTTAGGAATGTCACCGTGTCTTCATATATCTTGTCAACTAAGAATGTCCCGAATCTATTTTGTCATTAATAAATTTTATTATTAGTTTATTTTGAGTTTTTATAAACTTGAGTTCTTAATGTAAATTTATTGTCTATATATATATATATATATATTTTTATAAACTTGTGTTTTATATATATATATATTGTCTATATATATATATATATATATATATATATATATATATATATGAATAAAGATAAACATATTCCCAACGCTAATAATCATAAATGTGCATTGAATTTCATTATAGTGTCATTTTTCAACTTTTGGTTAACCTTGTTTATTAAAAATTATTTTATTTAATTTATAGAGATTTTATAATTTGAAAAGAAAAAAAGTCAAATAAAAAAAGTTCATATGATTTCGAAACTTTTTGTTGTTGTTGTAATTATACCTTTTACAAAACACTTAGTCTAATCTTATTATTCTATTATCTTAATGTTATATTTTGATTTGCGTCTAATGAAATAATAAAAATTGGTTGACAAAAATAAACTCTAATCAGCCGAAAGCAGGCGATTATCTGCATAATTTGACTTGTTATAACTTTCGATGACATAAATAATACGTTTCAGTAACTGAAGATGCTGTAGGCCAAACTGATTGTACGACAGGATTTTTTTTTCTTTTTTCATTCTCGCCATTATAAGAAGAATTAAGTGGTGCACTTTGTGTTAAATTCTGTTATGTCGCTAGCAGAGCGTATAAATAGAATATATAAAGAAACAATGACAGAAGGATGGGAAATGGGCGGGAATGAGGTAGGTTGGGAAAGAGAAAAGAGCGACAGGGTAGGGTGGTGGAAGCAAGAAAAATCCTGCAACGATTCAGTCAAATATCAACGACCACTTTTATTTATTATGATAATGGCATTCTGATTGGCGAAGTTTTCTTGGATTACGGAGCCCAAATAGTAAGAGGATAGACGAAATGAACGCGCGCCGTCCAGTTGTACTTGAATAAAGTAACGAAGAGAGAATGAGTGGAAGAGATTCCTCGGGGACAGAGTTTTTGTAGTTAAAATGACTATTACTAAACTTTGGTTGGAAACTAATTTAGTTGATTTCATTGCAAAGTTTATTCATTTTCTTAAATCGTTTAAGTCTGCAATTTAGCGAAAGGTCCAGGTGTATTGTGAATCATGAACTATCGTAGATCATAATTTTAAAATACAAAAAGTTTAGGGAGTTCATGCTTTGAAACAAACAAAGATTAAATAAAATTTTTAAATGTTATTATACTTCGAAAAATTTACTATCTAAGTACGAAAGATGGACTAATTATAATCGTAGGGGCAGAGAGAATCGATGTCATAAACTTTAAAATTTATTTCAATTGCATCTTCTAGCTTTTGTTTATATTATGCTTCGACATAATATGCATATGTAATACGCTGTAATGCACAGAAAACAACCGAGAGTCAACTGTCCTTGGATTAAAAACTGTATATTAACGGTTAATTCGTACTAAGTACAATTTACATGTAAATTAAAATAAAATACACTCAAATAGCAAATAAATGCAAATTTATATTAATTTAATTTCGCTTATCTAAAATTTATTGTAATTTAGCAATAATTTCTTAAAAATTAATAATGAAAAAGTGAAGCGAACCTAGTGATGTATTTCAAATAAAGAAATTTCAATAGAATTCAATATTCTTATAATAATAGTGTTTGATTGAAGAAGTCGTTACGTTTCAACTTTATTTCCCAAAGTATCGATAAAACCTTTAGTATCCACGACTGATCTAAAATTAATAAAAAGGTTTACATTCTATATAATGATATAATTGTTTTATCATCGTCTCTCTGACGACCCGTGTAACGTAAAAAACATTTGATCTCGAAACATATTGGGTATAATAATGCTTCAAGATTTGTCTCGAAAGTAATTTCTCGGAAGAATAAGTGTGCGACAAGCGAAAATGAGCAAACTCTAAGTTTCTCTCACATTTCAAATCTTGTTTCTCTAAAATTCACCTAGCTTTTAAATAACTGTGGCTTTGACTTTGATCTCTTTTCCTTGGTTTCTCGTTACACGTGGAGTCCAAATATGGAATGAAATACTAACCGTGAGTGTATCCATTTGCTATCGAATAAATAAAGTACAATCAGATATTCTTTGCGTCCCGTGACCGTCAATTTTTGTCAACATTTCCAGCTGAAGCTTTCTGATATATCTAGATGTTTAGATTAATAAGAAAATTTTTTGTTATCAATGCTCTATTTCGCACCGTCGTGATGAATTTCGAATTATTTACTGAAAATTAAATTCTGTCCTCTCATTACTTTGACTTAATAGTAATTAAATTTTATGACAGTTTAATCATTAGTATAGAAAAATTATTAGGAGTGTGTTTTAGTTATACAAGCAAAAATTTCGATCAATTCCGAACAGATAGATATCGATATCTTTTTAAACAATGAAAAAATACTCTCACATTATATCATATTTTTTATATTATAATATTTAATTAATCACTGCAGTGTATTATAATGTGCAACATTGAAAATAATCTAACTTAACGAAGATTAAAAAAAAAAAACAAAAACAAGAAACACTATGGTCACATGTGTGTACAGTTGTACAAAATACTACTTTCATAAGGTAATTAATTTGAAGAGATACGTGACCCAAATCAACATAAAGTATCTATTTTACTTAAAAAGAAAATGTATATGAAGAAGATGAGAAGAAAAAAAATGGTAGAAGTATGAATACGTCGGCTTTGTCGAAATATTTAAGGCAAATTTCGTGATAACTCTCGAGCAGACTTTCAACTTTGCAAGGAATAAAGACAGAGAGAGAGAGAGAGAGAGAGAGAGAGAGAGAGAGAGTTAGTGAGCGTGTTAAAGAGAGAATGACATCTGGCGGGTGGAGGGAGCGAGGAGGAGGTGCAGAGACGAAGCGAGTGAATATATAGAGTCGATTTCAACGTCACTCGGTCGAAGTGAGTGCGTTTCCGCTCTTCTTGGATTCGCTCCAAAATTCCTTGGTAGGAAACTGGCTTTTGAGCCTAGAGCGTTATTCGCGTGGCCACTCGTAGCTTCCATCAAATTCTCTTCTCCTCCTTGTCCCACTCATTCCTCCTGCCATTGTACACCGTCCTGAAAATTTCAAGTTCTAATTTTCGTATCTCGGGTGCGAGCTCGGCATTTTACTCTATGCCAAGGCGTATCTTTCGAATGAGAGATTGAAAAAATAAAAATTGAAGGCGAGAAAAAAGAAGAGCAGCTTAAATACGTAGAAAAAGAGAGGGATGAAGAGATGGAAAGTGGAGGAAGTATTGGATAGTGTCGCACGAGTTGTTGATCTTTACACGTTCACTTTCAAAATTTCTCCTTCATTTTAAGAATTCCATATTTTTACAGATGTGAAACTCGGTTAAAGGAAGTTAAGGGGTCAAGCGCTAATTGCTTTTATTATAAAATAAGAATGACGATGAGTCGTATAAACGGATAATGGCAATAGTACCATATAATAAATATCTACTTTCCAAGCTCAAATCATTAATATTATATGAAAAACGTAATTAGTTGTTACTTAAGTGTTTAAGTAATTATCAACGGTAATAACTGTTCTTTGCTTTAAATATTTAATTCTGCTAATTATCTTGCTTGTTTACATAAGTATTCATTATTTTTTGATGATAATTTTAACTGCTTTAACTGATCATGAGAAAAGGATGAGATTCAAATTTCACACAACCGAGGGTTTCATTGATATAAAGCCATAACCGTACGTCTATCAACTCTAATTGAATTATGCCTTTTAGAAATAGTTTATGAAGATGCATTAAATTGAATGGCTAGTATTTTCAAGTATGATAAACTGTTGTTTGAAGGGCAAATAAGAAAGAGAAGAAAAAAACTAAACGAGTCACAAATTGTTCTGTTGAATTTAACTCAATCGAGGCATGCGAATAATTTTCGTTAAATCCGAAGGGTAATTGTCAGAAATAATAAACTACGATTAAGCATTAATATAATGTTTATGTATATTCGTTAATAAATCGGCAATAGTTTCAAATTTCTTATTTAGCTTCATTAAATGTACTATATAAAGATTATTTTTTCTAGACATCGCGGTTCATTAGAAAGTGCTACGCTATGACAGTTTAACGATGGACTGTTTCTTCGAAGCTTTCGGCTTAAACCTGAAATGTCCTCTCTGTGTTATAAATAATTATAAGAACAAACTTACAAGAAACTCCATTACAAAAAAACAAGTTGAGCATATTTTTCATTTCTTCGCTTATTATGTTTTGATGGCTCGGCTATTTGTTAAATTGAAATATCATAAGTTTATAAGCGGCGTATAATACAAGCTTAAAATATATAAATGCATCAACGTATATTTAGCAATTTATTAATTATGTTCCTGTTCAAATCTGAAGCTATTTGAGTCACTTATTAAACACGGCATAGAACATTAAGTCACAACATTAAGCTCCGATGAAATATTTCGTACGTCTCGTTCATTAAATTAAATGATAACGATGTCATGAAAAGTTTGAAAATTTTAAAGAATAAAAACTATTATCGTGACTATATTAAAATGATTTGAAAAACTATGAAATCATTGAATAACTTTTTAATGATATGACAGTGTTGGAATAGCATTAAGTTTGGGAGGTTATTTTTTAGGTTAATTTGAATAGATTTTTGTTTCAAAGTGTGGATAAATTCAAAGGATCATGAAAATAATTTTGTTAGCTCGACTTTTTAATTTGAAACAAGCACAATCCATTCAATATCAACGTTCTTCGTATTACACGTATATACACGCATACAAACGCGCGCACGCACGCGTGATTTACTATAAGATACTTTAATTTATTGTTAAATCATAATGAGATCACTAATATATTATATATATATATATATATATATATATAAATTGCAAACCATTTTGTATTCAATAGTTTCATTGGAATTTAAACTTGAAAATAGCATCATAGAATATACTTACTTTTTTGTCGACAGTATAATAAATTTGCTGGGAATATAAAAAGGGATGTGATGGAAAAGAATTTTGAAGACGTATGAAGATGAAAACTTTTGTTATTCTGTCAGTATACGAAAGCTTTGAATTTCGACTTTGAACATTTTAACTTTTAGTCTCTTTCTGTAGACTCTTCTCTCGAAAACTAAAGTACTTACTCTTCACTTTTACAGTAAAAAAAAGCATAGGTTCTCCTTTCGCAATGAACAAGCAGACAGTCGCAGTCTATTCTAGGGTGAAAGAAAAAAAAAATCTTTCACTCAAACGTAAGACTGGATTTGAGTTTCGACTTAGCAAAGACACGCTCGTAGAATAGATTGTTAACGCTGGGGAAATTCTCATGCATCATCCTGATAAACTTCTCTCTCAAAATTCGCAATAGTTCCTATCGTGGCAATGCGTGTCATTGCTCATTTAAAAGTATAATTAAATCATAATATAAAGAAAAGGCAAATTTGTAAAGCCGTATTAGTCCTTAATATAGTAGAAATGACGAGACGTATGATATTTTTACGCGATAAAATAAAAACTGCCCCATTTCTTAACTCAATGGCATTTTGCCCCGTAATAATGAATAAACATATGGAAAAAAAAATGCTTAAACTCATTGAAAGAAATAAAGGTAAAAGTAGCGGTGAAACACGATTTTGGGATGGTAAGCGCTTTCTCATTTTTATGCTCACTTTTTTGGAATAACAAAAAGGAAAAAAAAAAAAAAAAGAACAGAAGAGGCCGGTAAATCTTCGATGCTTCCTAAACACATTTCAGGAAATGAAAGTTATGTTCTTCCGAAATAAGCAGCGTTAAAGAGACAAAAGTCATGTGTGTATGTTTTACAAATTGTAACGCGTCAGCTCCTTTGTTAATTCAATAAATGGAATCCACAGTGTGTCAACGACCAAAGAGCAAACAGATCTGGGTTAGAGACAATTTCATGTTCTAACTTGGCTAACCTTCCCAGCCACTGTAAATCCGGCAACGATTCCAACACTGGCCGCAGACATGAAAAACCGTCTCGGCTGGTGGCGGTGGGGGTTTCGGGGGGAAGTGGATGGATGGGGTTGGGGGGTGGGGTGGTGGTGGAAGGAGGAGGAGGAAAAACGCGGATTCCGCAGTAAGCGCGAGTTCCCTTTTCAAGTAGATAGAAGTGGCGTCGGTGTTTCTCCTCAGCGACGTCAGGCGACCGCACATTGGGGTCAAAGTAAGGAGGTGGAATCGCGCTCGTCATATCAGTAATTGAGCAATGATATGCGTCTCTTTTTTCCACGGAACCCCCGCTCCGTCGCCGCTACCGCCGCCGCCGCCGCCGCCGCCGCCGTCGCCGTTGCCGTTGCTGCCGACACACGCACCGATTCGAAACGAACGGTGGGTCTCGCTATCGCTAGCAGCCGCGCGCTGCAACGTTTCACTCTCTCTCTCTCTCTCTCTCTCTCTCTTTTAATTTTTTTCTTTCTTCTTTTTCTTTCTTGTGCCTTCGTTAACGTGGCGCTCCGTGGCGAGTTGGGGAGGGGGGGGGGGCTTACCGAGAAGCGGTGCGAGATTAAGCCCCTCGCACGGGACGGCCGTGAAGCGTCGTGACATTTCTCCGCTTGTCACGATATAGGCCTATTGACCGGACTACGTGCTTTTCCGCCTTTTTTTCTCTTTACTTCTCTTTATTCAGTCGCTTTCAATCGCATTGATATTACCTTCTATGTGCGCAATTTTTTCTATTTTTTTTTTTTTTTTTTTTTTTTTTTTTTTTTTATAGGTGTTTGAAATAAACGCGGGCTGCTGGCAGAGCGAGCGACGTATTTACGAGGTGCTTGATTCGCGTATTTATATCAGCCTTAATGCCTTGCCTCTTATCCGCGACTGTACAGTGTCGTCGGAAGATTTCCGTGAATTAATCCAAAATACAAGAACAAGGCAAATATTTACAGCACAATGCTGAAAAGTTAGACTGGCCGCTCGCGGTAATACGAGACAAAATTTTATAATGTCTCCTCACGCTTGCAGCGCGCGTGTTACAAATTATTTTTATAGCTGATTTTTATGGCTAAATTTTACGGTTTCCGGTAGAGTTTATTGGGTTTGATTCCCAGTAAATTATATCGAAGCTCTTATTCCGTAATATTTTTCTTATGATACACTCGTTATAAATAGTGACTAGTTTTCATAATGTTTTCATAATTTAATGGCTGCGAGAACAAGGCGAGAAGATCAATAGTTTCGAATTAAAATATTGGCAGACATTAATATTTCTCCCTAAATTCTCAACTAACATCTTTTTCGATTTCAGCCGTAAATAATATTTGCACATTATCAAGAGTAAAAATAAGTAATAATTCCGGCTCTGCGAGCAGTACAATGGTTCCCATCACGGAGCTTTCTTAGACCAGAAAACGTTCTCGTCACGTGCATTAATAATTTCATTGCTTTAAGTATTATTACTTCATTCCTCATGTAACACGGAATAATGGAGATTAAAGGAATAGCCGATATCGATCGACGCGCTGTGCTTATTCCATCAGCCCAAGCGCCTCTAATTAAACAGCAAACTTTTGATTAACATACTTGATTAAAGCTTGAACGCGAAATCCTTGAAACGCGGAATGGCGCGCTTTGCGTTATCTCCGTATAGATATCAGCGCGAATATTTATCGTTCGGCTTATTGCGATGGCTATTGTCTAAACGTCCGTTCCAGCCGTCATCGGCCGCAATGCATCGCGATAATTCGCTCCTCATAGCGTAATATAATTAGCATTGTTAATACGTCGGACAATCGGTAGGGCAGGTCGCGGCGCTCCCATCGTCGGTATAGCGCAGAAAATTCCTGCCCATCGCGAACATCCGACAATTGCAATTCATCGTGCACGAACCTCAACAGGTTCGTCAACTTTCGGTGCGTACGACATCACGCGGACGACAATTTTCGCTCTCGGCTCGCATTACGTAAGAAGAGCGAGCGCGCGCGCCGTTTCCTTTTAAAAATGGCTGTCCATCGCGCCGCTGGGAGCTACGCGAGTAAACACACGTGTGCCTTCGCCATATTTATATTGCCGTGACGCATTAGTAGTGGTGACGGCGGTGGCCGAGACATTTTGCGGGAGGAGGCGCGATTTGGCGCGCACGTGCGGACAGTCGACGGAGTTTTCGAGGTGCGCGCTCGCGCGATCTCGATAGCCTCGTCGTCTTTTCCCAATCTCTCTGTATATCTCGCTACGTATTCGCTGCACTCGTTAACATTTGTATTTGCTATGACACGTGAGGAATTGCTCGATTATTATTACTTGCTTGGCGTTCTTTATTATTATTGCTCAGGGACAGCGTGAGGCCGAAGATTGAACGGTTAAAGATGTCGATAAATGGGATGTACGACCACGGAGATTCTCATCGGCCTATAAATTAATAATAAATTATGGAGGAACATGCCACGTGGCGACACTTTTTATTGAATATTTGTCATCTTGAAGATTTTCGAGAAATAATGTTAGCTTATTAAATTATTTCTCTCAAAATGGGAATATTAGTGTCAGTAAGATTACTTATTTGTACGTAGTTTTATGGAAGAGTTCCACAGCCTTTTTAAGTGACAACACAACAAAATGCTTTAGGCAGTGATTCAGTTAATGGAACGTTAAAGTGAAATTAAACGGCAATGCGCTGTCTGTTCTTAATTATCGCTCTAATGAGTGAGAATCGGATAATTCATTTGCACGATGTCTTAAGTTTTTTATTATTTTACTAATTACTTACTCCGTGTGTATGCTCTGTGTATAACAAATAATGCTCTGTTACATAAGAAATATTACCCCAACTTTGATTAACATTATTTTCCCTATTAGGTAAAATTAATTAATTTTTATTTGTTTATTTAATTGATAAGGTCAATTTGCATTATTGAGCTCACAAAGATTATAGGAAATTTAATATATTCATTCCCAATGTCGTACATCAGTGCTTTAATTATCGTCGCTTTTTATTATATTCATGAATTAATCGTTTCAACGAATGTTCAGTCATAGCAAAAAATATCAAGCTCTCACATTATGAGATTCATGACGAATAAAAGAAGCTATAAGAGCTTTCACGATATAAGCAATATCTCTTGTCGATGAAATGTCCGAGGCTCCGAATTTTTACGATGTATTTAAAATACTTTGTATTGGCACAAAATAAATTTTCTTTATAGAGTCCATAATGTGTGTTGCATGCAATTACTGAATTACCTACGAAAATAAGCTACGTGATTACGTGATTTCGGAGAAGGAAGCGCTGAAATACACGACCCTGAGCGAAGTTTGTCTCATTTATTAATTTTCAAATAAATTAATCCAATGAATTACTTGTAATTTCCTAATATAAATGATTATTCACAGTATCAATAGCTTATTAAAAGCACTTCATAACGTTATGTAACAGCGTATTTTTAATATTAGCATACATTTTACCATCATTTTGACTTAAAAGAGCTCAATTATTTTAAGAATACTAGATTAATAATAGACACCCATTATAAGAGCTATTATGCTATTATTCATTGTGCAACATTGATAATAATAATATTAACATATAGGATTTAATGTTAATTAATTCATAGTAGATATTTAATATTAATTAATAATGAATTTGTATATCATCATCACGTAAATGTCATAAAATATTCGATAATCTGATAAATGAAAATAATTACAACCCTACCAACCAATCGTTTACATTGTAATTTAATGTTTGACGAGAGAGAGAGAGAGAGAGAGAGAGAGAGAGAGAACAATGCTTAATTCCTGGTGTAAACCGCAGTAGAAGAATAAAACCAAATAAAACAGAAGCAAAGTGTCGATAAAGTAGAGAAAACTCAATCGGTATATCTGGGACGGTCTATGCCACGTCGTATTTTTTTCCATTTCCCTCCCGCAGTCCTCTTCATCCTCCTCCCTTTAAATTAAAAGTCAGTTTTAAATCTATCGCTCGCATTGGTGAGCGTGTTGGTAGCCCAGTCCAAGTTGCATTACGTAAAAAATAAAAATACATAGAGTCATAAAACTAAAAAGAGTAAGGAGAAGCAGATAAATAAATATATAGATAGATAGATAGATAGATGTACATATAGACACATATGTAGATATATATATATATATATATATATATATAGAGAGAGAGAGAGAGAGGGAGAGAGAGAGAGAGAGAGTGAGTGTGACGGAGGGTTAGGCGGGAGGGGAAGGAACGAAGAGAAAAAAGAGATACGCTGTTGTGAGTGAAACAGAACGAATCGAAGGAAACGTCGCTGTTTGAATGTTTTTTTAGCGCCAGCACGAAGAATTAATGAGCCGTCGTCATGTCGCGTTTTATATCGTTTTGCGCGACTGCAAACACGATTTGCTCCCGTTCTTTCTGCGCAGTGTTTGCTAGCCATTTTCTGGCTACTCTTCATTGCGTTGCTGCACAGTGAAAAACTTTTCTTCTACTCGTAAAAAAATTTCTTTATGACAATTAAACGAGGCGCCTTTTATAGTATTATCGAACAATGCGTTTGATCTGTAATCGATTTCGCATTAACTGGAAAATATTCATTTAGAAAGCTGGAAATGAGCGAAATGAGGTCAATGGTATTTAAAGTCATTATGCAGCGTAGCCATAAGTAAAAAATTATTCAACCACATCATAAACCTCGCGATTAAAATTAAAATTAATTATTATTCTTGATATCGATATATTCAAGATTTATTCTGATATTTAATTTTATAATGCTTCCATTTTATTTCAGACTTGCAAGAAACCATTAGTTACCTCTATGCGTGACTGGATAATATATCAGACTTTTTCTACATAAGAATCTCTGAATCTTAATTGTTAATATCTTACGTATTACGTATGTATTTTGTATAACTTGACATTATACATTCATATTCTTAATTTTATTTTAATTTTTTTTTCTTTTTTTTTGTCGTTTTTTTTTTATTTTTATTCTTTTTTCCTGCTAATACGATATTTACAAATATGCGGTCAATTTATTAACTGTCATAGCAATTTCATCTAACTTGAGATATTAATTATCGATTGCTGTTATTACAAATAAATCTAAAGAAATCTTCGTATGACGTCCATCAATTCGATAAAGTTACGAGTACAATTGCTTATTTAAGCTAAAACACGAAATATTATCGAAAGTACAATTTACGTATTTTCAAACGATATTTTTTACTTTTATGAAATTCAAATACATTGGAGCATTCAGATCCAATGATTTATAAGGATAAAATCCGCTTGTGTACCTGTTGATCGTTGAATTTGAATTACCAATTTGAACTTCCCGTATTCTGTATAAATACAAAGGTGATTGAATAACATAAACTAACAAAAAAACAAAAAAACAAAAAACAAAAAAAAAGTAAAAGAAAAAATAAATAAATAAATAAAATGATATATGAGGCATCGAATATTAATGAGATAAGATTGAGATACAAAAATGAATTCAATGTATTCTAAATTACAGCATCAAGGGGTAAAATTTTTTTATATCAAGTTTTAATTCGAAGCGAAAAAGAAGGATCGAACTCGCCAAACTTTCCAGCTAATATTAAATATCTTTATACTTTTACGAGGTCTAAACTTTCCTGACAACGACAAAATTTTACAAACTATTTCTTTCTATATACCACCTTCTTAATTAAGTTTCCAAAGTTCTGCGCCAGCCTTCTTCGACTCGCAAAACAAAACCATCCTTCGGACTTAAAAAAACAAAAAAACTAAAAAAAACACACATCTGACAAAGGCAACTCACGAGTTTAAATTGTACCATCGCGGGTTGACACGTACTAGTTTTTCAATGTGAGCAGCGCATTAAAAACATCAGAGGAGCAATTACTCTTGGCAACGTTTATCGGTCAACTAGGAGCAAGGGAAGGGGAGCGCTTTAAAAATGCATTCTCCGTTGTACCGGTCCGCGTAGACCAGTAAATCTCGTAGATAAGCAACGAGTCGGTGATGCCAGGCAAGAAAAAAGCGAAGGAGTGGAAAAACGGAATCATCGCGGTGTAGAAGAACATTAGCTAAGTGAAAATGCGCGACGCAAGGCCCATGACGAAGAATGAAGGAATGAGTGCTCGTAATAACCCACTTTCGGCGACACTTTGCTGTTGCGAAGAGTAAGCGGTAAAAGGATGGCCCAAGTTAGACCGGAGATGTTAAAAAAGCATTTCGCATACGTAGCCGCGCGAGGGCAATAAAAGTGGCGATCATCGCGGCCTAGCGCGACTCGGGAATTATCACGTTGACATATAATATAGCAGTCCTGATAATGGTCGTATGAAAAGTGTCGGCGGTGGTAGGGGGCAAGTGGCGCGCAATTCAAGCTGCCGAGCATTCAAGTGGAAAGAGCTGTACCCGAGTACCATGTGGTGGGGCACACTTTGTAGCTCGCGTTTGTGTAGTTTACGCTCATCTTGGAGGCTTTTCCACCTCTTTCACTTCTCCCGTCACCTCTTGCACCTTTT
>NW_011948436.1:3818702-3832992 GCF_000503995.2 Ceratosolen solmsi marchali | reverse complement strand
CCACCTTTTTCACCGCAGTTATAATGAACTTCTTGCGCTTTTTTTTTCTGCTTTATTTCTCTTAGACTAGTTTTCAGCTCTCTGACGCGAGATGTGTGCCATTTTTTGTGTTTTGTCTTCTTCTTCGTCTTTTTTTTTTCTATTTGTTTTGTTTTTTGTTGTTTATTTTTTATTTAGATGATGGACGTCCCTGGCAATGACGGTTACTTTTAAACGTTACTCACGTGTAGTATTTCTCATTTTTATATCCAGTGAATATTACACGTTGGTTTCGTTATTCCGATATTCGATGTTGCGTAAGATTTGATAAGACTAGCTCAATCCAACGCATTGCTAACGCGCTAAGATATAATAAAACTTTTTCACATTTGATATTTCATTATATTCCGATAATTTTAAAAAGTACACGCGTAATAAATCAATGGAGAATGAAATGATAATCTGTGGAATCGGCATCAGTTCCATTTTATTTCACTTGTAGTTGCATTCGCAGCAACATCTGGAAGAGCTTATTAACAGCTTATAGCTATTATTTTATTTTCCATAAGGTTTGAAATTAAAGATAATTTAACGCAACTGTCGCCCTCTTGGTCATGTTCCACAACATGAAGAATATCTTTAATCCCATGATTCAACTGCTATTCCGGTCTTCTTTGATTTTTTGAAGAATCATCTCATTTCTTTCTCACATTATATTTTCTATATTTGCTTATACTGCTTTGGTAATTGCGACTGCACTCGGTATCCTCCAAAGATTTCTCTCGTATACGATTCTTCTGTGTGTATATTTAAGAGATTCGTAATAATAATGCAATATTGGAGAATAAGTCGGCTTATAATGAAAAACGATCTTTGCCATTTATGAGCAGAAATTTGTTAAATAAATTAAAGGTCAAGCATTTTTATGCTGTAAATAATATATAAGTAAATAAGTAGTTACATTATTAAGTTAATTAATATTATGACCTGTACATTTTTTTGTTTTGTTTTTGTTTTTTATTTTAATATAAACACGTTATCTCATTACATGTAGTAAAGATTGCCTGTCACGATCAAACAAACAACAACAAAAAAAAAACGAAGAAAAAAAAAGAATTATGCTTCCTCTAAACAGATAAGCACGTAAATAGGTTGAGCTTTAATTATTTACAATAATAATTACCAACGATGTATTATCATTTTATTATATCATTAAAGTGTTTAGAAATTCACTCTTAAGGGGATAAGTATACTTAAGCTTAAGCCGTATATAATTAATATTTTCATTATAATATACGCGCATGAATAAAATGCACAGGGCTCGTGCAATTTATACAAATCCGAGGCAGTGAAATATATTTAAAGTACGAAGCACGAGTGCGACAGTGCGAGCCGTTGGGTAATCGACGGGCAAACCTATCGATTGCCACGAAAATCGAAACTGTGACGCGAGGCCCGATAATTGGTTTAAGCTCACTCGTACCTGCAACGCAACGCAAAAAAGCCGCTACCCTCTTTGCTCCTCCCCCCGCGCAATAAAGGGGATGCCACGCGCGTACGCACTTGCGCGCGCGCGCACACACACAAACACACACAAAAGCCACGACGAGCTAACTCGCACGCAGATCACCGACGTACGTACGTACGTGGGGTGCATGTGTGTATTTGTACGAGATGTGGCCGGGGAGGGACAGGGAGGGAGGAAGAGGGAGAGAAGAACACGCACACATGCACGTGCGCCGCCATGCCTTGACACTGACACACTGACACCGTTCGGCAGCGGCGAGCAAGACATCGGTCACGAGGCGGCGGCGGGCGCTCTTCGACCTTCGTTGCCGACGCGACGTTTGCGCTCTTTTGCGCTCTTTTACTCTCTTTCTTTCGCTCTTCATCGAACCCCCTCTTCAATCATTTATTATAATGTGATTGTGTGCGCTAAGGCGCGGGCGCACGTTTGTAAACGAGAGCCAAAATGAGCATCCTTTCGGCTGCTCGTGACAAGCGACTTTCTGAAGGTGGACGGAGCGGAAAGTCCTCGTTGGCCTCAGTGAGTACACGCACATTTATTTCTAAACGTAAGCGTGGCCGTTCTATTGAACAAGTCGACCATTATATGTAATTGCGCGTTTAGAAGGCAAATAGTGACTAGCCGGACGCTTGGGCGTTATGACATCGCAACTCTTACCTACGAACCTAGGTTGTATAGTCGGTTGCCGGTGTTAAAGAGGGCCAATAAGACTTACTGATTTTACGAGTGTCACCGTTAGAAAGCTACCGCGCACCGCTAATTCAACAGAAAGAAAAGAGAGAGAGAGAGAGAGAGAGAGAGAGAGAGAGAGAGAGCAACTCCCGACCTTGTACTATTATTAAAAAAGTATTGCCCATTCAGTTTAGCTTAGTGTGACTTTCAAAATGTAGCGCAAGCGAGCTATATGAGCATTTTTCGAAGTGCAGAAACTACAATGCGAAACAACAATGTATGTATGTGTGCCTATGGTCATGGCCCATTCGACTGCTCAACCTCTGTTGACATTTCCTGAAAAATCTTAAATCTTCCGGGATATTTATCACTCGGAACGACCGCAAAATCATTGTTTTAAATTTTATACGGCAATTGACTATAAATAGCGATTTAGGAATTGCTGACGCGTAAGTTCGTAATGGGCTCGTATCGTGGGAGGCGCAATGTGGTTTTCATCTATTTCGAACAGTATATCTACATACAATTTATTACGATTTGCGCTTACTAACTCGTGTATCTAGTAAATAATGTTTTTTTTTGTTTTTGTTTTTGTTTTTGTTTTTGTTTAAAATTATGCGACTAACTGCAACCGATTTATACTAGTCGTTTATTTCAGTAAATAAAATTTATTTGTTATCTCCGATGTGCGGTAAGCAAATGTCGGCAACTGTGCATATGTCATTGTAAAATAAATGTAAAATGTCGCATGCCGTCATAATGTATGAAAAAAATTAAATTTCAGATAATAGCAATGTGGAAGTATAGGGAGATGAGAGCTTCGATTCTCTCGGTACGCGAGTTCGTTAAAGTAGTTTGTATAAAGCATACAGAGGTATTTCTTATTTATTCTAACGATTTATGTTTATACTCGTGAAATTAATTAAACAAAACAATGCAATAAATATATATATATATAAATGCTCCGTTACAGTTAGCTCTTTTCGCTCTCTAACAATACACATGAGTCTTCGGCTAAATAATACAGCGCTTGTTCAAGATTCTTCGAAAACGTTTATTATAAAGGAACTCGATGTCGACATAAATGCACGAAAAGACGTACATAAGAGGCAGCTCATTATAATTTGCAAATATTATTTTTGTATGGAAAAAAAATATAATAATAATAATAAAAGAAGAAGAATATATGCGATTAACCGGATGATGTGATGTGCCTATCTCGTCAGAAATTATTGTTCGACTATTACAATAAAATCAGCGCCCTAATGATGAAAAAGCAAAAACGTGATACTAACGAGGCACAGAAGTCGTAGATTCGCTTGTAAAAAGAAAGTACAAGTCAAAATCCCTGACCTCCCCCTACTAGTATCCAATCGATAGCTCGTTAGCGTTGTGAATTTTTCAGTTTTATTATTCCTCGAAATGTATGCCCCTTCTAGGACGTTTCTTATTATTGACTATAATTATGCCATTGGATCGTTTTTAGATTTCTTATGCAAAAGAAGCATTAGATTGATTTATGAAATGCAGTTAATTTGTCTATTTTGTGCCTGGCATTAATCATTCTGACATACGATCAGTTGATTCTTTTTATCTCTTTTATTATTTGATTTAACTATTCTATGGATTTTAATGATTAGCCGTGGGCGAACGTTCATAAAATATTTGCCTGTTATTAAAATGTAAACGTAAGTTGCTGCGTTTTACAAGCTTGAGTAAGCTTAAGCTGCTCGATCCACATTTAAGAATGCATCGACTAATTTTTAAATTGTGAAAAGTGATGAACAATCGTTTTAACACTTCTCGTCGAATGTTCCAATCAGACAAATCGTATTCATTACCGTTTATTTTATTTCATTCTTTTGTTGTATTTTTGTTTTGATTTTTTGTTTCATTTTGTTTTGTTGTGCGCCACAAATTCATTTTATTAGATAAATAATCAATTGTCGATAGTCTGACGAAATTCGATTCGCCAGATCATGGCTATCCGTAGCTGATCCGTCTGTTGTAAAAATCCAAGGCCACTCGACGTTTTAATAATTAATCCCTCGATAAGTGTTGCCACTCAATTTTGTTAATTAAAAAAAAAGAGTGTAATAATTCGCGTGCACGCGCGCATTTTCTTATTAAATCATGGGGGGAGGGCGCATGCGCGTATTGTGCGACAAGATAAGACACCAGAAAGATCTCGAGAAACAATAACATGCTCGTCGAATCGGTGAATGGGATCGTAACGCTATTATCCCACGAGTAATATCTTATTGCCTCTTGTCGTTTGATAGATGTAAGTAATGCGAGCCGACCGCTAAATAAGGCAAATTACATCCCGAGGAGGCGAGTAAGAGAAAGCGGTGCAGGGAGGGGAGATTATTTCTTAATGCTATCTCGTGTCTATATTGATAATAAGAATGATATATCATTCTGGACAAGTATACGATTCGTTTTGGAGGAGAGCAGAAAGTATACGAGTGCAGGTGTGCAAGAGACTTGCTCGCAGTCTATCCCCATATTTCTAAGTACATGAGTTGCAATTCTTAAAAATTATTCGCCTCCGTACCGATAGATAAAAAAGCACAATGTAATATCGTCAGGCGCGGCAAATTATTGTGCGTTCGATGATATTTAACAAGGTAAGCGTTGCAACTCAGATGTTAAACATGAATTATTGCAACATTATAGTAAGCAAAGCCAACTTTATCTTACGAAAGTTAAATTTACCGCCTTAACCTTTATAAATTAATAACTTGCTTAAATTATACATCCGTATAAATTAAGTCCAGTGGAGACCTTCGCTCTTGCAACTAAGAAATAAAAATTCCAATTGATAGTTATTGGGAGCTGTTGTTAATCATTTCAGCGAATATTAAATATTTGGACAAAATCTATTTTCAATAAATATATATATATATATATATATATATATATATATATATATATATATAAAACGTATAAAACACTTATTCTTTCATCACTTTTGTAAAAACACTATCATTTAATGAAATCTATCGTGCTGTCAACGACATTGATTAGTTATGTTTTTGTGTTTAGCACGTTTGTTATGAAACTCGGTCGAAATTTTTGAGAATTTCGACTCCTTGCCTCTCGTCAATAAACAAATCTCAGTGTAACCGTGGAAAAATTAATGGGACAATTTTCGGCAGTGACGCAACGCTCAACGTCGCGTTGCCATATATAATTATCGCTGATCGGTAATAAATGTCAACTTACGAGCATCGCAAATTTACTATGTGCAAGGTCACCGATACGATTGATTTCCCCGGCAATTTTGTCCGTGAAGCCTCTTTTTTCACTGCGACTTTATAATTATTAAACCGTCCTGGTACCTCGCGAATGCCTCCTGGATATATTTATCGTGGTAAATCAACATATATTAATAAGACGGCATGAAAGATTTATCGACATAAATTACCATTCATTACGCGGTAACCATTTTTCATTTTGCATTTTCTTATTTTCAGCAGGTCGATCGCGCTTAAGCCAACACGAGGCTAATGCAACTAACTGTAAAATCCGTCGATTAATTATTCCTTTTTTCAATGCCTTTTTATATCAAGGGTCGGCGCAATCGACTTCGTGTGCGTGTTCGTTCGCCAGTTACGTTCATCATCGACGATCGTTTACTGCATTTATCATTTAGTCCTCATTATTGCCAACTGAATTTCAAATCGATAAGAACGTGAGCCACCGGACAAGCCGACAATCCGATAAGCCGAATCAAAGGATAGAACGTTAATTTCAATCGCGTACACGTCATAAGAATCAACTAGCTTTCGTCTACCTTTTTTTCGTTTACCTAAATTCCGATGATTTTCAGAGCCGCCATTACGATCCAAATTCCGATGGACTATTATCAATAATCCTTAACTAATCCCTGCAAAATCTTTGCATGCAAGCTGAAATGTTACTCTTTATCGATGAACACTACTCGCAAATTGTATCACGGTCGTAAGGTAAAGAGAAGAAATAATATTTTTGTTTTTGCATTTCTGTTTTGTTTCATTATTTTGTTGACGAAATGAATGAAAAAAAAAAAATAAATAAATAAAATCGCGAGTTTTTCCTTCTTCTTCTTATATTAAACAACTGAACTATAATGAAGGGTAAATACATTGGTCGAAGAGTATACGTATATGTCTACTTTACGACGATTTAAAAATTACAAGTTCTATCAGCTTTTGCTTTAATTCTGTCTTCTGTAATCGATTAGATTGTTCGAATCAACATTCCTTTTGTGGTCAAAATTATAATGTCAGCTTTATAAAGAACTTTTGTGGTCAAAATTATAATGTCAGCTTTATAAAAAATTTTTTTTTTTTTTTTTTTTTTTTTTTTTTTTAACATAGATCGTAAAATCCATTACCGTGGTTTGTTAAACTTTAAATACGTCAAAAGTGAAGCTCGGTTAAATCTTTCTTAATGGTATAACCGCGTACTAATAGAATTTTACATTAGATAAAATGCATTATAATGTTTGGTTTAATAAAGTATTGTTTTAGCCAATGTATCGGCGAAAGGCAAAATAAGGAAGTGCCGGAAGTATTGATTTAAGGAATTGTCGTGAATAGTCTCGCGGCACTTTACCATCAAACATTATTATAATTAATAATATTGTGAAAGCTTACTTTCTAGAGTGCGGGATCTCAGGGGTTTAAGATTGTCCACTGATCGCGTGTACGCAATCACGAATACAAAATAATACGAAAAGAATACATTATTATTACAATATAACGATGTGTCAATGCAATTCAGCCAATCGAGCTCGTATTTATATTATAAAATTATATATGAACGGCGTACAGTGATTTACATTTCACACAATAAATGTAACAATGTATTTAAACGTATTGAGGACCGTTGAGAAAATTAACAATAATTGTTATAACATTATTAATAGTGGTACTTAATGAATCCTTAACAGTATTATTTAGTTATTCCAAAGTTATGTTACGTGACTTGTAAAAGCATTAATAATGAGTTGGAAAACTACGAGGAATCCCAAGCAGTGATGCAAAGTGAATCATCGAACTTTGCAGCGATTTTTATAAATATAGAACCGGCTGTGCGTTGCTAAGAACATTTTGCGAGATAAAATTAGCCGCGCGTTCGGAATGAAAACAAGCCTATTTGCTTGCCGTAATTTTTACCTACGCAATGATTAATTCGATTACTTAACTGTATTGTATTGTACCAATAATAAGTAACAAGGTATGTAATCACTTTTACATCTACATTTACGATTACATGTATAAAGAACATCATTTAAAAGTTACACGACTTTTAGAATGTTAAGTATGTTTTCGAGATGTTTAGTTATGCTGTTCGTTGTAAATTAAATCGCCGATTCCGAGCTTTCTTACTACTTTTAGCAAATCCGATGTTCTTTACGTTAAGCGAAAAAGGTAATTAAAAATTGCAAAATACGTTTCGCAATTCGCATCGCTCGCTCTCTTGTATAGCTTGGGTTGGCATGAAAGTTAAATCAATGATGCCAAATTAGTCAATTAAGCCGGAATATGTTTTAACAATAATTGCCGTTAATATTGTAACTTTGGCGACTAAAAAATTATTTTATAATTTCAGAATTTCTAGTAAATTTGGAAATCAATAAGAGCTTTATTTCGTAGCAATATGCGCTCATAAATTAGTAGTTGTAAATCTGTTGTCAGTCGTGAATATTCAAACTTTGTAAATTATTTACGCAGTTTTTGCCAAAGTTCAAAAAACTCGCGCGTCGATCGTAAAATAATTCATCAAACCAGACGAAAGCTTTTATAATAAAATACAAAGTTATTAAATATAATATACTTGGTATGCTATAAATTTTGTGTTATATTAGTATTTAATTATAATAACGAACGAGGCACAACATATCGGTAAGCGAATTAATTCTGTCTGGGTTGTGAAAACCGACACATAATCGTTATCAAATCAAATCCACTACCACGTATTCACAACTACTACGGTATCATGATTATTTACTTGCACAACAAAAGCGCTGCTCGTATTGGAAAGTGGAATTTGATTCGTTCGTATGAAAATTCGCGAAAATCCACCAAAAACAACGCCCACAATCAATTCTTATTCGGCATTAATATATCGCCTCTAAATAGTTTTAATGGCTGGCCCCCTTTGCTAAATGTAAAAATGTAAAAATTGAGCTACGATCACTATGCTTTAAAAATGCCGAAATAAAAATTTTTTTTTAAATAATAAGCTTGGCTCGATATCGAGTTAACGAGCGCAGAAAAAAATCCGGCGCAAGTCGTCTATTTGAGGGTCATTCCCTCGGGCTGGGGGCGAGGGAGAAAATAGGGGCGCGCCAATGGAATGCGAGAAAGTCGGCGAAGAGACTCGGGGACGACGCAACGCGTCCGAGATAGAAAATCGGCGCACGCTCGGGATGCAATCCGCTCGTCCGTGTGCATTTAGCCTTCAAACGGGCTGAAAATAAACGCGGCGAGTCACACTCGGCACGCTTCTCCCCGCCGCTTCTCCACACCCTCCCCCAACCCACCGCGTCGATCACCCATCTCTCTCTCTCTCTCTCTCTCTCTCTCTCTCTCTCTCTCTCACTCTATCACTCTCTCAGTCTCAATCTCAATCTCCTTCGACACTCCCTCCTACGTTCCACTCTATCGTTTCAATCACACTGCTCTTTTCCCGCTGCGCTTTACTCGCTTCTTTCTTTCTACTCGTAATTGAACGCAACGAGTAAGTTCACAATTTCGAAACCTAGAAATCGCGGCGGCGGAGGCGGCGGCCTCGGTAGGGGCGATGTGTGAAAAAACGATCGAACAAAGACCACGCGGTGCATTGAAATAATGTTGCTCAACGATGTCTGTTCGATTAACAAAATATCTGAGTGCTATATTACTTTCGCCGTGCTTATGTGATCGGATGATTTAATGTCTGTTTATAGAAATTCGGGACTAAACAATCTGTATATAAACAATATGTAGTCTGCTGCTTTTTCATTTTTTTTTTTATGCGAGTTTGGCATGCATTTTAGCAGCTATTTAGTTATGAATTATAATCTGAATTATATTTTTCTGAATAATTCCGACAGGTCGGTTGATGAAAAAACAAAATACTTTTATACTTTTCATGCTGCATTTTTATCTCGAGTATCATGACATGTGTCCAACCACGCTAAATTAACAGTTATCTCAGATTTTATTTTCAATTTTCATTTTGCATCTCATTCCAATGATTAAGTCTGTAGAAAATTTAATTCTACATCGTTAACGTCGTCACTCCACTTTTTTATTATTACTATTACTATTATCGTTATTGTTGTTCATTTTTATTATTTATCTTTTATGAAGATATTCAAGCAATCTGGTAAGAATATTGACGTTTAGCGATGCATTATTTAATGATGCAAACTGTCATTAATGCAGTCGTATCGTTATTTTCATTCTAATTATTTGTGCGTGTAATAAAGTGAGCATAAAGTGATAGAAAGCCGATTTTATAAATTCTTTTCAATGAAATGCGTAGAAAATTATTACTTTTATCACTGCGACTGTTCAGTCGTATGGCTGTGAACTGATTCTCTCGTTAAAATGTTTTCTCTTTGTTCTTCCACTTTTTTTCCCTTTCCCTTTTATTTTTTATTTTTTATTTTTCTTTACAACGACCCCAGGTTCACTGATCTTTCTATTTACATAGAATTCGAAGTAATCATTAATAATATGTTCAGTGGGGGCGTTGAAATTCACGGATAGGAGGATACTTGTAATTTCGAGCATTTGAACATAAGAATGAAGAACCCAGCGAGAGGCATTAAATCAGTAAATTCGAATTTTAAAAGACGTATCGCTTAACACATATAAAATCTTTGAAACGAAGCATTGATGGTATTCATGTACTCGAAGCACAATTTTATGCATTAATGTTATGATTAATTTTGCGATCAAACAAAAGTAAAATACCTAATAATGGATATTTCAAATAAAAGAAAAATCGTTTCATCTTAATTTATTAGGATTAGAAAAGTTTCTTCGCTACTTTCTCGATTCCGGACTTGTGCTTTTATCATTAGCCAAATAAAGATGGTCGTATATTCATTGCCACACTATTTCACAAGTTTATGTCCCATCGGCAAGCGGAAGCGTGGTTACATCGAGATCGTAAAAGTTGTAACTTCGAGCAACTGATGGATATATATTTATATAGTTAGTGATCAGGGTGGGTCCTACGGTGTCCTGAAACTGTGAGGAAAGGGAAAATAGTACATCGACAAATCACTTAATTCCTCCACCCTTATTATCGTTCTAAATAGCTCACGATTAACGAGAATTAATTATCGAGCTCGCAATATCACAACGGTGCTCATGCAAGTTTACTACTACTACTACTACTCCTCTCTCTCTCTCTCTCTCTCTCTCTCTCTCTCTCTCTATCCTATCTCTATCCTATCTCTATCCTATCTCTCTCATGCTTTTCTCTCCGAGTTACTTCCTTTCAATTTATCTCGTGCATTCTCTTTCATTTTCTGCATTACTGGAAACGCTTTAATGCGATAATTCAGCTCTGGCGACTAAAATAGCACACGTTGTTACGTTATGAGTCGAGCCCGTGATGAATTTATGTTTCTATTTTGATGAACAGAGAACAAAACCATTAGATTTTATTTTTAATGGATCGATGTTTATATAAAGGATTCTATATAATAGAGTAGTGTGAGGTGCGAGCGTCGATATTAAGTAAAATACTAGAGCTTGAAAGTTCGAGCAAGCTTTACGAACTGTCTAGCGACTTCAACGCGAAGCTCTCGTTTTTAACATTGTCGAGGAAGATTCTCGTTGAGTAAACTTTGCTACAATTTTCACTTCATTTCTCACCCAATGTTTTTCCGAGATTTGCCCTTAAAATTCATGTAACGTTTTCGAGCAGAAAAGGAAGAAAAATCTCACAAAGTTTTCATTCAATTACCGAGTCCAGCTTTACCAACAGCAGACCGACGTTCGACGTGCAGCTACTTTAAGGTTGACTCCTCCCCCCCCCTCCCCATCTCCCTCTCCCCTCCTACTCCTCCTCCCTCGCCCATCCCATTAAAAGCACTCCATCCTAAGATCGAAGTATGCATAAGAGCTCGATCATTCGAATGATGAGCGCGAATGTCTCAATATTACGTTAGAATTAAGCCTATGTATATGGAGACGAGAAAAGGCAAACTCTAATCACACCCACAATCGTTCATTCACAAGTATTTGCAAATTTACCACTCACAGATACTTTCATAATACGTGAGCAACGACTCCATCCAGCGATAAGGAACAATAGCATTTCATGACGAGTCGTCACGGTCCATTCGTCATTTTAATTTCCTGCAACCCCCCGGCGACTACCGCCGTCGTCGCCGACTACTACTACTACTACCACTACCACTACCACTACCACAACCACTACCATTACCACTACCACTACAACTACTACAACCACTACCACTGCCACTACCACTACCACTGCTATAAGTCTCGATGAAATGTTTTCAAGGCAGATTTTCAACCAAAATGTGGCAAATCTTTTTAATCAAGGATTAGCGTCTCATCCGCACATGCACTGCTATCGCTCGAGATAATTGATTGATTGCGGGACACTGTACACGTGTCCAGCGTTATCTTCCTCGAGAGTCGCGCCGGAAACGAGCTCTGCCGAGTCGTGTTTCCCTGAAAAACCGCGAGAACCCGGTTGGTTTCCCATTTCTATGGCGCCTCGACACAGCTTATGTATCATCGCACTGCAAATTGTTCTGTTCTCGAGCGTGTCGTACTTATGTATTCGTTTTTTTTTCTTAAGTTTTTTTTTGTTTTTGTTTTTTTTTGTTTTTTTTTTTTGTTTTTTTGTGTAACGTCTTGTTTGTATTGTCGATTAGCTGTAGTTTACTAGGACGGAAAGTACGTTAATGCTCGCCGAGCTACAATACGCGGCACTTGTATAACGACGAGCGCAACTGCCAACTCCAGTCGAGACAATTATGGGTTCTACGTAATCGCTTTAGTATTGCCACGATTCCGTAATTACGGCCGAGCGAAGATTCGCAGCCGGTGAAAATGTAATTACAATTTCCTAGCTACGAGATTGAAGAAGCTTTACGGGAATCTGCCTAATGTTAATCTTGTGTACTTATTCGCTCAAAAAGAATGCGAAAAGTCATGCCATATAAAACTAGATATTCTTAGCAGGATATTATGCTTTATGTTGACATTATGTTTCTTAGAATTGGCACTTGCCGTACTGCCTGGTCATGGCTCTTTATTTATTAGCTAGCACGTGTGTAAGTAAGGAGGATATACCGTTAAGACTCCAACACCTATGCGAATATAATTGCCAACTAAAGAGTCAGCGCATATCATTAGGCCGAGACATGTCTCGGCTCCTTCGGACACGGCATATGAAAATAATGATGGTCTTTTACGAATGGCCTGGCGTTAATGGGAGCATCCGAAGCCGTGGGATTACGATACACTGGGTCCGACATTCCGGCCCGAGGACCCGCAGCTAAAGTCCAAAATTAACGACAGTCTCTTATGTTTTTTCAGCGTGGATCGGGACCGGCTTCGCGAGCGGGAACGACAGGCCCGGGTGGCTATGTCGGTCCAGGCGGAGCAGGCGGCTGGACGGGGCGCCTCCGACACCCGTCACGGGCACCACCACCACGGCCATCACAATCACGGCCAATCCCGCCACGGCCGCTCTCGCCCTTGCTCCAGTCAGGGTAAGTCTTTAGCCAATTGTATTGTTGAAGATAGAGGCATGGAACATGGGGCGAACGCCGATCGTGTCACGAGGATTCACGGACGCGTGTGATCACAGGGGGATCGCCGTATCGTTTATCCTTATCTGGGAATGCCAAAATCGCTTGTTTGACATTGGAAAAGGTCGATCTACGGGAGAGCGCTAATGGGCAATCGCTAATAAGCGATAAACCGGGGGAATAAGACGAGCGGCGCGCCGCTGATTTAGCACGGATTAATGATGATAACGCGAAAATAATGAATAAGCGTTTAATGCGCACGGACGTGGTCAAAGAGATTTATCACGACTGTCGTATTATCGCTTATTAAACTAAAAGTGAATGAAATCTTTTTAAATTGAAATGCGAAGTCAACTTACAAGGCACTTCTTTTCCTTTGTTGGAGTAAAATTCATGCTAAAAGCGCATCGTCTCCCCGTCTACTTTGTGTTAAGCGAGTGCTTTGAATGAAAATGTTTCTCTGCTCCAATAAAAGTGCTTTATTTATTATAACTGGACGTTCTGTTGCGGAGGTCAAAACTTTTCATTCCACGCGAATTGTGTAGTTTTTAATTATTATGCGCTCATGTAAAATACACAAAGATCATTGTTCTCTATACATTTCTCGTGGTACTATTTTATTCATAAACACAATTACGAAGCAAATTAACATGTTTATATATGTTTAGCGATATATTCTCATCGCAAAGTGACATTCGTATCTTTGCCCTGTCGATTTAGCAGAATTCGAAAATTTTCTCAACATTTCGAATTATCGCCATTGTATTGGCATGCGCACTCGCGCACGTGCCGCCAACACGCCGATCATTCATTAATTAACATTGAACTGTTAAATTAAATAAATTTGTGGATTTACCGTGCACGATATTTGTAGAAGGTCATTATTATTCCAAAACCGTTGGCTCACTAATTGATTTGCGAGTACTTTCGTATCCATCCTCGTGTAAAGCATAACGGGAACTTAGCTCAAGGGCTTGTGTAAAAATACAAATTTTGCTTAGTATTGGGAATATAAGTTTAT
This sequence comes from Ceratosolen solmsi marchali, assembly GCF_000503995.2. Lineage (NCBI taxonomy): Eukaryota > Metazoa > Arthropoda > Insecta > Hymenoptera > Agaonidae > Ceratosolen > Ceratosolen solmsi. The sequence continues at coordinate 3,819,009 of NW_011948436.1, read as the reverse complement.
GATAAACTAGCTGCGAGGAGCACGAGATAGCAAGATCGATAGCAGCGTTAGTAGTATCTTCGCCCAAGCCGTACGACTTACAATATCACGAATAACGCGCAATAGTAAAAATACGTACAAATAACTCGGCGGAAGCGAAAGAGCATCGAAGGGAAAAAAATCAGCGCCGCCGTGGTTAATCTCGCGGATTGTCCGATAAATTCACGAAGAGCTCCTGGCTTTAACAATCCGCCGAGGAGAAATCTAATACGGCATTCTCCCCATTTCCCTCCTCTCATCATCCCCCCCCCCCCCCCTTTCGCCCACT
>NW_011948436.1:3787798-3818610 GCF_000503995.2 Ceratosolen solmsi marchali | reverse complement strand
CCTCGTCCTCGTCCTCGTCCTCCTCCCCTTCTAACGTCAGTACATTGCCGTAATACGCGCGTGCGCCGTGAGAACTGACGGCGGTGGTGGCGGCGTCGACAGCAGCAGCAGCAGCAGCAGCAGCTGCGACAGCCCATTATAATAACAAAATAAAGCGGGTAATTTCATAAATCCGTGAGCCACGGGCACTTTATTATTAGTATGTTCGCCCACTTATCGGACATGAATCCCCACGACACGGGCCATCGCGTAAGTGCAAACCTAATTTCCAAACTACGCTCATATACACTTACAATAACCTGCTTAGGGATTGTCAATATGCCGATAAATACTAAATACGTACATTGCAAGCCATTTTCATGGGGATGCATGAGCCGCTTTATGAAAACGGTGAATTTTAAATACTTTGTTAATCACGAGTACTGCTCGAATTATTGATTATTCCAGGCCTACTTCAATACATCAACTAAAATACCGTTGGTTCTATTTGCTAATGTACGACGAAATAGATGTAGAGCGGGACGATATCCTTTCTCTAAATGTAATTCTTTAACAAAAACAAAAAAAAAAAACAAAAAAAAAACAAAAAAAAAAAACAAAAAAAAAAATGAATATACATCAGGAGAAATTGACGTCTTAATAATTTACATATACAGCGACATTACCGTGGCGATCGTAATTACGTTGGATGAAATAAAAGTACCAAAACTATCTCCTTTGCCGTTCTTCGGAAGAATAAAAAACCTTTTCTGCGGAATTACTCGTCGTGTCTTGTCGTGAAATGGAGATTTTTAAAAAATCATAATTTCCAGAAAGTCGCTCACAATATTTTTGCTGTCGCACTGACAAAAATGTCGACGTTTGTTTCTGTCTCGCGCTTCCTCGCAGCTCTCTTCATCTATCACTTGTTATGTTAAAGCCCTCTAAATATTCCGCTCTTTTGTGCCCTTCATCATCCATCCCAGCATCCTCGATATTTTTACCGCTCTCCTTCCGCCTACTCCCCCAGTCATCCGCTACCTCCCTTCGCCGACCCTCCGCCCCCCCCCTCTCCCCCTCCCCGTCACCTTGCCCGGCGCCACCCGACAGCCTTTCTTCCTTTTGATTGCGGCCGCTTCCATATCCCTCGAGTTCATCTCGAGGCTCCTCGAGCCACAACTACCCACCTCGATTTTTCGCGAATACTCTTCCATTTTACATACACACGCCTCTCCTCGCCCCCGCCTCTCACCTACCCGGCTCCTTACCCATTCGTACCGGCGTACTTTGCCTACGAGCTTTTCATCTTCACGATGCTTTGATGATATGGAATATACACTTTTGCGGTGAGTTATCGAAAACAGAGGCAGAAGAAAGTTTCGCGGCGCTTCTCTTGTTTATTCCTTCTTTCTCAAACCGAACGACGAGCGATTTCTTTTTTCTGGCTTTGGGCTTAACTTGTGGCACCATAAGGCCACGTAATGCCTGATTCGACTATACCAGTATTTCTCAGTGCATTATCAAATTAAAAAAATATTCCCATTGTTTATAACGCAAAGCTAAGGTTTATTGCGTTGGCAACAAATGCACGCAACATTCAACAACACGAAGCGCGAAGCCGCAAACTCTCAATATTCTCTATCGACTTTGCCTCTCTTAATCTTCAATTTAGCAGGAGCGTTTCAATTTCACACGAAATTTGATTCAAATAATATAAATGAGCGTTCAGAAGCTTAATAAGTCTTTACAGCGTTCCGCAATTATAAAATAGAATTTATTTTTCAACTTTTAATTGTCTGTTACGTAAAAGTACTAAAATATTGTATTGTTAGAAAGCGATCTGGTGAAATTGCTAAGAAACTTTCGCTAATTCATTGCTTCTAACATTAATTGATTGCATTAAAGGTTCTTTTCTCTATTGGGAGTTTATAAATTGGCATGACGCTTCGATATAGCCAATTAAATTAGCGGCGATTAATCAACATGAAAAGTAACTAAACCGTTGCTATATGTTAACCTTTAATATGTTTTACCTTTGTGCGTGAGTTTGTGTGCGTATACACGTGCCTTTATTTTTTAATATTTGTTTTTTCATTTTTAATCGAATAGTTGGAAACAGTTATTCAGTTATTTCTGTCAAATTTACTTAACGAGTTAATTTAAAATTTATTTCTGGCAGTAAGCAGTTATATCAATAATCTGTACGAGCTATTGAATATTGTTAAAGTATATATTTTTATAAATTTTGCAATTCTTCTTATGTCGACTGTATACTGCCAGCTGAAATTACGTTATTATTAGAAATCTCTTGATTTTCAAATTTGCTGTTATACTAACAGTACAATATTGTTTAACCGTACGATCGTTGATGTTTTTACAATATTAACGAACGTGCCGTAAATTTACCGTATCTTATCCTTATTACAAATGATACATCTTATGTAAAAAAAAACAAAAAAAAACCTGTCTTAGATCAACAAAATCAATGCAATTCATTTGATAAAATAAATGTTGAAGTTAGCATGGAATTTAAAAAATCGTTCAGTTTCAGATAATTTTGTAAAAAAAAAAAAGCGTAAAGTTAGCGTCATTTATAATTTATTAAATTAATCAATGAGGAAAAACAACTTGAAAGAGCCAACATTGAGGAAAATTGAGGAAACGAGGTAAATTTTACATTGTTTGTAAAACTCAAAGAGAAAGCCTAAAGAAACTGGACGTAGACGTGTATCTATTAGAGTTGTAACAATGTAAGTAAGGAAACAAATAGTTTATCGACGATATATTATACTTACGCGCGTAATCTATGAGGCAAAATTTATCAAAACTCTCTTCTAATAATCGTCTCTAATGAAAGTATTACACACAATTTCTTGAATTCATTTAATACTAATATCTTTGTTTGCTTGATAACATGTAGTATAATAATCATAATTCAGATAGTTTATATTAATATGTTTAATATATTATCGGAAGAAAATGGTTATGAGAATGAAAGAGAGAGAGAGACCGAGAGTCATATGAAACACGTAGCATATAACTTTACAGGATAGTCTATTGATCAATGTGCACTCTAATGTTTCCTAAGAATAAAGCAAACGTTTATTATTAAACGTGACGTAAATATCGATTAAAAATTGGCGGACTGTGCAATGTTAAGCTGGATCATGATTACTTCATATATATATATATATATATATATATATCGAACCAAAACAAATATAATCATAAAGAATTTTTCCATCAATATTTGATGCGTTCGGTATTGCGCTGAATCGATTCAAATGATCTATTGCCTTAAAATTAATATATAACACTATAACTTTTTATCCGGCGCTTATAAAAAATGTAAGGAGAAAATAAATTTTTTATAATTCTTTTTTGTTTTGTTTTTTTACTACCTACATCGATAGGCGATTGATGCTGAAATATACAGCTCCAAGTAAAAATAATAATATTAGCAAATAGAGAGGGAGCATTAACGAATTAATTATTTTTATTGCGTTTATCAAAAGTGTAGAAATGACTAATCGATTGGAAGTTTCACTTTTTCCGAGTAAGCTACACGGCCGCTCGAGCGAACAGGAGACACGAAAGTGCCCATAAGTTTCTCGAGACTATTAAGAAAACGAGACAGCGGCATAAACTCTGGTTTCACATGTGCATTCTTAATAGGTGAGGGGTCCTCTTTGCTAATTCACTCGGAAATACGTCGATATGTGTGGGCGGTGACCAACCCCAACCACTTGATTATTCCGGAAGCGAGCGAACTAGATCACGAAAGACAATTGTTTATCATCCCGCGTTTTCACCGAAATGACTTACAATCCGGGAATAAGTAAACGCAAGAGCGTCAATTTGTAGGTCGTTGGTTGGCGTTATAACGGCGATGCCGAGCTTACGTAACCGGCCGCGTGCGCATGCGACATAAGTTCGTGTACTCACGTAGAGAAGAGTCCGTACGTCGTCGTTGTGTGTGACGCATTGTAATAAAAGCTCGACTCGAGCTTGCGGACGTTCCAGGCTCTCCTTCTTCTCGGCGGGGCTGAATTTTTCATTTATTCGCTGCTGTGGCTCGTTTGCCGCGTGCCCAGCTGCAGACAAAAGCTACGGGGCTTTGTGAAAAAGTGATGGACTCCGTGGAGCTTGATAAAGCCCGTCTGGCCGCCCGTTCACCGAGATAAGTGACTTATAATTAGTTTCGTGCATCGCTGGATAACGCATTCGATTTGTACAGGTTTTCCTCTTTTTTTTTTCTTTTTTTTGTTTTTTTGTTTTGTTTTTGTTTTTGTTTTTGTATCTTTTGTTCGATGCTTGAATTCGGTTATTTTCCTTTTACAAAAAGGTATTTGCGCGCTGAGGAAAATAAGCTGGCCGGAAAGCAGTTTATCGTGACACGTTAAGTTGACGTTATCGGGATTATAATGCATCTAACGCGAATGGAAACAATATTGTGTAGCTTCGTATGTGACCACCACTACCTTCATACGTACGTATTTTTACTGTCGCAACTGAATTTTTTTTATTTTATTTTTGTTTTGTTTTGTTTTGTTTTTTACGTATTACGTATTACGTACTACGAACTCGTCATTATTGCAGACTTTGTTATTATTACGGGATTTGCAAGTGATAGTCGGAAATATTAATCTATATCTTTATCGGTGTTCTTTCATTCATATTTTTATTATAATCTTTTTTTATTTAATCAATTTTTTTTTTCAGCTTTTTCTTCATCAAAGTTTACTATTACCCAACGTTATTATTACCTACAATCATATCAATATTGTGTGCGTATAATCTATGAGCGATAAGTAGGTAAAATGTAAAGGTCATTTTTCTGGTTAGTAATTTAAAAATTATAAGTCTCGTGACACAATAAGTAAACAAGAATATACAGATTCGAACATTACTTCACGATATCTGCTGCTCTTATTCTTCAAAAATATGAATTTTTGTTATTTTTCACAATTTTCGTACATACTCTAAACTGCCATAAATTAAGTCTCGAAGTTTGTCGGTTTGTTTGTTCCTCTTGTTTAACTGAACAATCGGAGAAAAAAAATTTCTCATCTCACTGTCATCTCTCTCTCTTGTTTGAACTTTTAATTTTCTACACATTTAATATGTCTCATTCTTCTATATAACATCGTTGACGCGCTCAATTAAATTTTGATTGCTTTTTACGGCTATGTCTCCTTATCCAATTAATTATTCATCAAGTTGAACCTTGCCGGTTTTCTCTACTGTGATCAGCTATTGCTAGCAAACGTATGTATTTGTATCGTCTTTTGCATCGTCTTTTCACTCAGGAATAAAATTAACAAAGCATATAAAACATAAATTAACACGTTAAAATAAGCTATGAAATTTGTGTTAAGATTCTTTTTTTTCATCTTTTTTTTTCCCTATTAATAACGATAAGATATTAATTTAATAAAGTTTAAAGGCATTTCATTACATCACCTCTACAAATAATTATATAATTAACATTTAGCTTTTACTGGCATTTAACTGAGTCGTGAAAAGAATATAAAGAATATATCTCCGTTAATAAATATTGCTATAATATTACGAGCCTCGGACTTTCTCCTGTTTGTTAATTCATTATTTTGTAACTTTCGTACGATAATGTAGACTCGTTGCCCGTGAGTCAATTTTCAATGAAAAAATAATACAGGCAAACAAACAAACAAACAAACAAATAAACAAACAAACAAACAAACAAACAAACAAACAAATAAACAAATAAACAAATAAACAAATAAAGAAAAAAAAACAATTGAATTTTGTGAAACGTTTTTCTTCGATTATTAATTAACCGATATTATTACCATAATAGAACGTATCATCGGCACAGTCGTTACTTAGTGTGGGTTCGTTTTTATTTTTTTTATTTTTTGCTTTTGTACCCTAACTCCATTTATATGCCTATTATATGACAATACCATATAGAAAGCAAAAGCAAATAATTAAAGAAATTCACATATATCGCAGGTAATTAATTATCAGCTTAAATATAGCATATTATGCCTTATGGAGCGTAATGCACGCAGCGTTGGAGATAATTGACAGTAATAATGTGGCTACATTTTTCTGAACCCCCATTACAGAATTCACATGGCCGAGCAGTACATCTTGATTAAAAATTAAAAATCGAGGGAGACTCCAGTTAATACAAATTAACTGGGGGGACCCTAAATAATCACACGTAAAAGCGTAACTCGATGGTTATCCGGGAATACGTGTCAATATCCGTAATCGGCAATGTCAAGTATCGCAAATACACTCGGTGTATTCCCATAGTTCGCACGATGCTTGCATGGAGTTGGTTACCGCGGGTTAACCAATGCGTGCGAAAGCCTCGACGATCAATTAAAGCGCAGGCACTGGTATCGCGCAGGGGTGCGCAACTCACTAACTCGTTCGTTAAGTTTACGCTCTCGACGATCACCTCGGGCGGAGAGGACCTTGACGGGGAGCCGTTCGATCGGCTCAAGTGCAGAATAGCGAAGGGCAGACACCGTAGCGCATTCTGAAGACAAAAGGAGCGACGACTAGGCGCTGTACGGGGCAAGCAATGATGGAGAATAACGAAGCTGCAAGACAGAAGCGCGTAAAATTGAAATGGCGATATAAGCGAGCGAATTGTTAGCTTGGCTCTTGTATCGCGAGAAGTGCTGACGACGGACAAGAGGCAGACACAACGACGAATATTAACGGCTGATTATCGTGTTTATCCTTATGGGGATTGCATCCCCGCGTGAATTTCAATTCACGACGACAACGAGATTCGTAATGTCGCGCAACGATGTTGCAATTTATTGGACAGTTTTGCCGTTTTGCCTCACACACAATTTCACGATTTTTCCTCTCGGCTCTTACGCCATAACGCGGACGACGATTTCATAAAGAATCTCATCTCTTACTCGCCACTTACTTTCATCTCCCATCGAATAACATTATCTTCGTTAAAGAATTTAGAAAGTAAATATATTCGATAAATCTCAAGTGGAGAGTGTACAAACACCTTCCAATGTGAAAAAAGGAAGAAAAAAATGAAGCGAATTAGAAAACCGAGCAGTCGGCTACTGAACAATTCGTCCAGCTTGTTGAAAAATAACATTCTTTAGAGTCTTGTTTGGATCGTCCATTAAATAGGCAACGGGCGACCGTCAAATCCCACAATATCGGAAAAGCTCTGGTCAATAATGGTCAATAATAACAGCATCGGAGTCTTGAAAATTGCCTTACGAGTCCAGAGGTGCTTGCTTGAGTGTACGATATTAATGGAGAGACTAAGGCAAAGGTACTTTGCTACTTTGGTGCCTCAGGCAGTGGTTCTCTCGCGTAAGCCTCCTTTGAGTTGGAATGGAATACACACGTGCCTCGAGTACTGCCAAGAAGGAGAGGAAATATCCCGGAGTTGGACTGTTTCGTGAAAGTGGCAGATAGGCGCGCGCGCGCGTGTGTTGGTGTGTGTGTGTGGCTTTAGGCATGCACCAACTGCAATGAGTCTGACCCCGTTTCTTACGTACACGTCGACACATATCTTCGTCATCGTCTTGTTGTCGTCGTCGTAGTCGTCTTGGTCGTCGTCGTCGTCGTCGTCGTCTTGGTCGTCGTCGTCGTCTTCGTCCTATTCGTCGTTGCTTCCCTACTCCCGGCTATTCGACTAGACAGCGTAGTAATCTAACGAGCCTCGACATGCTTTTCATCACGCAAACCTATAGAGAGGATCTCTTCAGTGGGAGCATATGGTGAAAAGACCAATGGCGCCGTTTGTCTTTAACCGGGAGAGATTCCCTGGTAATGTCCGATGTTGCCGCCCTTCTTTTACACTACTTTCGTGGCCGGTGCGAGGTGTTTGGATGATCGCTCTTAGCTTATGCAAATTATTATGTCTCGTGAGGTGCGTTTGCGGTTGTTGAAAGATCTGTAATGTTGCAAAATTAGTAAAATGTCGAGGAGTTTGGAGGAAAGTTTGCTGGACAAGGATGTTTATTATCCGAGCTTGTTGTACTTTTTCAATCGTTTAACGATCATTTTTATAAAACTCACTAGGCTCAATTTTCAAATTTTGAACTCCCATAGTGTAATATATAAAACTTGAAGTAGTAGATAGTGTTTAACATAATGTTTTACGGCACTTTCTTAAACTTACTTAAAAAAAAAAAATCTAAACCGAAGCTTAATGTGTTTTGTCTACATTTTTTTTGTCTAAACTTTTTTTTTCCTTATTCTTTTTAATATCCTCGAATTCTTTATTCAAAATACTTTCTACTTTCATTATTTACCACAGACTGACGGGTAAAAAATTCATTAACATTTCATAGATTTTACAGATTTTTCATAGTAATAAATTGTAAAATTACTTTCCGTTATTTACTAGACATGCGAGCGAAGGAGCGAGCGCATACATACGTAAACACATACATACTCGCGTGTACACATTACTTAAACTACCGCAATTGCTTATACAAATAAGCGTTTGATGGTATTGTGATTAATCAATCACATCAAATGTGAGATGGATAGAAATTAAATAGTCCAAGAAGATTTAAAAGTTATCTCTACACATGTACGTTTACCACGCCATGTATATAAATATATGTCATAATAATAACAATCCAATGAAACTTTTTTCTCTCTCGATATTAGGCTTGAGATTTTCATAACTAAGTTTAATACATTAATAACATATTAATAACATATTAATAATTGAAAAATTTCAATCATTGGATAACATTGAAGCGTTTTGTTTGACTTTCTCAAAATGTTCAACGAAACATGAGTGTAACAAGTTAGTAACCCGAATAATGCCGAGGTTCATCATTTCAAAGACCCAAAGAAAATCCTAGTTTCTATCTACTATCAATAAGAGATAATCACTGATAAGTATTATACGCTAGTGGTTGTGCGCGCGCGCGCGCGTGTATACTTTCGAGGCTTCCTAAATCGCCCGCTTCATTAGTATACGATACAACTTGGAGCCCGAGTCTCTTGGTTTCGCATTTATTTTTTCATCTCCGGAACGACGAAGCCTAGATTCATTGATTCGACGACCAAGGAGTTACCATGTTTATCTACTTACGTATGCATTACCAGAGCGAGGTTTTTTATGCATGACTTTTAGGCAATTTTTTTTTACGATGACAAACGATGTAGAGAGCCATTTGTGCTAGCCGTCATTCATAGGCCTCGTAATATAAACGACACAAATTATTCGGCCAGAGGAATTTTAAAAATGACTAAAACATACGGAATATATTCGTACGTAAATAAGACGTAAATAAGCATATTAATTATTAATAAATAGAGTGTCATGATAATTGGGTAAATACATTTGGCTGAGGAGATCGTTTAATGCACTCGTTAGTCTACAAATATTATGCAATTTATTTAAATAAACAGCATAAACAGCATAAACAATATGAAAGGCAATTAGGACTTGTCTCAATAATGAAATTCATAAAAAAAAAAAAAAAAAAAAAAAAAAAAATTTTTGTTAATATCAATGAAGAATGCTCATATATTTTGCTGCAATTAAGTCGATTGGATTTTCGTTACAACCAAACGGCTTTCACTGTTATTTTTACGTAAAACAGTTTGGTAAGCCATTAATGTACCTGTACTAAAGCACAATACCATGACCTTACTTCACATTTGGCTATGAAATGTTTGTTAATATTCTAATGGCAATGGTATATATTCCATTTATAAGTAAGTAAACGAGAGATTCAATTCGTTCAAGTGTTGGTAACGTTAATCACACATTTACTTATATACTAAATAAGTCTTTTGTTGTGCTCTAAAAAGAAAATAATCTACGCGTAACAGTACTTTAACATTTATAGGACGGTAGCATAAATGAAACTCGATGTTTATTCTGACTTGTTTCACTTCAAAAAATACACGATTTCACATTCGTTCTGTTTGCCCCGTCTGTTTCTCTTTTTCCCTTTCTCTCAGCTTATCCATCTAACTTATCATTATTGTCGTTTTATTCAGTTTCAACTGAAAATATTCATGCGGTATTTTGGTCTATAGCGTCGTATTACCTTAGGTTCATCATTTTTTTTTTTTTTTTTTTTAATATCTAGCTGTTGTATTAAGCGATGAACCGGAGAAATTACGATTACCTTGCGACCTTCAACTCTACAATGTATATCGTGTATTTGAATTTTGTATTTTTGTTTTTTCGTTGCTGTTGTTGTTTTTGTTTTTTGCCCACCGATAAACATACCCATAGAACAGAACTAACATATCGTCTGGTCGTATCAGTATGGATTACAATACAAAGTCAAAGTAGGCAAATAATAATTTTTAAATGGTAATAGAATTATGGGCCTCTGCTAAGTGACGGAATAGCAATGCCATAGACAACAATGTGAACTATCTGGCAGAGTAGAGCCGAGTAAAACGAGGAGAGGCGTATTATAAAACATGACCCCGTCAGGGGATCGAGTCAAATCTACAATTAAGTTAATAAATAAGATTCAATATTAAGGGAGCGTCATGAAAGATTTAAAGGTGGACGGGGACGCGCCGGAAATAAGAGAGAATGCTAAAAGTTGAATATTTAGCGTAATTTATTAAACGACGATGGAACCAACGAAGAAACGCTCGCAAACTGCAAGATGCTCGCGGAATCCCAAGTGCCCTGCACCACAAGCTCCCCACTAAAACTCTGCTCCCTTCCGTCTACGTAGCGCTTCCCTGAATCCGTAGCTTCGACGACAACAGTTGGGAGCAACCATAGTGGCGAGCATAACTTGACAGTTATCTTTTCGCCGCCAGTTTCCTGCCGTCGGCTATTAAATTCGCGCGTTTATCTCTACGAGGTGCTGAATCCTATAGCCTGATCCGGACGCAATGGCTTCGCGAAAATAATTGGGAAGAAGAGCCGTGAGTATTTGCTTTCCTCGGATCGCCGCGGATGAGCTTTGATCGTTCACTTTCATTAAGGGGCTTTCGCGTCACGCTAAGTGCCATGTTTCAAAAGCCTTCTGGGCCTAGCATCGCGCCACCCTCGTTCATTAGATTCGGATGTCGTGACAGCCAAGACCTTTCACCCACTTATCAGCAACTACGATTCTTTAAAAATTCGATGTTAAATTTTGACCATCGCTCGATCGTAAAGCCTCAGCTCCCTCCCCTCACCTTCCAATCTGATAAAAATCAACAAACGCCTTAGTTTACTTCGTTTATTCGGGAGGTAGCGGAGAGTGAGACAGTCGGGAACGCTGTCCACGCACGAGCAGGCACGAAGGGACGTAATGCGAATCTTTAAAGAGTCGGTGTGTCCTTTGTGACAATTCCAATGGTTGTGTAATTTCGTGACACGCGCGTGCTTTGAGCGCCGAGCGTCGAGCCCCCGACGAATTAGACTCGCTGAATATCGTAATGATTACCAATGATGTTTGGCAAGTCCGCCGCCTCTCATCTAGCGTATCGCGCATGTATGTAATAATTTTCATTATTTGCAATGCTTGGAGTGTAAAAATGCCGCGAAGCTAGCTTTACTTACCGGCCCGCTGTCGGCAACTTTCGGGTTAGCGACTTTGCTATTTATAGCGCATTAACTAGCTCTAACACGCGCGTATTGTTATTATTATTATTATTATTATTATTATTATTATTATTATTATTATTATTATTATTATTATTATTATTATTTTGTGGATCGGTTGTAAAGGCCGATTAAACATTGTGGGATTTTATCGTTACTTTAACGATGTAGGATTTTAAAATTAAAGGCCTTAGGATGAGGAAATAAATGATTTCTGAATGATTCGTGCCTGATTATTATTAATATGATGATCTCCGCCAAGCCGAGGATTATCTTAATTCATTAGAAATAATTGAATAGAATTTTTGTGGACTGCGGGGAATCGTTGGTAATCGGTAAATTATTAATGAACTCAGCCTTGACATATGACTCTCCCTCTCTCGCTCAAGTCAAAAGTATCTCCTCTCGGATTCTTTTATACGCTTAATAATTGCCCGACTTATTTTCTTCTTTTTTTTCTTTTTTATCACAGCCCGTGTATGGATAATCGAGCGACTTCTATTTGAAACGAATTCATTTCTTATCGATTCAAATAGTGGCTTATTATTGCCGAACGATTTGAGTTAGAGTACAAATATTTTGTAGGAATAATTTAAAATGATAAATGTTGGATAAAGAGATGATGAATAAAAATCGCTTTTCCTAGACAGGATTTCCATTTCATAGATAGTTCATGACTGAACGGAGCTTTGGTTTCAGAGTTTTTGGCCTTCGGAAAGGAGAATTTTTTGCCCAGATAAAACGTTCTTGACGTTTCATCCAAGATTGCTCCTCCTCGTTGAGAAAATTTCACTTGGCCGTCTTTTTACGAATACTCTATTTTCTCTCATCACTGCTGTATTAAATTTTAATTGAATATCCGTTACGGTATTGTAAACAACTTGGTAATATCTCGAACTTAGGCTGCTACGCGTGAATTCTTTATGATATTTCAGTTATGATACATATATTTGTATCGGTAATGCTAATAATAATATTACATTATTTATCGATCAAAGCATTTCAAATACATGATTTATACCACTGCGTTATGAATATGGATATTTTGTGTGTGTGTGTGTGTGTGTGTGTGTGTGTGTGTGTGTGCTTTATTTTTTTAATTTACACCGTTATTACAGTATCGATTATTTTCATCATATATCACTTGTCTGTTAAATGCTAATGTTTAATTAAGTTTAGAAAAATCAAACGAATGAATAGATATGTGCTAAAAATTGAATTTGATCCTCTTGCAGGACGTAATTACTATTTTACGCTCCATAAAACCAAAAGTTTCGAAAACACAATGAGGAATTTGAACGAGCCCGGTTGATAAGAGTGCCGGTTCTAATATCAATACAATGCTTAGACGCAAATTACTTACAGTCGATGGCTTATGATTATTAATTCCAGTGGTCAACAGTGATAATTAAAGAATAAAACCAAAGCATGAATATACATTCGCGCATAGATCAACAACGCCGCGTGCTCTGAGCTTCGTAAATAATGTTTGCGTTTTCGTTAAGCCCATAACGCGTTGGTATTTCATACACCGGATGTCAATGTAATAAAATCATTCTTACGCGATTACGGGACTTGCTCTTGAGGATGAAAAATTGACGCGCGACGGCTTTGAAGCACCAAAACAGTGAACAGAGAATGAAAATGGGAGAGTACCGCGGATATGACGAGGGGGGGGGGAGGAATTCGGATGGTTAGGAAAATGCGGAAACGAGAAAGGGTTGGAACGAGTGGAGTTGAAGTAAACGCCAGACTGCAAAGTAGCGTAAAGAAGGACGTAGAGAAAGAAACATAAGAGAACTTGCGGAAATGAATACGTATGAATGTACTCGAGTCTGTACACGTACTCTCGACCGAATGACCAGGAGATAGAGAAGGGAGTGAAATGAGACAGAGAAGGGCTGAAGGTGAGCGCGGGAGTAAAGTGGGGGATTGGGGAGGTGGGCCAGATAGACATATTGCGAAGGTAGCCAAAGCGGCGTAAGAGAAAGGAGAAAAGGAAGAAAATGAGGGGAAAAGTGAGCACGCGAGGGTAAATATGGAAGAGATAAAGAGTGCAAAAGAGATAAAAGTACGAAAAAGACAAGCAGAAAAAAGAGAGAAGAGCGAGTTCGTATAGCAAGGTCTGTAGGGTGGAATCAATACAAGCTTTGTGTGTTTACGCGCGTATGTGTGTGTGTGTGCGCGCGCGCGCGTGTGTGTGCGTGTGCGTGTGTAGACGAGGGATATGGTGGGATAATGCGTCGTGGCTTGACGAGAAATGCTTAAAGCATCGGGCGAAAAAGGGGAGGCGACAAAGAAGGGAGAAGGAAACTTTAGAGATCATATGTAAAATATGGATATAAAGGAAGTGTGTTCTGTACGAGGTAACTAAAAAGTGTCCCTTCTTTTTGGATTTTGCTATTACAGTTTTACAACGGATTCTGTGTTTTGTCAATGTGATCTTCCAACGTCTATGATTTTTGCAGATATGAAAAAAAAAAAAAAAAAAAATTATATATATATATATATAACAATCATAAAAGCACAATAAAAGTGATAAACTTGATACGGTTATATTAATATATGGATATTATATGTGCTAAATAACCAAAATGGGGTGGATATCGCGTCACAATTCAGTAGAGTCGATTGTTCGTTGTAACCTGCTAATGGAGTCAATAAATTATTTTTATAACGATTCGAACAAAAATGTAACATTAATCAAATTCTATTACGCCTGAAAATGATTGGGACACTGGCGTAAGATGAGTGATTAATTCGTTCTCGTTATAAAATTGCTCCTAGCACGATAATAATTTACTTAACACATGTATTCATAATTAAGGGCTTGAGTAGCAACGTAAATCAAGTCGTTCATAAAATGTCAAAAAAAAACATTGATTTTTTATTTTACGACTTATATATATAAGTACCAAACGAGGCAATATTCTTAAAATTGATTTATTGTTTATGTGCCTCCAGTGATTAAAAAGTTAAAATTGTTTACTCCAAAAATCGTTAATTATTAAGAAGCACCACGTTTCATAATATTTTTTTGCAATTACTATAAAAAGATTTTTAGGAGGAAGGAATAATTTATGCACAATTTAGCATAAAGTTACGCAGAGGTACTTTTAATTGGAATAAAGCGAATTTGCAAATTGATCGTACGATCCCCTAAGTGTAAAATACAAATTTTAATTCTTTTTGTGCTATAAAAAAGTCGATTGAAGAACATCCGCAATATACTTGAGGATTAATTCGCGAAGCGCATAATTATCTAATAGTATATTAATCAAATAATAACATAGGAACAACGAAACGAATACGATCAGCGTAAATTTAGGAATTTCTTTCCTTCTCTATCTCCACGAATTTTCTTTTTTGTTTTGTTTTGTTTTGTTTTGTTTTTTTTTGTTTTTTTGTTTTTTGCAACTAATGAAGGAATTATTATTATCGGCATTCACAAAATACCCGACCACTTGGAAAAGTTAAATAACAAAAAGTCATTATGCGCGCAAAAAGTACTCTTACCTGCATTGGCCCCAATTAAAAAGCATCCCGATATTTTCCCGTATATTCAATGAGAAAGAGAAAATGAGAAAAATACAGTGGCTCATTATCATTTGCAATATCATCCAGTGCTTTCGCTATCCGATATTTAACGAAAGTTCTGGGCGCACGGAACTTTTTACACCCCTTCGCCCATCATTGATCTAAAGAAATGTGCGCGAGAGCAGATGTATTACTTGTTGCTGCATATATGACTAATGAATTATTAATTAATCCACGAAGATTGTAGATGTTGGTGAGAAAAATATTTCTTTATTTTAATTTATTTTAAGTAATTAATAAATCGGTGGGCTTAATCATTCGAGCTTTATGTTAAACTTGGGTTTAACAAGTAACACGCGGTAAGATCACTCATATGCTTGGTCCATCAGGATGAGAAACCGAAATTTCGATTATGCTTAACGACCGTTGGCAATTCGTTAATAATATTGATAAGGAATGGAGCTAGTCTTCGATAAGTCTATTATCATTGTCAAGGTGTTATCATTGGTATCCTTTACCAAAGTCAATCGACCAGATAGTTTACAACACTTGGAATTATTTGATTCCGCTTGGCCAATCTTACGGCCCTTAGATTAAGGGCGTTTAATAATTCTTACCTGGAATACCATTGATATGTTTGCCTTAACCTTTGCGGTTGAAAGACACGAAGGCGACAGTCGCCACTACGAAATAGTATGTCGCAAGTCGCTGGCAATATCGATCCCCATACAATCACTCGGCCCTCATCGACTTTACAATTTTATTCGCGACAATAATCCAGTAGATGGAGCGATATAATATAACACGCCACTTAGGCTGCATAAGCCTTCTTACGCAGCTCCATTTGTTATCCTCTTTTAATGAAATGAACTTAGAAGGAATTTTTAACGGTATTCGTTGCTGCAGTCTCTCTTGCTTTAGCGGCAATCCGACGCCGCCCAGAGACGTCTGGCGTCTCGATGCATTGGAAAGGAGTTGAGACAGACGCGAGGGAGGAAGAGCCCGAGGAATGTTTGCTTTTTCTCCATCGGCTCTTTTGATATATTGGAGATTTATTTGTAGAATGAAGCGCGCGTACTTTTGGGTGGCGGGAGGATGGGGGAAGGAGGGAGTCGAATGCCGGCGACAGTGCTACATGAGTTTCGTGTCGGGTATGTCGACTGCTTTTAAATAAACGGATAAGTGGGGAAGGACTTTTGTATGTTTGTTAGATCATCTCTAGCAAGACTTTTATTAACAAACGCTTAACTGGGACAGAGGTGAAGGGATAAGGGCGGGGATTTATCAATGGGAAAACGTTTTCGCTATTAATGAATGGACTGCAATATTATTGTTATACGAGATTTTACGTATGAGAGTCTCCGAAAGATTAAAAGTCTTCGATTGTCGTCCGGTTTTAGTAATTTAGTCAATCGATGCGTAATATAAAGGATACTTGGGTCGATCATTCCTTGAGCTTGAATTATCTCGACAAGTCCGTGCCATCACCGTATTTAAAAGTTCTGTTTGCTGGGTTTGATGTGGATCGACTTAGTCCCAAACTTTACACGATCTATGACTACGGATTAGTGCATAAAACGCTCATTTTTCTAAAAATAAAAATAAAGGGGAAAATAAATTAAAGCGAACTATGGGTTAAAACTTTATAAAGTTTGCCGGTTATATTGATTTTAATTACCTTATCATGTCGAAAGTAATTTGTTTTACACAAATTTATCTCTTCTCCGTCATTTTTTCGTTACGAGAAATATTCTTATACTTAAATTCGTAGTGCCACTTAAAAGCCAATATAAATGATAAAATTATATTATCCTGGTAGGTATAATTTATGGAACGACACTATTTATTAATATTTTATCGCCAATGTTAAATTGCTTAATAATTGTGAAATCATAATTCTTCTGTATTTATTTTTGTTTTTTCTTTCTCTCCTCGTCTTACAATTCGTTTAAGTATAATTGCCTACTAACAGTAAGTATTATTATTATAAAAATCGTGGAAATTGTAACGAAAAATAAATTTTCTCATTACGCGAGGTATTTAGTGTTGGCGGGATGGGGATAAGGGAGGGGTAGGTTAGCGTACATTTTATTTATTCTATATATATATATATATATATATATATACATATTTATTTATCTATGAAATATATATTCTGCGAGAGGATAGAGACGCTCAAGTTGAGTGAAATAAAAAGCAATAAAAAATTATAGGAGTCGAAGCAAAGAGATGAGAATAGGAAGAAGCAGTAAAAGGAAAAAGGGAGTCACGCTTGGGTAAATTAAGGAAGACGTCTTTACAATGTCCATTAAAAGACCGAGCGGTCGTGATTTTAAATGAATCCCAGTCGTTTTAGAGACGTGGTCCACGTTGAGGAATTTTGCAAATTTTGTCAGGCTTTCTATGTACATAGATTAAGTTGTTTGATTTCGCATATGTGCTTCGACCGACTGCTATATTCACATAATCTTACATAGATTACATAGCCTTGTTCTTGTAATCTTCTACAAACAGATCATTTTTATACGACTACTTTGGAGTGGAACGTTATATCACTTTGACACATTGATTAAATATTATTTATGTTGACGTAATAGCAATTAATAAACGCATTTAATCGATCACAAATAGCAGACATCTTTAATAAAAATTTTCCTTAAAAAATTAAAGCAAATTTTAAAAGCTTTGGTACTTTTTCATCTTCCATATTGTATTAAGAAAAAGTAAAATTAACGAAAAAAGTATAATACAAATTATCACTTTAAAATTACTGTTTTCTAATTGATTAAAAAGTTTTAACAAATGGTTTATCGCTTCACTTGAAGAAAAAAGCACTGCAATATAATATTTTATCGGTATATTTATTAAATGTCATTCTGACATTAAGCAATTGTTCAATAGAATCTCGTAAAAA
Source organism: Ceratosolen solmsi marchali (assembly GCF_000503995.2). NCBI lineage: Eukaryota > Metazoa > Arthropoda > Insecta > Hymenoptera > Agaonidae > Ceratosolen > Ceratosolen solmsi. Next base: position 3,800,611 of record NW_011948436.1, on the reverse strand, counting down.
TATCTACATCTTAGATTTATAAACCTTACTAATATGCTCGACCAAATGGTTATTGCGTCAAACGATAAAACTAATGATATTATTTACACATCGCATTGCTGGTTGTCGATTGCACAATAATAATTTATAAATATTATATACTTTCATTTGAAAATCGATATCACTGTTTTGACAAAAAAAAAAAAATGTATCTATTTCGCCGACATTTTAATCAAATTTTGAATTGGACAAGTACATTCAAACATCATAATAAAATAATTCGCTGCTTTTAATTATTATGATAATGGCTTTCATGCGTGCAATAGTGAATAGAAAATTCTAATTCTAATGATAAATGCGTATTTTATAAATTAACCATTCATTATGCTGGAGGAATATTTTTAAAACTATTTTCCTTTATTAATGTTTTTATGGCGTAATTTTGACTAACGTGAAAGACTTTTTGTTTATTTGCCGCGGTGCAACGATAATTATGTATTTATAATGTTCTTAAAATATATTTTTGATCGAGAACATAATTGATTGTTATTATTACGAAGCTGCGAGCTCATTTTGTTATTCGTCGAATCAAATTCGGAAACTCTTCATAATGCGATAATATATTCTTATGATAAATATTTCGCACGAATTTCCATCTCGTATCTAGTCCATCAAAAATTAATTTAACTAATAAAGTTTAAGCTCTAATTTTTATGAGTTAATTATTATATAAAAATAAATCATTATCATCTATCTATGTAATGTGTATTTTTAATGTTAATATTTAATTGAACATAAATCCACGAATTTTTGTGTATTACACATTTAATTGTGAGTAGCTTGGAAAATTAAATAGTCGATAACGCATAATAAAACTTGAGTTATCTTTTCATTTTATTTCCCCCATTTTCATTCTTACACAGTAAATAGTATTCTTAGTAATTTCAAGGCAGCGATACTAATAAAATTATCACTTATTGGTTTGTTGGAGAAAAAAAATGAAAAGAGCACACTATAAAGAGAAGAGGAAATTCGATTATTTTCACGTTTAAAGACATTCGTCGGAGTCTCGCTCGTGACTGGAATCGCGTCGATATCTCAAACTCTGTGTCCTCCTTATCGTTTATACGTCTATATAAATGCCTCGGCGGTGAGCGGTGGTGGCAGTGAGGGGGGGGGGGTTATATACACGTCTGGTGTGAATGGGTAAAAAAATGTAAGATAGGGGTTGAATGAAAAAAGTGAGGACGTCGCGAAAAATAATCGCAGATGAGTGCAATCTTGCAGCTTTCCTCTTCCCCTACAATATGCTCCCACTTTCTCCCATCTCGAATCTCCTTTCCATTCTTTGTGCGAAAGTGAACCCGTGTAACAAGTTTTTTCTTTCCAATTCTCTCAATTTTATTTACTTTATTTCCTAAGCGTGATTGTACTTGAGCTTTAATTATGGCCATTTTCGCTCCTACTTTCCTGTATAAATGGTCTGCAACCAGAACAACTAACTACACACTTGTGATTTTAGATTATTTTTATTTTTATAAGTGAAACCTTCCATTAAATTGGCCGTTCAACAGTTATTATCCTATTGCCTCTTCTCTCGCTAAATTCCTTAAATGAAACGCAGCATGCCCCCTTATACTCGTAGTATTTCAATCGCAAAGTTTGAAAAATAATTGTTTATCGTCATTATTCATTGTGTTAATGTTTGTGAGAACATTTTCCCAGAATCTCAGAAATCAATCGAACATTATGCGTCGATGTTTTTTTCTGATTTTTGACGTACCGTTTGGGGCGTCACCTCTGAATGTCAAACTCTACACGAGCCGCAAACATGCAGAGATACGTACAAAATCCACTCATAATCTCTAAAATATTCTTAACAATTCGCGCTAGTCATCGTCAACTAGCAAAGATAATGCATATTTTTTACACCCCCCCCCTTCCCCCCAACCTATGTAACTAACGCTACATTTTCAATAGCGGGTACTTGTCAATTTGTCATTTAATCGCGAAAATGGTATATACGAAGTGCGGAATTGCCTCGGTCCAATTACTTACGATTAATCGACTGCATCGATCAGCAGTTTGAATCAGGCCCACCGAATTCCAATTCCTTCTCTTAAATGACGCGGAATAAAGCGAGTATGCATGTGTACGAGCTCGAGCATTAAAAGGAACGACTTACGTAACGACAGCGAGACGAGCATTTGTTCGGCGTATGTACGCGAGAGGCGGTCGAGGCGACACATCGGGCGAATCAACGTCGAATCGATCTTGCGCGTGTAGCATTCCCACCTCTGGCCATGTCCTTGGGGATTCAATCGCCGCGGAATGACCTTTTGGAATGGCAATTCCGGAGCTCTGCATGGCATTAAAGAGAGAGAGAGAGAGAGAGAGAGAGTGAGAGATGGGGGCAGGTCTTTGTTAATAAAACGTCAGGTCGACTGGCGAAAAATTTAGAAGCTCGGCGAGGACTTAGCGAGTCCCGGTACCAAAGTCCAAATCGATCGAGTGCTCACTCGCTGTAATTAAGGTACAGGAGCGGGAGTAGCAACGCCGGAAGTCGAGGCTCTTGCTTTTCCCTTTCCTACGTGCTTCTGATGTCGCGCGCTCGCTTCTCCTTCCGCTCGTGCCTGCGTCTGTCGGTGGCTTCTTCATTTGCCCCTCACGTTCGCGCCGCTCATTTGCATAATATTCCTCCTCCTCGTCCTCCCCCACCCATCCTCTACTCTATCTATCTGGCTCTCTCACTCTCTCCCGTTCGCTTCGCGTCCTTCCTCGTTCGGAGTTTCTTACGAGCGTCGGGTGGCTGAAAAATTTGTAGGCAAATGAGAGCGCTCCTCTCCTCTCCTCCAGCCTTTCTCTTTATTTTTCCGTCGCTTTTCGGCCCTGCTTGTGAATTTGTTTATACGATTGTGGACTTTTCTTTTTTCTTTTTTCTCTCCTACTCGCCCGGGAGAATGAATACTTCTTACTGCTTGAGAATAATAAGATTTTTAGTCGAACCTGAGAGAAAAGTATGATCGTACTCGTCGTCGCCGGTTAATGCTGCCTCAGCTTCAAAAGAAAGTATCCTCTTCTTCTAGGATATGCGAACAATTATTTCAAATTTAAATTAAGGCAAGTTCGACGGTTAAGCTCTTTATCGGATATCGAGTGTATCATATTTTATTATCATATTGTACATTAAATATTTACCATGCAGTCGATCTATTGGTATATTAAGCTGAAAAACAAACAAACAAATGAAACCAAAAGAAAACAAAACAAAACAAAACAAAATAAAACAATATACTTATCGATTATATTATAATAAGTTTAACGACGGTAACAAAGTCGCAATTACGATTAATTTTCATTTCAGAAATTAATAACGTAAACTTTATTGGTAATTAATCTTGTTATCCTCGTATATTCGAAAATCGAGTTTTTTTTTAAACTTTTCTTTAAATCGAGGGTATTCAATCGAAGCAGAAAAAAAATGACAATAGTCGCCGCCTCTTCACATTCATAGTGTAGTTTTACCATTTTTAGCAATTTAATATACATCAATTCACATTAATGGATGTTGCAATGCGTATAAATATTCTCTACCTCCAACATCCAGGCTTTTTAAAATAAATACTGAAAAGCACAGAAAAAAATCTATATATATATATATTTTTAAAGGAAAGAAAAGTAATTAAAAAAAAAAAAAAAAAAGAAAAAAAGAAAGAAAACAGAAAAAAGAAAAAAAAACGTTTATTAACTTGACGGAAAGCGGAAGCGATAAAGCCATCAACTAAAATAATTTGAATGAAAAAGTAGATGGTTTACTCTATTGATTTATATTAGTCGTATTAAAAAAATTTTTCACGCCAAGTAGAGAAGTCAATTGTTGCTAATTTTATATTTTTCTATGATTTATGCAAAATCTATTCTAATAAAAAAAAAAAAAAAGTCGTCGATGAACTGAATAATATATAATCGTCAATCATTCCTGCAGGAATTATAATTTATGCTATAAATTATTATTTAAAAAAAAAAAGTATAATATTCTGTTGTTATTTAGAAATTTTATACACCTTTAACATCGTTCTATTCATTATTTTCTGTCTCGTTTATTCTTTTATCTTAAGCTAGAATAATCTCTGGATTTTACATAATATAAGAAGGCAGCACGCTTAGACCATAAACGATGATAGTGGTTTTATAAAGACACGATATTAAAAGAAATTGTTAAAAAAATATTTAAATTAAATTAACGAATTTATATTTAATAGTCAGCCAATGCATTCGTTTTATAAGCATTGAAACGACATAATTGAGTGTTGACTATCGAGATCCAAGGTCTTTCCTTGAAAATCCACGTTTGCGTGTAAAGCTCATTAAAGTGACGAATTCATATATATATGTAAATACATTTTTTTTTAAATTTTACCTTAAATTCATATAATGAATAACGTGGCCGAAAATTTAGTTAAAATTTTCGCATCCTACAAAATACGTTGTATGCAAAATTAAGGTCTGCTGGAATTTTATTCTTCGAACGAGGTCGTTGGCAATATACAACATGCTCTACTGTTTAAGAAAGGATTTATTTTCTCACTTTTATATTCATTGAATGAAATACCTCGATGCGCATATATTTACATCGCATATATAAATCCGAGCATATATCACAAACTCGAATATCCTATTTATTTTAATAATTAACTAAAACTATCGAGTTTATATTGTCTTATATTGTCAGCTTTATGCACATATAAATAATATGAACGATTGTTAATATGTATTCATTGGGCGTAAATAAATCATTGTTTTGAAAAATTTCAATGCATTAATGCCTATTAAATGGGAAAACGTACTTTCGAGTGAAAGTAATGGATAGTACTTATAGTATAGGCATAAAGCTTGAATTTTCCAATTATTAAAACATGTTCTTCGTATTGAAAGAATCGAAGAGAAAATAATATTTTTGAGAGATGTTGAAAAGCTATGAGTGGGAGCGAGAAGACAGTGATCTATACGAGCCAATGATTCTCAAATTGATGAGTAGATGAATTAAATAGCGTCTCATAGCTGGTCATAACTTGTCATTTTCCTCCCCCTTTAAGCTCACTCACCGACTCACTCTCTCAGCTGCTGCTGCTGCTGCTGCTGCTATGCGCGCGTGTCTATGTACGTACGCGAGCGAGTCTCTCTCTCTCTATCTCTCTCTCTCTCTCTCTCTCTCTCTCTCTCTGTCTCTTTAATACTCTTTTTGTCGTTGTACGCTGTTCATTCGGACTTCGAATTTTTCTAACCATGCCTCTATTGAAAGCGCCGATTGCGAAAAATCAACAAACTCTTTAAACAGAGCACTAACGCTAGTCGACCTCATTACGTTCCTCAGGTGAACCCGGACGCCCACGACCGCACGACCCAACAGATCCAATCGAAGCTGGGCAACTACTCACTGGTGAAGCACCTTCTGGATGAGCCCAAGAGGCTGATCGGCATTGAGGGTGTACCCGCGAGCCCGGCTCCGGTGAGTTCGGGCCATCCGCGGCTGCCCTCCAGTCGTGGTTCGCCCTCCTCCGCCCAAGAGTTCAAGAAGCCCGGGGGTCCACGCTCCTCCTCTACCTCTTCCTCGTCCTCTTCGTCGTCCTCGTCGTCGTCGTCGTCGTCGTCGTCGTCGTCGTCGTCGTCGTCGTCGTCGTCGTCGACATCGTCATCTTCGACGACGTCGTCATCCTTGTCGGTAGCCTCCGTGACTGGAGCCCCGATACCAGCACCTTCCGTCACCTCCTCGCAGCGGGGCGGCTTCATCAAACCCGCGGACGGGAAGCCACCGTACGGGGGCAGGGGCGGTTATCCGGGACAACCGGTGAAGCACGGGGGCAGCAGCGGGGAACACCGGAGTCACGGCCTCATACCGGCCAAGGGACCTCCGACACCGACGCCCGTCGGACCCCCACCTGCACCTGGTATCCAGAACAGGCTACACACCGCCAGCGTGAGGTTGCCCAAGCTGCCCATTGACGCCGTAAGTTGTCCTTCTCTGTTTGTCTCTCTCTCTCTCTCTCTCTCTCTCTCTCTCTTTATATTAAATTATTAATCGACCTCCTAGTGCCTATCTAATTTATCTCAATAATCTGCCATTTCTAATAGTCTGTCACTGTTTAATCAGACTCAAATTCAAATCCAAATTACTTATATTCCTTTCGTAAATGTCTGTACCTTTACTGTTTTGCCATTACTGTAAATGCACACGTTTTATTGTCCACCACTGCTCCACTATAACGCGAGTGCTATCAAATTTCAATCAAATGACAATCTTTTACCAAAATTGAAAATAACAATCCATTACACGAATCTTGCAAATAAAAGCATTTTTCAAGCACATAATAATATTATTATCAACATCTTCGAAACCCATACGCGCACGACAATAGGATAATGTAAAAATATGGTTTTTACAAATGCAAATATAAGGTAAGCACGTGCAAAGTGTACGTTTGTTTTAAGAAGTGAGGCAGGTAGCTCGTCCTCGGTAAATATAATCTGTTTAATACGTAATTTGGCTGTTAAGTGTTTATAAACCCCAATTTATATAAAAAATGTCATATATATATTTTAACATATTTGCTTAACATTAAATAACAAGCATCGAAGTATCAGGATAATTTTTAAAAACTCACCGTGTCATTTAACCCTGATTTTCGGCTTATAAATTTTGAATTTTTTCCCCCCAATTTTTCATATCTTCATCTCACATGCCCTTTCGTCTTGTTATATAATAAATTTCATGCCATTTCGGTAAATAGGGAAGATGCATTACAAGATGAATTGGCTTAACCGTACCGTTTACAGTAAAATTGTACGTTATTTGTATGGAGCGCGCACATTCGCATGTTAAAACGTAAACGAGAACTTTTGAGAGAGAATTGAAAAGATCGAGAGGCTTATTAACGATGATTAGTTAATTAAAGTATCTTAAATTACCTTATAAATTGCCGATGCATTTAATTGACCGTGTAACGTTTGTTAAAAAAATAAAAATGTAAAAAAAAATGAAAAAAAAAAATAGAAAATCAACTCGAGTCACTTTATTCTGACGCAATTCGGATCTCTCAACCTCCACCCACTCTACTAATATATCGCGTATTCTATAAAAAATGCTATTGTAGTGCCTAAAAATAATCCAGCGACAATCGCATAATACTCATTGTTCTTCAAAGAAGTTCAAGATTTGTATTTGAAGTGCGCGTGAGTTCACTTGAAATCGGGAGACTCTTGGGCCGTAAACAATCGGTGCTGGCCGAACGCGACAATTGTTTGGCAACAAGGTCAGGTCACACATACACATAGCCGCCTCCCTACACTCGCGGTGCAGTCGCCGGTAGAAAATTGTGCCAAGCCCCTTTCGGTATCCTCAATTCAATAATAAGGCAGCTTTAGCAGAATTATCTTTTAAAGCTAATGTTAAAGTCACATTAATTTTATAAAGTTTTCGGTTTTCCGACCGATTCGTCGAAGCTGTTTCATACGTATTTTATAATCTTAACTTTCTCGTCGGGGATTTGAAAGCGAGTTAATTCCATTAAACATGTCAAACGCGTACTTGGGCATCGAAAAAATTGTATTTTTCTTACTTGTTGGTCCAGCTGTAATTCGAGTATAAACTCGAGTATTTTCTAAGTTGACCGTGTGTAATTTCGTATTTGTATAAAAGCTTGGAAGATTGTATATAGATGAATGAGATTAGCGTACGCAAAAAGTAGAGGCCAAACTTTTTTTTCAATTTCGACTTAATGCATATTTATTATATTTATTACGGCATTTAATTACAAATTAATATGAGATACATTTTGTAAAAATGCAAGATGTGACTAAGCTTAACATTCAGAACCATACTAAGTTCACAACTATCCAAAGACACAAAGCAGAGCTAAAAAGAATATTGGTTGGGCTAAAAGAGCGAGAATGCAAATTTACATTTTCAGTATAATTGATTGCCAGGAGGATTTGATAATCGAATCTCAACTAAAAGCTTTTTAAAGTTTATCTTTCAGCTTTTATAATTACGTTATAGCTTTATTTGGTAAATGATTAATTAATTTGCTTGCTCTGAATTTCAGGGATCGAGTTCCCGGCATTTGAGTGCCGATAGCACTGCAGAGGTGGAAACCATCTTAAAGGTGAGTCTTAACGTTTTTAGAAATAGCAATAAGTAAGAAATATGTGGGATAAGCGGCGCCATATATATTTACACAGACTGACTGTTGTTTTCTCCCTCTCCCTCTCTCTCTCTCTCTCTCTCTCTTTCTCTCTCTCTCTCATTCCTTTTCTTTTTCTCGCCTTTTGTTTTTTGGTCGATATTGAGCCAGAGAACCGTCGTGTGTGCTTTCCGACAATTGCTTCTATTGACAATTAATGATCTCCCTCTATATTCATATATTATTCATGAATCATCTTGGGCTACTATTTTTATAAAGATTTTTATCGATTTATTATTTACAAGTTTTATAAGGGAAGAAGAGTTCATGCGGGTAGTTGCTGAAACGCTTGGCTATCGTCACGGTAATTAGGGAACGAGCGGTAAAATTAGTCCATCAACGCTGTCTCACATAAGCAACATCGTTATAACTAACGAATTCCAATGGCAATAGCCAGTGTATTTGTGTAATTTGGACATCCATTCCCAGTCTAAAGCAGCAATTAATTGAAGAAAAAAGCTTGGACGAATAAATATTGGTAATGCAGCGACCTCTTTAGATGGAATTGAAAATTTCTTAAATGTTACGTAGTATATGCGCTATTTCTTTTAATTTTCGCTTTCCTCTTCTCCATTGCAATAGTCAATGCCGATGTATTCCTCACACACACATATATATATATTATAAACGACCGCGTAAAATTCCCGTGAAAATTAAACTTCCCCAAGGTGGTAATTAGCGTATCATTTATACTTGAAAGTAACTCCCTCCCACTTTTCTGCGTATCGAGAGCGTTTTTACGATTGATGATTTTGATCGGCAGCCTCCCAGTCCCTGTGTAATTTAATTTATTAAATTCATTAGCATTAATCGCCCCCGCCATAGTCGGCTTGTCTCTTCAAATACTGTCAGCCGATACTTATCGGCGTGCGGCCGTCTCCCGAGGAAAAGTAGCGGCGCTCGTCGATTAATTCGCCACCGATTAATTATCAAAATATCATCTCGACGGAACTTTTCGAGCCTCGCGACGACGTCTCACTCGCGTCAGCTCACAGCTAAGAATGCCACGATAGAGAGCTTCGGCTTGTATCGACGCGATAAAAAGAAGAATGAAGGAAGGACGCATTGACTGGTTGAGAGAGAAGAGAAGCGAAGGAGCGAAGTATCGAAATCCCGCGGTGGGCCCGGGCGACATTGCGATCTCTCTCGCTCGCGTAATTAGCAGTCGCATTTGTGATGCCCAGTGGCGCAGGCCGCTGCGCTATTTTCCCACGGGCAGCAGCCGTGAGAATGATTCACGGTTCTACGGAGCTTCGGGGCTGCGGCCGCGCATAGATCGAGAGGAAGAGAGACGGAGCGTGAGAGTGAGTGAACGAGGGGCAGGTGGTCGGAGGGGCGGGGATGGGAGGGATGAGGAAGGAACAAGGAAGAGGTACGAGCACGAGGCTGCTGCAGGCGAGAAAAAAAGGGCCGAGAGGAAGAGATAGATAGAGCAACAGGAGAAATAGTTCGAATGCCTGTAGAACGGGATATATGTACTTTGTTTCTTTCTTTATCCCCCTTCCCAGGCTCACCCCCCCCCCCCAATCCCTTCCTACATCCTTTCTTTTCTTGTTCTTTTTCTTCTTCTTCTTCTTCTTCTTCATCATCTTCTTCCTTTTCTTCTTTTTTTGTCACTTCTTCTTCTTCTTCTTCTTCTTCTTCGTCTTCATCATCATCTTCTTCTTTTGCATGCCGCTTGGCTTCGCTTCGATCCCCCCGGAAAATGCGAATTTTTTCATATTTGTCTTGATTGCTTGTCCCGTTCGCGGCGAATTCGGACGCACTTGCCGAAGACTGTCGATGCTTAAGGCTTTGCTGAGCGTTAAACGGGACATTTCCCATTAAAAGGAAAGGAAAGGACGATTTTGAAGCCGATGCGAGATGATGAAGGAAGCATCAAGGAAGGTTGCGATGCGCAGGCCAAAACAAATTCATCCGGCAATCAATTCTTTGTTTCTTATTGTAAAAGCAATAAATGAGAGCAATAAGTAGTGTATTATATAATAAAAACTTTTTCTCGCTTTGTCCCAAAGTTTCGACTCTTAGAGTTGTGGAAGAAAGGGGATTTTAAGAATTTCACGATAAATGAAATACGACTCGAAATTTAACCTATGCTACTTGTCTGACATTCATTATTGATAAAAGATAAAAGTTCGTAATTATCGACGCGCATGCTTAAGCTCAACAAAGAAGTTTTGCAATTTGTTGTAAAAATTCGTTTTACTTGTTCCCGCTAGGTTTTGATATTTGGTGTATCGCACAATTGCGTATCTAATTCATCGCACGAAATAAGTGGCAGCAAGTTCAGGAGCTTCGCGTACTCTGATAAGAGACTATATTTAGAATTTACAGTATCTCAATTTATAGAATGTAATCTCTTTGGTATCAAATGACTTGGAATTAATTTGCTTTCTGTATTGCAGATAAATGTGAATTTATGTATTACGACATGTATAAAATTTTCAATGTACTTAAGATTATACGGAAAAACATAACGCATTTATTATATTTTTTAAGTGGATCAATTGCTCATCAATTTGCACACGCAAACGTTCATTTATAATATCTTCAAGATATTTAAGAATATACTGTTTTATATCTGCTTCTCGGTAAATACGTTAATGCTTCTGCAATAAATTTCAGCTTGCGTTATCTACTTAGCGAAAAAGCATAAGTCAAACTGACAGTTTATCGCGTAACTCTAATTTCTTTATGTTTCTCTTGTGCCGAGCTTACGTAATGGAAACATCGGTAAAGCAGAATGTACCTCGAGCAGTACATTTTATCATTCGCTAAACGGCGAGTAATGAGAAATGTAGTGAGAAAATGAACGGAAAAGCATAGCAATAGTGTGAATTGCAAAAAAGACGCATAGCCCAGTGGGAAAGGGAATTGAATATGACGAGAGAGAGAGAGAGAGAGAGAGAGAGAGAGAGAGAGAGAGAGACAGAGTGTGCGTGTGTGGGTGTGTGGGTGTGTGGGTGTATAAGATTTCTCCTGCAGTCATAAATCCGAGACCCTAGAGGATTGAAGCAGAGATCGCGTGGTGATTACCAGTGCAACCGCGATTTTCGCGATTCTACTTCTTTTTCTCATCTCAGTTTAAGGCTTTGTTATCTTAGAAGTACGCACAGCATTTCTAGCGTACCGAGTAAACTAAGCGTAAAGGATAATCCTTTGCATACGCGTCATAGACAAAACTGCTTTTATGAATTTGTATTAGAGGCATTATTCACTGGCTTGTTTTTTTTTGTTTTTTTTTTGTTTTCTCTTTGTTTTATCTGACTCTTATCTTCTTGTTAATTTTAATATTCCTGGAAGATGTGAAGAAAATACAGGAATTAATATTCACTTCAAGGGTAATCAATGTTAATAAAATTTTGTTGCAATGAATTACTTCCTCCCTAATATAGATTTATTTTTATTTTTCTCCAATTTAGATTGAGAGTATAGATAAAGGGGAAAAAGCCCAAAGAAACAATAAGTTTTAATTTGTAACGCAGCAAGGCATTTTAAGTTAATTTGGTTTAAAAAAATTAATTATTTACATATAATTTTATACTCTATATACTCTATGATAATTTGTGCCTTTTGAATTTAAGGCAAAGTTTGTAAGTTTGATTTTGTAATGGGAAATATGTTGTTTTTTTTTGTATTCTCTTTAATTTTATTGTCTTAAAAGATAATTGAAACGGTGGGTTATTTTTAAATAATATTTCATAGTTGCAGATTGATAATAAATACATTTTACTAGATTTATAAAGATTTTGAAAACAGAATAACCAATCAGATTATTCGCCGAGTTAAATTATACTATTGTAGCAAAATTAATTACGTGTGCGTAAAATCGTGAAGGAATTTTTATCAATCGAAACATAAATGAAGTATTGCTAATTACATCGCCACCAATGTAAAGGTTATTGAAATTTATAATTATGCAATCATTTATATATTCATTATTCATTAATATTAAATCAATTAGTATTTTGTCAGGTGTTTAGTAGTTAGGGAAGGTCACGTAGTAAAAGCTTACGTACGGCATTTTTGAAGATTTATTAACGAGATAATTGCATACATCACCGTTTTCATTGTCATTGATGTACAGGTGCGATTAGTATGCACGCATTTAATAAAATACGATTCTTTATTGGCCAACTATTTAAATAAATCGAAAGTCCCCAAAAATTCATTATTTAGACGTAGGATAAGGTTACGTAGGGATAAATAACGTACTAAATGATGATTTAAAATCGATAAGAATCTAAGAAGCAGAAGACGATGAAGAAGAAGAAGAAGAAGAAGAAGAAGAAGAAGAAGAAGAAGAAGTCGGCCGCTAACTATACAAAGTCACATTAAACTCTCGAGTTCTTCAACATTGGCGTAAACAAGTCCCTTCCATGTAATACAACTGGATATTCGCATGATTGCTTGTTAATCCCTCGTCGCCAATTCGTTAGCGCTAAATTAAGTAACCATAAAAATGCTCACACATAGTATTTCATTAAAAATCAATAGACACTCGTCATCAAAGGCTCTCTCTCTTTCTCTGCTTACTTTTTCCTCGTCTAACGTAAGTATCATTGGCTTTTTCCAATCACAGACGTCCTTCGGG
>NW_011948436.1:3780672-3787725 GCF_000503995.2 Ceratosolen solmsi marchali | reverse complement strand
GGTGCGCACGAATCAGTCGCATCGACGATCGGCAAACGATGGCGATCGACCTCGGGTTTATTATTAAGTAAGTGGACGGCAATAAAAATAACGGAGGGGAACAACAGGAGCCGGCGATTATTGCACACGCAGCGTGAAAATGCAGTATGGACGCACGTCATCGATCGGAAAGCGATTCGCCGTCTGAGTCATCGTAGCTGCAGCCTTCCGCCACAACGCATGCGTATCGGTTGCGAGTCGCCTTTCCCCCTTTGGCTATGGTCTCCAACATCTTTAATTCCACGTCGTTCGGGTGCTTCTCTCCCATGACTCATCTGCGTTCACGGGCCGAATCCCCATATTCAGCCGCTCCTTCGCCCCATCTCTCTACCCCACCCCCAATCCTCCCGTACTCCCTTATCCCCTTAACCCCTGTCCCCACAAATCTCCACCAACGCCTCCACCCCCACGCGCCCACTAACATACACATTTTTATCGGGCCCCACCTCACCCACCATCGTCGTCTCCACTCCTTTCCTTTCTTTTTATTCATTTCGCTACGCGCTATTATTGAGATCAAGAGGCTTTGCGCTCTTTATATCTCTCTCCAATCGTATCGTCCGAGCATCTAATGCACTGATTAAGGAGAGCCTCTTCGCTCGCGCCCATTAAGATTCACCGAATATCAAACAAGCCGGACTCCGATACCCTTATTAGCTTGACAACTGAAATATGCCCTGACTATGATAAGCCTTCGCAAAAGTCTTACTTTTCGCGAAAATCTGCTCGATGCCCCGTTGTCAGGGGCTACCTATCCGCGATGCGAAGTTAAATGCATTCTTAACGAGTCGATTCTTATGCTACGTCTTTCTGCAGCGGCCTCGACATTTCCCGTTTTATTTATCCTCTAATGGCAAATAGCTCGCACTGGCATTCCAATTTTGGTATTCTCGACATATTATTATTAAGTTTTTTTTTTTTTTTTTTTACTCAAACGCCCGTCATTCGTTTTCATTCGGAATAAAAATAAGAAGAGGCGTCGAATGAAGAGATTATCGGTGAGAGTTCGTTTGCTATCGCCGCGTGTCGTCTCGCTCTCGAGCCCGGCGATTACATAGCCACACAGAGCCACACAGAGCCACGGGTATTCAAATGTGGAAAAACATAGCCAGCAAAGGCAAAGTAAACGGCCACTAATAGAGCAAACGCGTGCGATATTCTCCCGTCAATTGGAAGTCGAGAGAGAGAGAGAGAGGGGGGGGGGTTGGCGGCAAAAGTCGCGTCTCGCACAATATCGATCGAGCAGCAGCGGCTCTTTGTCATTCGCCCCGAGGAACTTGTTTAATTGTCGCGATATTGTGCGGATTATGCGCGTCTGACAAAGGGACGAAAGGGACTTTGCATCGGTGTGGAATACAACGAATTCGCGACTCCTTGTCTGAAAGTTCGTTACCGCGGCGTCTGTCTTGCAGCTTTCACGAGAAGTCACTAGCGTACGAGTTGTTTGTTAATATTGCAAATCGAATGAAAGCTGCCGCTCAGACGGACGTCTTCCACGAATAATAGCCTTAATATACGATTTGCATACGTACTATGCTCTTTCCGTTTATTGTATTAACGAGGCGCCTTCTTTCCTTTTAATGAGGCTACAAATATGAGAATATAATGAGGCGTCGTAGAAGGTAGTCGGATAAAAAGGAGCTTTTAATTGCGACCTCCCCGCGTCTTTTAAGAACGCACGAATCAAGTCTCCCGCGTTTGTAATTGAAAACTAAGTTTTTTGTTGTTTGGTTTTTTTCGTTCTTTTGTTTGTTTCTTTTTTATTTTTCTTTTGTTTTTGTTTATTCCATATCGCAATGTGTATTAATAAGGCATACTTAATGAAAAATTCAAAGGGTATAATATAAGCTCCAAAATTTAAGCAACAGTTTTGTGCAAAGATTCGCAGTTGTTGCGGAGAGTTGTTTGCCACTACCCGCTCTTGCCTAACTTTCATAATAACGATTAGATTACACTCCCTCGCGAATGTTCAGCTACCCACACGCCAAAATAAAAACGATGGAAGCATATATATATATATATGTATATATATATATATATATATATATATATATATAGAAACTAACAGGGCTAACGTCATAATACGTAAGGTGCTCTAAAGCCGAACAATCGAGCATTATAATATACCGTGCGTACAATGACTACTTTCGTGCAACGATAACTCGAGTCATTGCTCAAGCTCCGGTAGCAATGACTCGAGCGAGTAAAATCTCGACTGCACTCCTCGCGCCGTTTCCCTTTCACCTCGTCTCCTTTGTGCGCTTCTCCTCTTGTCACTTCGCGCATGCAGGCAGAAGCCGCTCGCCGATTAATTTCGCCTATTGTTGGATGTGTGCGGAATGCCTGGCATTCGACTCTCCTCCTACCCTCTCCCTTTACCCCAACATCCTTCACCATCAATCCTCATCCTTCTCTTTCTCCCTCTCGTTCCTATCCGACAGCGCTAACATTCCACACCCCGTTCCCTCCCCATCAGTCTATTCGCTAAGGATGGAGCTGATATCTAAATCAGGTGGCGAGACGACCGGCTTTGGATTTCGGATCGAAAATTGGATTTCCCCGGGGTAGGAAAGTCGATGCGTAACGGGGAAATGGAAGTACGAGACCTGGCCATCCGACCAATGCATTTGCCGCGGGTTAATCGTTATTCTTTTCGACTGCGATGAAATACGCCGCGGTTACCGAGATCTCCACGTCTTTCCTTTTCACTTTGTAAACTTCTCCTTCGCTCGCAGTTCATTTCGCGAAAATATATGCTACGCGAATAATGCATTATACCGGGCACTAATTTTCGTAACGGGAGAAAATTTTATCGGTGAAATTCTCAGTCGTATTTTATACGCGCTCGGATGCTTCGGAAGCGAGAAAAAGCATGAGAGACAGAGAGAGAGAGAGAGAGAGAGAGAGAGAGAGAGAGAAAAAAAGTACAGTCAGCTGTATATACAAATAAGTGATTGAATTTATTTGCTTTTTTTTTTAATTTCGTTCTCGCAAATTTGGCCTCCCGTTATTTGGCTTGAACTTGAACGGACTTCTGATTAGATAGCGCTCAAGATAATATTAAGAAAAAGGTAATTGAAGCGACGATATTTTTGCAGCCATGCCAAATATAGAATGTGTTGGATTAAAGTTTGTATTTACAAAAAGGGACATTTAATTGTCAATACTATCGGACTATTCGCGCGATAAGCAAGAAATTGTTTTAGTTATTTTTTACGAGCTATTTTCTTTCTTTCTTTTTTGCCGATTAATTAAATTGATGCAATTTTACGATTACTTTTCAACAACTTCTATACACTTATTGAACAAAGTCCTGAAGGATCTTTACCGAACGGACGTACCCTCTTACACGCGCGTGCATAGGTAATCGTGCAATTGCCTTTAGTGTATCAAAATATACAATTAGCCATCGTAATATCTGGACTCTGCAATGTTAACAAAGAAAAAAAAAAAAAAAAACAACAAAAAAAATTAGAAACGAAAGAGAACATTCTAGTTAGTAGGTAGCATAAAAATATTAATTCTTCTTTTTCTATTATCACTTTGGTTGATTTACATTCACGTTATTACGACCCCTAACAACATGAGTTTCTAAGGGATTCATATTGAGTTTTATTTCATTTCTGCATTCTCACATAAAATTTAATAATCGTTAACAGAAAAATACTGATCTACACATAGCGAAAGTTCTTTAACATAAAATATGACTCATTGGCGTCAATTTTTAGTGTAGCGAAACACTTTGCAAACTGTGATGTAAATTAGCTGTCCGAAGGTACGAGACACACCTCTTTGTTGTGAAAATCTGCAATTAATCGCACAGAAAGGTGCAAAAGATATAATTTATGTAAATTAGATTTTCTTCACAGACTCAAGTGCAATATTACAAGATCGTTAATATTGAAGAATTTTTCACAAGCGATTCCGCTAAAATCGAGGAACTTAAGTATTACTCTCTATCACAGCTCCTGCCATGATAAACAAAACGGGGCCTTTAATTTAACAATACTCCTCGTCGATGAATAATGAATAAATTCGAACACTGACGAGTAGTCTCGGGCTGTATTTTGCTCAATCTCAATTAAGAGGCTCTACAGGCTCTACAGGCTCTATAGGCTCTACAGGCTCTACAAGCAAACTTTTAATAGTAATATAGTAAGAGAAACAAAGAAAGAAAAAAATGAGAGAGAGAGAGAGAGAGAGGAAGAGAGAGGAAGAGAGAGAAAGGGAGAGAGAGAGAGAGAGAGAGAGAGAGAGAGAGGGAGATATATATATATATATATATATATATAGAGAGAGAGAGAGAGAGAGAGAGAGGGAGATATATATATATATAGAGAGAGAGAGAGAGAGAGAGTGAGTGAGTGAGAAAGGTGCTCTGCACAGTCAAGAAAGACCAAGTGTAACAACCCCTTGTGCACGGCGTAAGGGTGGCCCCACCACGCATACCAAGGCACTCTCACCCCAATCCTTCAAAGGAAGGGGATAAACAAATAAGAGCTGGGACAATGGCCGGATAGACCAGGACTAGAAGCAGGGACACGGGTCAATTACACGGGAGGGCAGACCAAGGAGTGGAAACCCGTTATAGACCTCTTCGCGGAACTTCTACTCCCCCCCCCCCCCCCCCCCTCACTCACTCTCTCTCTCTCTCCCCACCCCACCCCACTCCACCTCGCCCCGCCAGTAGGCCCCGTTGCACTTGCGTCGCAATGCACCGCTCATGTACTGGGACCTTGTTTGTGGTGGGTGGGTGGGTGGGGGAAGTGCGTCGGCCCCGCTCTATCTCTTCCCTGACTTCGCCACCCCCCTCGTCCACGGGATACTTTATTTTATTATCCTACCTTAAGGGCTCGCGTCTCAAAATGCATTTTTCTCGGCGCATTTAACCGACCAAGTAAGTCCAATAGTACATACTTGGATATGGACGGTGGAAGAGGATCGCGAAGAAGCTGCCACGTGGCAGCTCGCAATGGTAATTCGATTTCTATGCTTGATTATCGATGAGGATGAGGTCGGCGAGGATCTACCGAGGTTCTACCGAGGATCTATCGCGCCGTGCACCTTGTAGTCTTCATGATCCAAGTTGAAAGACACGTACGGGATTTTCGATGTAATGCCTAATGCATTTCGTCAAATTGTTTTTAAATTAACCGAGCTATCGAAGGTTAACGACCTTATTAAATATACGATCTCGGTATGTTGATTTCGCGCTACCTGTGTCCTGATAAAACGTTCGATTCAATTTTAGTTATGAAGCTCGGCTTCGTTGTTTAATATTTATTTTTTCGATACTGAATTTGGCTGGACTATTTGCTACTAAGTCTGTTAAAAAAAAAAACCAAATGAACGTCCGAATCGAAGGCGTTTATACTTGGAATTTCCGTGCATTTTCGAGAATTTAATTTTGTAATTATTTAGTTATAATTGATAGACTAGATGACACGGTGACTGTAATATTATAAATTGAAATGTTTAAAATGTGCTTAAGCTTATTAGAGGAATGGAGATTTGTAAAAATTAAATTATTTTAATGTTATTCTTTGCATTCTGCATACATAAATAAAATTTTTTTTCAGTTAATTCTTTCTTTATTCTGTCTGTTCGTTTTTCGCCTCTCGCTTATCCACGTATATTTACTTGATTCCGTCGATTATTTATCGTGACAGTTTTACGCCGATAAACTCGATTCGTTGTTCCTTTATTTTAATTTTCCCTTCTTGGGCATACGGCCGACGAGCATAATAAAGATATCCAATTTCATTTTCGTTTATTATTAATTATGTTTTTATAAGAAGTCTAAGCTATCTTTAACAATTCCGCTAATTTAAAGTATTTTATTATTTTCAATTGAAATTACTTTTTTACTGCGTATTTACTTATGTATATATATATATATATATATAGTAATTTGTTGTTTAGCAAACTTTTAATTGAATGAAAAACTAAACGATATATATTGAAATACATTTCATTAACATAATTAATTCTTAGCATTTTATATTTGACGACTTAATTAATTTACTCTACTTTCACTTCGATCCTTGTTACTTAATTATAATTCTACAATTGCTATCTTTAATGCGTAAAAAGGTCTTTAAGCGACTAGTCAATTATTCGTTTTTTATTCGATTTTCGACACTTGATTAAATATTTGATGGCTCGCGAAAGCGATGAATAGCAAATGTCAATGTGAACATTTGGTATAAAAAACAAAAAATAAAAAAAAAACAAAAAAAAAATTGAACCGTTCACCTCCTCGTGGTAATCGAATATTCTGAAAGTATCAACCAAGCCAATTGGTAAAATTCGCGAAGTAATGAAAAAATTTGCCGACTTTTCGCGAACGATATGCTTCGATTGGCTCCTTTGCATGGAGTTTGACACGAGAGGAGAGAAAATCATTTTTTTACAAAAAAAAAGAGCTGAGATAACGTTTCTCGCTTCGATTTCTCCTTACTCCGAAGTATGCAAAATAATCTGAAAACTTATGAAATTAGTTTCATGCCAGTATAGCCTCGTTCTTATACATCATTGAGAAAGCTTTGCGTAATTTAATTTGGTAGTTTTATTTGTATATGACAATTTAAATGTATTGAAAAAATACTTTTTAACGCTCTTATTAAGCGAGGCGTACATATGAAAACTGCATTTATTTACTTATGTGTTACCAAGTGTCATAAGCAATATGAAAAAAAAATCTCTTCAACGATTTCTCTTTATAAATATCGTATCGTATCCAATGAATTTTAAATATTGTTAAAAATTATGCTCATATTCATAATTTAAAAAGCGAAAATTTCCAACTAATCAAAACGATATAGTAATAGCTAATTATGCAAATAAATAAAGGAAGTATAAACTTATAAACTTTAACGTTCTCGTTAAAATGTTGTCCCGAGTTTAAAGTCTCTGGCATAATATAGAATTGATATAAAATTCTTTTATTAAGACGAAAAAATCGTTACCTTAACAATTTAATTGAATAATAAATTAAGATGTTGTTTTCGTAGT